>NW_024543229.1:600000-1000000 GCF_018167655.1 Microtus oregoni
CTTGGAATATATGTCAAAATAAAAAATAAAGAAAGGAAAGGAAAAGAACAGGTATGATGGTGTGTGTCTGTAATCTCATAACTGGAAAGGCAGAGACAGGAGAATGGCTGGGGACTACTGAACAGGCAGTCTAGATGAATCTGCAAATTTCAGATTTAATGGGATGTCCTATCTCAAAAAATAAAGAGAAAGATGATTGAGGATGAGAAATTGCATCTACCTTAGGCCTCCATATACATTCACATGTGTGTGTGTGTGTGTGTGTGTGTGTGTGTGTGTGTGTGTGTGTGTGTGTGCATTCCTGTGCACCTACATGCACACATGCCATTGTTTTTTCAGAACACTAGGTAGCATGGTTGGTTATTAATAGTTTTGGGACAGGTAGATTGAAATGTCCTTTTTAGATCACAATCAAAAGTGTCTTCCTCCTCGTTACTTGTTACTTCAGTGTTTTTTATGGTGTTAGGAAATCTCAAACCCATGTACATTTGAGGAAAAATACCATTTCTGCTATTTATTGGGAATATAATTTTGAGAAACTTAATTTACTTCTTTGTGTCTAGTTTTTGAACTGTGGCATATAAGACCTCTCAGAGGGTTATGGTGAGGATATCACAAGTGGTAGACAAGCTCAATGAAACATTTACTTCTAAGAAACATTTATTTACTTTTATTTCAGTATTTAATGGGATAGAGATCATCATACAACATACTGTAACTACTGAGATATTTGAATGAATCCCTAAATTAGCAGATAAAATGATGCCGTTTTCTGCTTTCAGGAAGCAAGGATTGAAGTCTAGTGGAGTTTGCTGTGCTATATTATTCTCAGCTGAAGACTGGGTTCAAGAGAGTTTCTAGCTGAGGATGTTGATTTCTGGCTCATGGGTGGTGTGGGAAGTCCTTCTGTATGTGCTACTTTTGTTGGTTAATGAATAAAGAAGCTACTTTGACCTGTGATAGGACAGAATAAAGCTAGTCTAGAAAACTAAACTGAATGCTGGGAGAAAATAGGTGGAGTCATGTAACTGCCAAAGGAGAAAGACGCTAGCTTCCAGCCAGACCCTGGCCAGTAAGTCACGAGCCTCGTGGTAAAATAAAAAATAATAGAAATGAGTTAATTTAAGATGTAAGAGCTAGCTAGAAATATAGTTTCTGTGTGCTTATTTCGTGTCTGGGCGACTGGGAAATGAACAAGCAACCTCCCTCAAAGCATGGGTTTGGCTGTTTTGTTACTTTAATCTGCTCCTGACTCAAGGCCTTTATGGAACTGTAGTCAAGATTCTGAGTGTCAAGAATTACCTCATTCCAATACAGTCACTTCTTCAACTAAGTCCCAAGGGTAAGACATGACTTCCAGGACATTGATGTAGTGGCTTTCTGTTTCTTCTAATCTATGGATCCAAAAAAAGTTCTGTGGATCACCTGCATCTCCACCTCTCATTTGCAAGGGCAAAAAAAAAAAAAACAAAAAACAAAAAACAAAAAAAACCAAACTTCTGAAAACTAATGGGAAGCCTGGCACTACTTTAAATGAGGCACCAATGAGGAGATATCTAGTTTAAATGTCATAAGCAAATTACTTCTTCATGCCAGAAACCAAAGTATAGACCTTGCCATACTACAAATGTTAACACATACAAGAGATCAATCTACAGAACTGTGACCTTTGTAGTCCACCAACAATCCCTTTTTGAGTCTTCGTTCTGGGAAGTATTGCTCTCCCCAGACTGCTTCATGTTCTTTTGATCATGTAGTAACTCAAATTTAAATTGCTTTTGACTTTTCTTAGACAGCATGGACTAGTGAAAAGGGCAGTGAATTTTACATTAGACAGATTGGAATTTGAACTTTTCTGTGTTAATAACTGTTAATAACTAGCTTTCCCAATATCCTTGAGCTTCAGATGTGTCTGCTGTAAAATAGATGTCTATTAAAACAATGCATCCTATAGCTAGGCTATAACTCATAGAAAGTTCCATAATTCATTACTTACTTTTTCAAAGACACAAAGCTAAAGAGAAACAAACAAAGAAGAATGCCACATTTATGATTTCAGAAGAATGATTTGGCTAACAACATCTTTAGTTTTTTAAAAAGTCACTTTTGGCGGGTGGTGAAATCACACACCTTTTATCCTAGCACTC
This sequence comes from Microtus oregoni, assembly GCF_018167655.1. Classification (NCBI taxonomy): domain Eukaryota; kingdom Metazoa; phylum Chordata; class Mammalia; order Rodentia; family Cricetidae; genus Microtus; species Microtus oregoni. Next base: position 602,148 of record NW_024543229.1, read on the forward strand.
AGAAGGCGGAGGCAGGTGGATCTCTGAGTTCAAGGCTAGCCTGGTCTACAAAGTGAACTCCAGAACAGCCAGGACTGTTACACAGAGAAATCTTCTCTCAAAAAAAAAAATTTCATTTTCATCCTTTCCAACATTCCAAACACTGTCTCTTGGTATTATTAATTAATTAAGATAGACAGTCAGTTAGTTAGTTAGTTTGAAGACAGGGTCTCACATATCTCAAACGGTTCTATACCTGCAATTTAGCCAAGAGGATGACCTTGATCTTATTCTCCTCTGGCTGACAACTCTCAAATTCTGGGATTACATGAGACATCACTATGATTGATTTATGTTGTTCTAGGGAGGGAGCACAAGATTCATGTACACTAGGCAAACATCTTACCAACCAAGCTACAACCATAAACCTGCAACCAATACCCTGAGAAACAATTTAAGTACTCACCACTTCTTGTTCTGAAATAGTTGCTTTGCTAACGTCAAATCTTGTGTTATTCCACTTTCTCAGTTTTCAATTTCCAAAACCAATACTACTAAACCTACTGGAGGGCATTAGGAAGTTATGCAAATGAATGTCAAATTTGTGCTGTCCAATCCCAGAAAACTTTCAGCTGTTTCACCAGGGTTGTGGTTCATCGGCGATTCCCAATGAAGCAATGCCAAAGCTTCTTATGTCATCATTTCCAAACTCTCTTAAGAAGCCCACCTTACCAGATTCAAAATCCTGAAGTAGACTCTAGTGCTGGTGAAAGGATGGGCTTGCCAGCAAGAACAAGGACAAGCAGGCAAAGAGAGCATATGTCCCTCTTCTGTGTCCTTTATAAAGGCTGCCAGCAGAAGGTGTGGCCCAGATTAAAGGTGGATCTTTCCACCTCAGAAGATTTGGATTAAAGGTGTGTCTTGCCACCTCAAAAGAGCTGGATTAAAAGTGGGTCTTATCACTTCAAATGGTTTAATTAAGGAAAAAGTCCCTCAGAATTGTGTCCATCCATTTGGGTTTTAGTTCATTCCTGATATGGTCAAGTTGACAACCAGGAATAACCATTAAAGCAGACCTCCTAAAATTGAGCCATATCACTGTCTCCAAATCTCTCCTCACTTCCCATGTTCCTTAAAGATCATTGTAATAAACTGCTATATACCCCTAAATCTTTATTGAAACTGTTCTTCCAAAGGAAATTGATAAACTCCTAAGCCATAACCCATGAACTTTTATTTTATTATTTTTTAAGCTATTTGAGATTGTAATTACATCCTTTCTCCCATTCCTTTCCTCACTCTTAACCATCCTATGGACCCCTTTACTCTTTCAAATTCATGGACTCTTTGTCTTTAATGGTGAAGTAAAATAAGAATCAATATACATTTATATATTTGGTAGTTTTACTCCATAATTCTAGGTAAATATTGAATTATTAAAGATTTTCATCTTGAGACCCTCTCTCATTTGTGCTTCTGTAGCACTGATTGATTGTATTGGGGATGGAACCCAGGACACTCGCACGTGAGAGAAACACTCCACTATTACACTACACCTGCCTGGCCTAATTTTTTAATTGTAGTTTCCCATGAAGCCTCATCCTTGTCCCTTTCATAGTCTTAGTATCTACACTACCCTGAACGAATAATGTTCCTGCTTTTAACTACCTCCAGAAAAGTTATGAAATCTCTTTTACCAAGCCATGCTCCTTACCAATGTTTTGGGTGATTTTATCATATTCTAAAGATACAAAATTGAAATTAACATGTATGCAAGCTATAATTTCTATAGTCCAGTCTAGTGTCTTGGTGGTCTAACAAATTTTACCACAGTGAAACTTATATTAAGTGAAACTTGAAAGAAGGCCAGCAATGTCTCCATCTCTTATTTTTCTTCTTTGATACAGAATCTTGTGTAGCCCTGGCTGGCCTCAAACTCACTGTATTAGCAAGGAATACTTTGAATTCCTTACCTATCTTCCTCCATCTCCTGAGATCACAATCATATGCTACCATACACACATTTTGATGTGGTGCTGGGTACCTAAACTTGAATGATAACTTGTGAATGCCCCGTGAATGCTAAACAAACATGCTATCAAGGACATTATACTCCCAGCCAACCCTTTCTGTCTGCAGCTAGCCCTGGAAAAGTTTGCTCTGCTTCCAAATTCCCAAGTATATCCTCTGTTTTGGTCTGTGCCAACCTCATCTGCTTTTAGCCTGTTGTGAGAATGAATCTCCTAGTAACATCAGAAGTGACATCCATAAAGTATCACCGCCATGACTGCCCAATGTGACCTGAACAAGAATGACACTCATGGACATGACAGTGTGAGTAGGGGAAAGCCCACGAGGCCTCAGCCCTATACAAAGAACAGACAACTGAGGAAAGATGGGAGCAGGAGATGCGGTCCTCCCAGGGAAGAGCACACTAACTGATTGTCCAGTGACAAAAAGTCAGCCCTGGAAATATACATAAAATAACATTATAAGAACTGAGTAGATTATATTTAAGAATATATATATTCTACTTAAGAATGAATAGATAGATAGACAGACAGACAGACAGATACAATAAATAACAATTAGTGAAAAAAAGAGACCATGGATTTGAAGGAGAGCAAGGAAGGGTGGGTACAGGAGGATTTAGAGGGAGGAAAAGGAATAGAGAAATGTTGTAATTATATGTATCAGAATGTTCAAACTAAAAATGAAGACTGGGAGGACTTCCTAACATTGTTAATCTGTGTGTAGCTTAGCGATTCTATTTGTCTCCTCAGTTTCCCCATCACAGACATAACTTAGTATGGTTTCTTGTTTACAGGTTGGATCAAAGGTTGGTATACTTGATCACTAAGCAGTACTAAAACCCTTCATATCTATCTGTTCCTCCCAGGGTCACTGCTACTCCCTCAGTTCAGGCTTTACTTCAATACTTTCTTGACCAGCTACTCTCCTTTAATCTGTCCTCCAATGTTGGAGAATATTATTTTGAGGTGTGTGACTTTTGCTTCTACTACATTTGTTTAACTCTGTGAAGCTGTGTTACTGTGCCTGTCAAAAATACCTGATGCTCCTAATAAAGAGATGAACTGCCAATAGCGAGGCAGGCACAAGGATAGGTGGGGCTGGCAGGGAGAGAGTATACATAGAAGGAAAAATCTGGGAGAAGGTAAAAAAAGAAGAACAAAGGAGAGAACAAGGAGAGGAGGACATCAGGGGCCAGCCACACAGTCACCCAGTTAGTCACAGAGTAAGAAGGAAAGTTAAGATATACAGAATTAAGAAAGAACAATGTCCAGAGGGAAAAAGTAGACGGGTTAATTTAAGAAAAGTTAGCAAGAAACAAGAAATAGCTTCCATGTGAGATTTATTTGGGAGCTGGGTGGCAGGCCCCCTAACAAAGGAGCCCAAAAGAGTGAAACCTCATACAACACTCCAAGCCACGTAGACAGTTCAAAATTGTTAATCTAATAGTTTCAATCCACTGCCTAAAATCCCTACAAGAGACACCATAGACTACCACTTCCCATATCAGTAATCTGATCTTCACACACATATTTTCTTTTTCTTTCTGTTCCTTTATTGCCATACCTATGTACCATCTGTAATATTCTTTAGGTAGTATTTTTTTAAAAAAAAATTTACTCATTTAAAAATCTGACTTTGTCCTGAGAAATAACATCTGTGAAACAATAGTTTTGAATGTCTATTTTTTCTTGACTATACTAAAAGAAATGTAGAACTATTAAAATTATATTAATCAAAACTACATTGCACATGTATAGCACACTTGGGGACACACTACTGAAGCTATGTAATAGATTAATAACAGTTTTTTATGATCTGGCCCTTGAACTTGACCCCCCTATATGTTGCCCCTCTTGCACTGTGTTCTGGCCATGTTCCTTGCCTATTTCAAATTGATTATTATCTTGTCATGACACCTCCTTGTCATATATAAACACATATTATTTACCTATTCACACATGTTTTTGTTGTGCCTGAACTCTTCTTAGAAATTCACTGTTGACTTATTCTGGAATATAGATAACAGTGATCAGTTCTTCCTGAGTGTGTATCTTATCTGTAAGTAAAAAATAACAACAGTATTTTACAGTGGAAAAATACTTGTCCTCAAGACCAATGTGAGTCACTGATACACAGTAATATTTTATTTGTTTTAGTTCTATTTTTAGTTTGCATTTTGGTTTTGTTTACATGCGTGTGTGTGTGTGTGTGTGTGTGTGTGTGTGTGTGTGTGTGTGCATGCGCCCTCAGAGAGCAGAGAGCAGTTACGTGAATGCATATGGAGATCAGAAAGACAGGCAGCTTTGGAGAACTGACTCCTTCCATCACGAGTTGTGGGGATTGAACTCAGGCTGTCGTCAGGCTTGTGTGACACACACTTCTTCTTGTTGAGACTTCTTGCTGGCCTGCTTTCAAGTTTCCCTTAACATAAGGACTCGCCTTCGTAAAATTTGTAAGATCACCAGACAAAGATATTGGTCTTGAATATAGAAATTCTAACTTGCATCCATGTTAATTTCAGCATTTTGTCTATAGGGGATGATAAAAGTACCCAGAGAGGGAAAAGACTGTGTTTATTTTTCCTATTCAGCCATTTGAGCTGACTTCAGATGTTTTGATTTTCTGTCGAGAGCAAAGCTCCAAGGAAAAAAATAAAAAAGGGTAAACTGGCAAGCTTTATGAGAAGAATTTCAGACTCCCTGGATGGTACCTGAGAGAGCACCTCTTCCATCTGCCTCATTTTACAGATAAACAGTGAAGGGGGCCAGGAGAGAGGAACATTGCAAATGAAGCAAGGACTATTTCTTTATTTGCCGGCACACCCCTTCCCATAGACAGTAGTTTTCATTGCTTGTGTGCGCTGTGCAGAGAAAATGGCATTCTGGCCTAGGATTACTCCCAACCGCTGCAGAAGGTTGCAGGGTGAGCCTTATCTACAGGGACATTCACATGGCTAAGAACCGGAGACTATGGATGCTTACTTTCCCAGGGAAACTTAGTGGATGGAGCCCGGAATGTCTATGGATCATAGCTAAATGACCAGCAGAGTGATTGTGAAAACTTTTGTACAAAACTGCTGCTTTGATAATTATTACTCTTTCTTCAAACTCACCATGGCACAATTTGAAGCCCTATTTCCTAGATGAGAAACTGAAATTTGGGATTAGAAAGATTTCAAAGGAAGATAAGGCAATATCATGAGTAACTCTGCCGAAATGACTACTTCTGGACCTGGAACTACATAGTTTCTGGTTATATTTCACACACTAGATACAAATGTGCAGTGAAACTTACTCATTTGACAGTTATTATTTATTTATTTACTTCTACTCCTAATTTATAGTGTTAATAATAAACTCGCGGAAATTTTCAGACCTAGTGACTGACTGTGTGCCCTATTAGCAGTAATACCTCTCTTCTTGTTTCCCTCTCCTTACTTCTTTGCTCATTAGGGATAAGAAAGGAAGTGAAACGTAAATCTCTGCATTTACCTAATTATCAAGGGTCCGCATAAAATCCGTGATTAGGAAAGAGGTAGAAATGAGTGGATAAAAGTGCATTGTAGGGCTTACCTGGAGAATTAGACTTAATCCCTACCTTGCCTTTCTCCTATGACCCGAGTTAATTAAGAATCGACTGTGTGTGCTCAGTGTTCCTTTTGAACAGAGGTGGTTGTCATAGAGAATATTGTGTGACCTCTATATAGTTATTAAATGAGAAAGCATGGGGTGTAGAGAAGCCAGGCTCTGCTATTGTATCAGAAAACCAATCTCATTTTTAAATCACGATCAGATGTTAAATTAGGACAACTAAGTGTCAGCATATACTTAGCATGGTATCCACAAAAACAAGTCTACTATCTGTTGGAAAATGCAATTATGGTTGTGGGACTTAGACAAAGCAGGTGTGCTTAGGCTGTCTACGAGTTATCTTTTCAGACAAGTGCCTGAAAAATGCATTTTGCCTCTTAGAGACAGAAGACACCAGAGCATGCGTTCTCGAGGTATTCCCTCAATTAACCTCTTCAAACAGAACTAGAAGCTTGTGTTGATTTATAGGAGTGGGCTCCTTCAGCCTGTGGGCCCATTTCCTCGCATCACTAGCATCTTTCTTCAGAAGGACTGGGCTTTCCTAATAAACATCCCATTTGGACTTGGTTTGCCAAGTCATGCCTAAAACTTTCAAGTTTATTTTCTTAAGCCTCTGCATTATTTCTCACATCTCATGCTGAACATGGAAGGCAAGTAGCATTTGCATACTGAAAATCATTAATAAGAGACATTTAGAGCGGTGCCACTTAGAAGCAGAGTCAGGCTACAGTAGAGAAAAAAATGAGATCTGAAAATTGAGGAAGAATTTTGATATGCTACCTAAAATATCAGAAGATTTTTCTTCAACAAAGAAACAATGCTACTGATTGGGTACAATTAGTAATGCCATGGTTGCCAGTGGTAGACCTAAAGTCTTCCTAATGCTACGGCCCTCTAACGTTGTGGTGACCCACAACCAAAAAATTATTTTCATTGCTGCTTCAGGATATGCAGGATACCTGTTATGTGACACCCCTCCCTCCCCGCGCCAAAAAGTGTCACAGCCCACAGGTTGAGAACTGCTGGTCTAAGGGATTGGTAGGGGGAAAGGAGAAATCGAAACAAAAAAGAAAAACAACAAAAGACAATTAGCTTTGATAACAAAGCAAGCTACAAAAGGATGTTTTAGAGAGAAATGCATGTAGAGAGAGCAGCCGGTAGCATGTGCTTCTGGTACCATTCTATGGTAGACAGCGGGTCTGTAAATTATTCCTAAATTAAGGTTTTAGTGTGGGGAAAGGAATAAAGCAAGACATTGTTCATATAACTTACATAAAAGTTGGATTGTAGACATTCTAAGGGTAAAACCTTGACCCATGACATTGTTTTATGTGTCCTCATTCCTTTCACTCCTATTAGTGGCAGTGGCTATGTAATAAAATTAGAGGAAAGTTAGTTACAGAGCAGTTTTATATCTAGAAAATAGGTTTGAAATAAATTTGTGTATTGTGTAGGTAAGTGGTACTCAACAGCAATATTTTTATAGTTATAAAAACAAGATTCCTTTTAAAGAAATTTGAGAATTATGTATTGTACAAACTCATTCTTTAGAAATTATTTTAAATAAAGTGATTATTTTAGATATAATAATAGAATCTTGATTTTTACAGTATAAATCCTTTACCTAAAATGGCTACCCAAATGTTATCTTAAAGAGATGGCCAGTTAGCTTGCTCCCTATAATCCATATTAAGGTATATTAATTTCTCTGAGGCTCTTAAGGAAAAGAATATATGGCTTATGGTTTTTTTTCTAACCATCAATGATGGTACAACATATGCTACTATCCTACCTTGGGTATATCAAGTTCTGAATTCTTGTCTCTTTGAGCTACAATGAAATCCCATCATGAACTTGGATGGTTATGGAGACTTAACTGCTCTTTAGCATCAGTTGTTGAGTAACTCAGACAAATAGAAATAGCAGTCTTCTAAACACATGGTTATATTGGCTGCAGAGTTGCACTCTATCCCTTACATGGCACTTTCGTAAATTCTTTAAAAATTTGTTTCGTCAGAGTGCACCGTGTGTAGCTTCGGTCAGTGGAAGAAGGCACTCCAAGATGAAATTTTAAGGCCTGTGTGGCATCAGGAAGGTTCAGCCTGTCTGATGGACTGAACCCCAAAGAGCCATACAAAGGCATATTTATGGATTGTTACACAAAGTACTTCCTCATACCAAGGTCCCTAATATAATTTACATATCTTACTCAAGGAGAGCATCACATGTCCCCATTATTATGTCCTTTATTATGTATCATTTACAATACACAATAATAATACAGGCCCCTCAGAAGTGCCTGAGGTGTCTTGTGACCAAAGTCTTGGGATGGCTGCAGTGTCCCCTTCAGCAAAACACTTCTACAAATCATGGAAAACAATTACTCGTTTCCACAAGGATTCTTCAAGGTCAAAGCACTTCTAAAAAACCAGCTGTTCATTCTACTGTCTACCCAGATATAGTAACTCTGCTAAATTCCTACAACATTGTTTTGCATGTGTTTCTGTGTGGGGCATATGTTTTTATGTCGATCAGTGTTTGGGTGTTTGGATGCACACACGCAAGCCTACAATGTGTGTTTGTGTAAGTTCAATGTTGATGTCAAGAACCTTCCTTGAGGTCGCTCTCCACCTTCTTCACTGAGGCAGAGTCGACCAGTCAAATTGAGAGCTCACTGGTAAGGTCTGGCTAGCTCAGGATCTCCTATCATCCTTTCTTGAGCACTGGAACGCCAGGCGGACTTCCATTCCGACATGGCATTTACGTGGGTGTTAGGGATCCCAATTCTTCTCCTCTTGCTTGTATGGCCAGTGGTTTATCAGCTTAAGCGTTTGCCCAGCTCCATAAATTGTTAACACAGCATACTACAGACTAGAGAGTATATTTTTTATTCTATAAGAGTTTATTATAAATTTTTTCAAAGTTACTCATTTTTTTAAAACTTTAAATAAGTTTAGCACAGTAATAGGTTAAATACATAATCAAAGGATCAAATAGCATAGAGAGGTTTATAGTAAAAAAGAGGAAAAGCAATTCTCCCCTGCCCACACCTCATTACCCTCAATCTTCCTCCTTAGTTGCAATCTCTTTCCAAACATTTAAATTTTTCTCATATGTTTTTTCATATCCCCAAGTAATAGGATAACGTAATGAAATCCTAATTACCTTGAGATATTTTCTATTAATATACTGTTATGCTAGTTATACCCTTCTAGTCAATGCTCCTCTCAGAATAGTTTATATCTGCATTCTCACCTCCACACCTAGTTGCCTTTGCAATGTATCTCAATCTCCTCTAATTCCCTGTCTGCTGACATCACTTAGTAAGATCGACACATTGACACACCATCTTCCTGCACCCACTCCTTGTCAGCAACTATGTCTTAATCTGTGTAAGCCATGCTTTTATTTTTTATATAGTGTTAAGTAATTATAATTAACTAGTAATATTTGCATCCTGTTAGGCACTCATACTTAAGTAACATATGATTGCTTCTATCATTATGACTACCATGTTCATTGTGTAACCAAATTGAATTATTACATAGTTGTTCCTCTTATCAAAGGAGAATATGCTACAGATCACATTCAATTGTACCATTTCTATTCTCCAGTGTACATAGTATTCCATTTTTATTTTTCTGAGGGTTTTTTTTTTTTTTTTGAGACAGTGTTTCTCTGTATCTTTGGAGCCTGTCCTGGAACTCACACTGTAGACCAGGCTGGCTTCGAACTCACAAAGATCAACCTGCCTCTGCCTCCCAAGTACTGTTATTAAAAGACAATGCCACCACTGCCTGGCTTGTTTATGTATTTTTCTAATATTTTCAACCTATTAAACATTTAATTATAGTATTAGTGTTAATCTTTCCCATTTGTTTTTGCTAGATGCCATTGACATATCTACTGGTTGGGGCCAGGTGGGGAGGGTGGATCCAATCATCCTGACTCCAAAACAAGTACAGCAATTCTTTAGAAAGGTCGCCAAAAGAGTTTTTCCAGGATAGATAATTTATTGTTGCTTTTTTTTTTTTAAAAAAAAAGAATTGTTGGTATATGGTGGCAATAAAAAATAAAAGCTGGCCAAATTTTATTTTGTTTTACATCATTTTAAATTTGGGGATTTTAAATTGCATCCTCTTATAGCCTACAACTGTGACAGATGGTCCCCACTGCCCTGGCTTACTGCACATCAATGCTAGTGAACATTCTTCCAGAGACCCCTTTTATTTTTCCAATACTTGCTGCAATATAGTGACTGATCAAGGACTTCTTGAGATTCCAAGCTTTCTTTACTTTTTCTTTGATCCCACTTCTTTATTCTCAGTTTCTTCTTTCATTTTGCCACAGCGATTTTTAAGTGAGTTCAGTGAAGTAAGCCTGTTTAGTCTCTCCTTGTCTGAAAAATGTCTTCATTTTATTCCCTTACTTAATTGATACATTTCTCTTGGTTTAAAACTGTGGATGAGAACACGTGTCCTAGAACATTAGAGGCATTTTTCTATTGTCTTCTAGAATCTGATTTTGATAAATTTTATGCCAATCACATTTCACTCATTTAGGGCTAATTATTTTTACTAGGAATTCTTAAAATCATTAAGGCAAGTAGCTTTAGAAATGTTTAATTTATAAAATGTCACTTTCATGTATAGAGAAATGATCTTTCTCAGCATTGCTCTATCTTTTGTTCTATTTTTCTTATTTTCCATCTCTACTTTGTATATACACAAAGAACAGGAAGTTTCCTTCTCTTTACCTCTCAAACTTTTCATTGGAATTTTTGTTTCTTTTCCAAAACTCATATTTTGAACTTTGAATCCCCTGTCCTCTAGGCACTTTTCTTCACAGTATCTGTGAAGCCAGTTGGATGTGGTTTGTGTGAGTGCTGTTTCCAGTTGTCTTCACTTTCACATAGAGAATCTCATGTTCAAAGACCGTCTTTATTGATTCAACTTCTTTTACATTAGACGCTTTCCTTGATTGTTTTCTGGTCACCAGGGTTTTTTTTTCTAACATTTATTTTATTATTTTAAAAAAATCAGTGATTTTTTCTATCTATATTTGTGAATGAGAAAACAGAAATAACAAGAGCTCAATGCGCAAGTAAACAAGCAAACAAGTAGGCCTATGGGAAATGGTTGTTCTCTATTGAGTTTTGCCTACTCTCCATTCCTCAGGCTCAGTTTTTTTTTTTTTTTGATCTTTTAGCTTGATGCCTCATCACTTTTAATAATATGTGTGTTCTATTGCTTTTAGCATTTTAGTTCGATGTGTTACCTATTTATTTCCAAATACAAAACACTGGGATTTCATTCTTATTCTCTGTTGCCATTTTGGATTCCCAGACCTCCTTGTGTACTCAGAGCATTCTTCTTATTCAAATCAGTGAGCAGTGTTTACATTATTATAGATGCTCGAAAATTGCTCACTTGAGAGCAAAGTTGGGCAGCACAGTGTGTGCTGAGTAGCTATTTTCCCATAGTTAATAGTAAATTTTTCTTTCACTTTTCAATGCCTTCCCTGAAGTGTCTTTCTTGGTTTTCCCCCAAAGATCTTCTATCCTGACCCTTTGGAGCCAAGAGAAATCTTGTTACATCCGTTGGCCGACTGCTTCAAATTGCAATTGTTCTCTCTCGGTTGTCACCACTGACTGGTCCTTTAGCTTAGATACATTTCCTGAATACTGTGACTGATTATTCTTTGTTTATTCTTTTGTTTTGCTGAAGCTCATCTTTAATGGGTCTCCTGTGAAAAGGTGCATGGGAAGAAGAAGAATCTTTGAATTGATCCTTTGACTATGGATAGGATTTTTGGTAGAAAAATAAAGTTCCCTTCAGTTCAAATGCCATCATTTCCCAAGTATACAGAGCTGTAGCAAAAACTGAGACATCTTAGTTCTCATTTGTTTTAAGTGACTTGATTTCTTTAAATTTGTACACTTTTAGGTACTTTTTAATTCCCAGGGAACTGAAATTTTACAATAATTTAACTGTATTTATGTGTGTGTGTGTGCATGTGTGCAAGGGATAGAGATAGAGAGGAGACACGGACAGGGTCAGAGACAGACACACAGTGGCATTTTTTTTCTCTAACTATGCAGGGAACACATTGGAAACTTTTGATCTAACGATGAGGCCAGTCTTGTAGTTCTTGGATATCTTCATTCACGATTTCTTAAATAATTTTCTTCTGTTTCTCTGTTCTACTTTTCCCACTCCTTCCTTCCTTCCTTCCTTCCTTCCTTCCTTCCTTCCTTCCTTCCTTCCTTCCTTCCTTCCTTCCTTCCTTCCTTCCTTCCTTCCTTCCTTCCTTCCTTCCTTCCTTCCTTTCTTTCTTTCTTTCTTTCTTTCTTTCTTTCTTTCTTTCTTTTTCGAATGCCTGTCCATCTATTTCCAGACTGGATAGATTTACTTAATTTCCCTTCAAAATTGGGCATTTAATTTAACTGATTCTTCTTTCTCTATTTTAGTGTTTTAGCCTTTTAAAATCTACTGATTATTGTTTTAAGTTCTAAAATCTGATCTATTTTGATCAGTGTTAATTTTCACATTTAGAGAATGTATTTAACAGTAGTTAGATGTAGTATTCTGTAGTAGGAATCCACTTGATTGTTCCCGGCTGCCCAGACCACAAAGTAATCACTCAGAAACTATATTATTTGTAATACTGTTTGGCCAATAGCTTAAGTGTCTTTTTAGCTAGCTCATATCTTAAATTAACCCATTTCTATTAATCTGTGTACTGCCACATGGCCGTGGCTTACCGGCAAGGTTCCTCTGGCATCTGTCTCTGGTGAGGCTACATGACTTCTCTTGACTCCTCCTTCTTTCTCCATCATCAGTTTATTTTTCTCTACCTAGCTCTACTCTGCCCTATCACAGGGCAAGGCAGCTTCTTTATTCATTAATCAATAAAAGCAACACATATACAGAAGGACTTCCCACAGCAGTGTTCTGTTATGTAAATTCAATAAGGTTATTTAAATCTTCCATAATCTTATTAGTATCTTCTTGTTCTGACCAGTATTATCAGAATAGAGATAAACACCTCCCACCATGAGGGGTTGGGAGTCAAGCTCAGTGGCACACAGCATACATTTAGCACTGTCAAGGCCCTGGGTTCTATTCCCAGAATAAAAACAAACAAACAACCTCCCCTTGAGTTGGCAATATCGTTCTGGGGTACAGCTTTACTGCCAAGTTGCCCACCTGAATTACCTCCCCTGGACCCACAAAGTGCAAAAAAAGAACCATGGATTTCTATAAGATATCCACTGACTTCATTTCTTGTGCACAGCCATAAATGAACATAAATAAATAAATGTAATTTAAAAATTAAAAGCTACCTACTTCACTAAGAAACAAACCAAAAATTCATATAACTATGTAAATTTTCTCAAAATTTTATTTGTATCAATATTTCCTTGTTTATTTGGAAGACAGATTATTGAGTAAACAAAGCTTTATGTTTGCTTTTGTCATTATAATATAGTCTTCTTTATCTGCTAGCCTTGGATAAGACACAGGATATCCTACCCTCACCAATGACATAATTAGTACTCTCTTATGGTGATTCTCCTCTCTTTTTTTTTAAGGCTACATTCTCTGATATTTGGTTATAGTAATGGTGACTGCATTTATGTATTTTTTTAAATTATACAGCAATGTGTATGTGTCCATATGTTTAAAGTGTCTGTCTGTCTGCCTCTCTCTCTCTCTCTCTCTCTCTCTCTCTCTCTCTCTCTCTCATTCTCTGTTTTGGTTTTAGGTTTTCTTTGTAGCCCCGGCTGTCCTGGAACTTGCTCTGTAGACCAGGCTTGCCTTGAACTAAGTGTTCCTCCTGCCTCTGCCTCCTAAGTGCTGGGAATAAAGGCTTGCACCTCCACTACTAGGCTAAAGTGTGTCTCTTAAATAGTATGTTGTTAATTACTTAAGAAACCCATCTGTACACATCTTTTAACTGACATGCTTAATCTGTCATTTTTAGCATTATTATTAATATAAATGACTAGTTTACTGTTTTGCAATTTCTACTTATAATTTCCCATTGCTATTTATCTCCTTTCCTGTCTTCTTTGTCTTATGAATTTGTTGGTAATTCTACTACTTTATTGCTTTGAATCTATATATTATCAAAATCAATTTTAAGAAGTTACAAGAATTAGACAAATTATAATTTTACGTTTATAGGAAAGCTAAGGTCTTCAGTGTGCCATTCCATACAAAGCATATGTCTACTTTCACATATTCCTAGCACAATATAGAATATTTCTATGACGCCAGAAAATTCCCTCAACCTCTCCATGTTATCCCTATCACCACTGAGTAAATGTGATCTGATTTTTGTAAACATAGGCAGTTATTTTGTGAAAAATGCCTACTAATTCACTCGTTCATCAATTTTTACTGCTGAGTACTAATTTATTTTATGAATACAGAGCTACTTATTATACTCTTTATGGTAGACTTCTGGCTAAGTCTTACATTTTGATCGTTATCAGTGAAGACGTCATGCCATTCTTAAAGAAGTCTTTGTGAACAAATGTTTTCAAATCTTGGATAACTGCATGCAGGTGGAAATATTTGTTATGGGGCAGATATGTTTAAGTATATAAGAAATTTCTGAATAACTTTCCAAATTTATGGCAGTTTTGCCTCCCACTACTAAAGTTATGGGCATTCTGGTTGCTCTATATCATTGATTCTTTACCTGTGAGTCGTGACCTCCTTGAGGGTTAAAATGACCCTTTCACAGGGGTTACCTAAGATCATCCTGCATATCAGATACTTACATTATATTTTATAACAATAAAATCACAGTTATGAAGTAGCAACAAAAATAATTTTGTGGTTGGGAGTCTTAACAGGAGGAGCTGTATTAAAGGGCCACAGCATTAGGAAGGTTGAGAAGAACCATTGTTCTATATGCTTTTCAAATTTTCATTATCATTATTTTTCCTTAGCAATTATAATGAGTATGTCAAAATTGTCCCAATATAGTTTTTTAATTTTCATTTTCCTGAAAAAGCAATGGCTCTGAGTATCCTTTTGTGTTCTTATTACCTAATCAGCTATCTTTCATGAATTTTATTTTCAAGTGTTTTATTCAGTTTTCCTGGATAGGTCTTTGTTTACGACTGACACAAATTCTTTCAAATATATGAAATTATATATGTATATATAATTTATATATAAATTATTTATCATATATTATTAATATTTTCATCCAGTTTTCTGCTTGCTTTTTTCATTTAGTGTTGTCATTTGATGAGCAGAAGTTTTTTATTTTGACTAAGTTAACAGCAATTTTTCCTTATAGCACATGTTCTCTGTACGAAGATACTGTGGCTTTATACATCTATGAGACATGTTCCGTACTGTTTCTGTTTGCTACATGAGATACTATGATAGTGGAAGATTTTCTTCCACGTGGATACTCAATTATTCTAGTGTCAATTGTTTTGTTCCAATTTACTGCTTTGTTCCAGTAAATTGTTTTGTACGGTCCCTGAAACACCGTATGTGAGTTTATATATGACCACTCTCTTTCCCAGTGATCTATTTGGTTTTATTCTTGATGTCATTGTCACATTTTGGTGTTCACTATAAAGTCTTAAGTTCTATAAGGTCTTAAAGTCCTTTAGTTTTTCTTTTCCTATATATTCTCACTATTAGGAAGTCTTTTGATTTCCTAAATAAAATTTATAATCTGATTACAAATTTCTACCATAAATAAATAAACACATACTAATAGTATTTCCAGAATTGCATTGAATCAATGTTCTATAGAATTTTGTATAATGGTCAAAATGGTTTTTTTTTTTACTACGTTAATCACTAGGATAGACATTGACTACTTAGTTGTCACTTTTAAGCAATCAGAATTGTATCTATAGTGACTGAGGCAGATTCATGCACAGGATGTTATAACTTTTTACTTTTATTGCTTCCTTCCTCTGATAAGCTATAAGAAATTGACTATCTGTAGGTTTTGTTTGTTTGTTTGTTTTTGCTTTTTGACACCCACCCCCCAGTTTCATCTGGTTCTTTTAAAAGTTGTTTTCCCCTTTGTTGAAGTTTTATTTCTCTCTACAGAATTTCACCTTTTTTCTTCTAATTTCCAAGACATACTTGTAATAAGCATTTAAAATGTTTTCTTAACATACCAGGTGGTGGTGGAGCATACCTTTAATCCTAGCACTTGGGAGGCAAAGGCAAGCAGATCTCTGAGATCAGAGGTTATTCTAGGACAGTGAGGACTACACAGAGAAACCCTGAAAAACCCTATTCTTGATAATTTTAATGGCCAGATAATTTCTATATCTCCCAATAATTTTAAATAATATTGTTTACATTTTCCTGGTTTCACATATCTATTAATTTATTTTGTGCTAGACACTGTAGATGATACTTTTCAGACACTCTGAGTTCCGTTATTTTCTTTCAAAGAGTAAATTTTGTTCTGCAAAACAGTAAAATTCCTAGAATACCAGCTGGATGTGTTGTTGTGTGTCTGTATTTCTAGCACTTAGGAGACTGAGGCAGAATTTATTAGCTGTGAACCCTACTAACTATGAGACCAATCTACTAGGCAAGCTATGTCCTTTTGTGAACTAGTAGTACTACAGCTATGGAATTAACCAGCTGTTCCTGATTGAACTTGAGCCCCATCCACAGGAGAGAATTCATTCCTAGCACTGTAAACCTTAAAACAAACAAAAAACAAAAACATGTCAACTAAGATCAAAGACCCTTAGGAGAAAACATTGTTAGTTTTAAGTTTTGTTTGTGATAGAAAGGGCTACAAACGGCCCCTGCTCTTCCATTGTGGTTCTTGTTTCTAAATGTAGTCATCCTCATATCCCATGTGAATGTCTGGCATGTTCTTCAAAGTCATTTTCTTTGGCAAAACCACTCCAGTCTATCTTCAGCATGACATATATTCTGAACTTTCTGATTAACTCCCAAGTCTTTTAACCAATGTTTCTGAACATAGTCCTGAACATGAAAACCTAAAGATTTGGATTAAAAAAACCCAAGAGTACTACCACAGAATTTTAAAGCCCACCCCACCCCACCCCCCAATTTTCAGTGACAATATCAATGTATAACTCCAATTTCTCTTCACTTCCTGTAATGAGATTGCTGCTTTATACTTGGACTATATACCCTTGTCCTAGTGTTGGAAAATTCTCCAGAGGCAGAAAGCCAGGAGTAGTGAAACACAAACTGTGTGTTTCCTCACTCTTAAGTGTTTCAGACATGCAGGTCCACTGTCATATTCTTGGAAAACTACTGTTTCGTATACTTTGAGTAGTACAAAGACTCATGTAAGAGGAACTGAGCTATACCCACAAGAATCAGTTATAGATATTTATAAAATTAGAACATTTACACTTGAGTAAACTATAAAACATTTCTAAATATATACTCTGAGGATCTTGGGACTTTCAAGAAGGATCCAACGTTACTCAATGTAGTTCTAGCTGCTGCACCAAATTCCTATGCCTTTTACCCTAGGTGTAAGGAAAGAAAGAAATTGAGCATTTCACCAAATCCTTGCTGTAGAAGGAAATATACACTTTGGGAAACTGTATGACTAGGGAACTGTCAATGAGACTCTTATATCACACCCTTAGACCTGCAGCCAGCTCTATGAAACTCCTTGATATGAAACTCTATGAAACTTCTTGCCTGACAGCCTCAGTAAAATGATCTTACAGAAAGATACCAACCAGAAAGCTCCTAAATCAGTGTACCCCAGAGAAACTTGCAAATCTTTGTTTACATGGATTACAGCTTCACTAGTCACAGGAGCCAGGAAATGTAAACTAGATATCCAACAACAGATGCAATCATTCTTAAAGAAAACATGATAAATACACATTTATTTACAGTGGAATTGTATACCGCCTTAAAGAAAAATGAAATCATGACATTTTCAGGAACGTAGGTACAACCAAAAATCATTATGTTAAACAACGTAAGTCAGACTCTACACAGGCAACATATGTCTCATATGAGGAAGCCAGATTTAAAATTAAATATCTGTGTATGTTTATATGTTTATGTGTTTGTACGTCATAATACTACGCATAGGATCAATTACAGGAGAGAAAGAGATTTTAAGGGATGACATAGGATGTAGAGAAGGTAATGGAATACATATAATAAGAAAGCAAAAAGGGAGATGAGGAAAGAAAGTAAGAGAACTAACGGGAGTGGGGAGGAGAAGCAGAAGGGCAGTGGCTGATGGAGAATGAATGTAAACAAGGAATAATGACACCTGCATATGAAAATGGAATGATGAAAGCCAGTACTTTGAATGCACACCTAAATATTGATTTTTTAAAAAAAGAGATCTTACTGCTACAAATATTCATGAGACTATTCTTTTGTTCTTATTTTTGGTTTTGGTTTTTGAGACAGGGTTTTTCTGTAGCTTTGGAGCCTGTCCTGAAACTAGCTCTTGTTGTCCTCGAACTCACAGAGACCCTCCTGCCTCTGCCTTCCGAGTCCAGGGATTAAGGGTATGAACCACCACCACCTGGCCTATGAGAATATTCTAACTAAGACATTTTCTGAATTAAGAACTTGTCATGGATTTAAATTATCTTACTTGGGGATTTTCAATGTTTCTTGAAGACTTTGCATCTAATAATTCTGAACCTGATAACATTCCAACAATATCTAAGGCCATTATTTCAAGTCCTGATTTCTTGAACATAAATTCCTAAGTACCAAGATTACAATTTTAGGCAACTAGAAAGCTCAGTCAGTATGCCCTGATACTCATGTATAGGTAAATGATATTCAAGGAAGTTCCCTTCCTTAAAAGACTAATAATACATAACTTCTCTAGAGCAGCTCAATCTTTACTGCATTTTTTCCCAAAAAAGCTAAGAATTTCTGAGTCCCCTCATAGACTGGTGAGTAAAACATTTATGCAGTTTATCAGTACAGGGACATTTTCTTTTTTTAAATTTATATACTTTTTAAATTTCATTTTACATTCAAACCACAGTTCTTCTCCCCTCTACCCGAAGACTCTTTCTCCAGAAGCCCACCTCACATCCACTCCTCCCAGTGGGCAAGAGCTCTGATGGAGAGTCAACAAAGTCTGGCACATTAAGTTGGGGCAGGACCAAACCCCTCCTCTCTGCATTAAGGTTGAGCAAGACATCCCACCATAGGGAATGGGCTTCAGCAAGCTAGATCATGCACCAGGGATAGATTCTGGTCCTACTGCCAGGTGCTCCTCACATAGTCCAAGCTTCACCACTGCCTCCCACATATGGAGGGCGTAGTTCGGTCCTATGGAGACTCCACAGTTGTCAGTCTAGAGTTCATGAATTTCCACAGGCTTCGTTCAGCTGTCACTGTAGATTTCTCCATCATGATCCAGACCTCCCCTGCTCGAAATTCCCACGAATCCACAAGGATGACCCCAGCTAAGACTCCTAGCAATAGTGGAGAGGGAGCCTGAAGTAGCCTTCTCCTGTAATCAGATTGGTGAATACCCCAACTATCATCATAGAGCCTTCAACCAGGTGCAGAGATTCACAACCAAGCACCAGTCTGAACTCCGGGAGTCCAGTCGAAGAGAGGGAGGAGGGAATATATGAACATGGACATTTTCTAAACTGGCAAGTTGCTAGCTTCATGTATACACTAGAATGGCAAAATGAACATCAACTCTGTCTTTATTTCTCCTCTTAGGCTTCGAAAGCCAGAGCATACAAACATTGCAATTTGCTCACAAGAAAACAGCATAATCTGTACATAAGACATCTGTACAAACTGACAAGGCAGAGCTAGGCGGTGGTGGCGCACGCCTTTAATCCCAGCACTCGGGAGGCAGAGGCAGGCGGATCTCTGTGAGTTCGAGACCAGCCTGGTCTACAAGAGCTAGTTCCAGGACAGGCTCCAAAACCACAGAGAAACCCTGTCTCAAAAAAAACCAACCCTCCCCCCCCCCAAAAAAAAAACCAAAAACAAACTGACAAGGCAGCCCTCTTGTAACAGAAATGAGGAAGAAGTACAAGTAGCTCCATAGCTTTACTATTTGTACTGTCCTCGAGTCCCTCTGATGATTTCTTTCCAAACGAAGGGGTGGTGGTGTCTGAAATGCATTGCTAGGTAGACAACACTGATGTTCCTTGCTCTGTTCCTAACAGCATAGCCATTGAGTGGAGCTACATGGCCCACATAAAGTCAAGGTTACGTTGAGTTGTTCCCATTTGAAATTTCGATGCTGAAAGTTGATTCAGATTCACCGTTTTAGGTTGATCAAACGCACAATTAACTGTGAGAGGTCTCAGATTAACCTAGGTCTTGAACTGGACCAGCAGAGGGTATCCTTAATAGTATGACCAAAGAAATTCAATCCCTCTGAAGCTGTCAAGATGAATTATCTGCCCATAAATAATGCCTTGTATGGAGGAATTGTAGTGTTTTTCAAGAAGGCAGGCTTTTCTTTTTGTTATCTTGGTCACGCTAAATGTAGCATATCTGGGATCTGTTGCAGGAAAGCCTCAGATAAAAGCTGTTTCTAATGTTCTGGAATTGATTCTGATATTTAAAAGACTGAAAAGAAAAGTGTACAACCTTTGACAAACTAGTTGATGTAAACTAAACACTTAGAGGTATCCACTTTGCCATGTGGAGGGAGAAGAGAGAAACAAAGGGATGGAGAAGACAGGAATCTGTGTTGATTTGGAGGGCCACTGGTTGGTAAAAACCCAGCTAGACTTCTTGTCTCAGTTCCCCACGGTATCCCAGGCAGTTGTTTTTCAATGCATGGATTAACAAGTCCTACTGTTTTCAACAATGTCACCTACTCATTGAGATTCCCACAATTTAGAAGACAAAAGTAACTGCAGGAAATTTGAAAAGCCCACAGAGAGGATGGAAAACATGTGTATAGTTTCCTGCCTTATCCCACCTTAGAAAACAATTACTAGGAATGTTTTGTGTATTTCCTACTTTTTGAATGCATTTAAAAGCTTTAGGGCTTTATTTGGTTTTAGTTGTTTTTTTTTTTTTAATGTAAAAGCTTTTGTACATGGCAAAGCACTTCCAAGCTTCTCATAAAACTAAAATAAAAAGTAGGTTTAACATCTTCATCTTCACACCCAGCTGGGCCTGAATCTGGTGAATAAAGACACAGGTTGCTGGTTTCTTTCTTTCTTCTTCTTTTTTTTTACAGGATTTTAAAATTAACTAGAAAATGCCTTTTTTGTTGGTGTTGTATTTATTTACTTTTCTATAGTACTGAGGATTGGGACCAGGGCCCTTTGAGTGCCCAGCAAGTATTCTATCACTGAGCCACACTTCCAGTCCTTCTTTGTGTTTTAAATTGCATCTATTGACCCTTTCCCTGTTAAGATAATTTGGTGGTTGACAACAGAGATTCGGAAGGAGAATACACGGGTTTGAATTCTGTTCCTGTTACTTTCTGATTTGGTAACTTTTTTGTTGTTGTTGGTTTTTTTTTTTTTTTTTTTTTTTTTTTTGCAAATTCTTTGATTTCTTTAGGCTTCAGTTTTCTGATAAATAAAAGTGATAACAATACTACCTACCTTGAAGTTATCTAAGCAATTACATGAGTGGATATGTGTCAGATATTTAGATAGTTTTGAGATATATTCTGTGCTCAGTTTATTTTATTTCTTTTATTTGAATGATGAGAATTATAACTTATGTTCAAGAATTCTTATTTCCATTATTTTTTCCATATTTGCTATATTATGTTATATTTATCAATCTTGATAAAAATCTATATTTCTTAACTCAACTTTAAACTAATCAGTATCAATTTGAAATATGAGGAATAAAAGATGTTGAAATCGGCATCTTTTAAATAATCTTCACCCCTCCAGTTTTTCCAACTTTCCAACTTGTACAACTATACCTTTCCTTTCATGCAGTTTGTGAATTGATATTTACTTTTCTCCAGTGAACACACCAAATAGAATTGGGCAAAGCCCACAAGGACTCAACCCTACCACAAGAACTATAGGCAATGGAGGAAAGCTCCTCCCCAGGGAAGAGCACACCAACTGGTTGTGCAGTGCCAAATGGTCAGCCCTAGAAACACAAATACAAGTAACATTATGGCAGGCAGTGGTGGTGCCTTTACTCCCAGTACTCTGGAGGCAGAAGCAGGCAGATCTCTGTGAGGTCATGGCCAGCCTGGTCTACAGAGAGAGTTCCAGGAGAGGATTCAAAGCAACAGAGAAACCCTGTTTCGGAAACCCCAAAAATAAAATAAAATAAAAATAAACATTATATGGAGTCAACAGATTCTATTAGTAACACACACACACACACACACACACACACACACACACACACACATATATATATATATATATAATGGAAATACATATATGCATGTAAAAACAATTAGTAAAACTAAAAGGCCATGGATTTGAAGGAGAGCAGGCAAGGGGAAGAATGATATGGAAAAGATTGGAGGGAGGAAAAGGAAGGGAGAGATGTAATTAAATTATAATCTCAAAGGGGAAAAGGAACGCTTCAGAGCAGTGATTCTCTACAGGACTTCTCCCTAGAGATTTTGATGTGCAAGCGGGAAGGAGGATCTTTGACTCATAGAAAACCATTATGACATCAAAGTCTGCCTCAAATTCCCCTTCAATAACCAGATAGATCCCTATAATCCACCCACCCACCCACCCAGCACCCACCCACCCACCCACCCAGCACCCACCCACCCACCCACCCAGCCAGCACCACACTGCTGCCTTCCCAGAGCCTCTCTTGCTGGCAGTTTCCTGTCTTGAAAATGTAGATGCAGTTTTCAGGATTAATCCTGAGGACAAATCCAAGATGCCAAACATTTAAGGCTGTCAGTGGGAGGGACGGCTGTGGGTTGGAAAAGGAGCTTGTTTACAAGTATGTTTTCCTGAATAGTGCTTTGTTTTTTATTAATGCATATATTTCCATACAAAAACATACATCACTACTTAAGGTTGGTTCCCTGTGTATCCTGTTTTTTTTTTGTTTTTTTTTGTTTTTTTTTTTTTTTCTGTTTTTGGCGGGGTGGAAAAAAGGTGAGGGGAGCAGAAAGACAGGAGAGAGAGGGAACTGGACTGGTATGTAAAATAAGATTGTTTTAAAATTTAAAAAAAGGGGGAAAAAGACAAGTATTTCTGACTCTAGAACTTTTCACTGAAAACACATGGCCCTCTTCTACTGTCGTATTTCCTGAGTCTATGTAGTACTTATGTTTCTGGAGTGCTCTCAGAAGAATCTGTTTTACCTTAGATTTAGAGTCTGTTTTCTTCTCCACTATTTCCCCCTTTATTCATCTGCTTTGTGTTGTTAAGAAGGACCTCAAACTTTCTGGGCTATTGCTGAATGTCTTTCCTATTTGTACACCCTGTTATTGTTTCATTATATTTGAAAATGGGTTTCCTTCATTTCAATGAGTCCAGGGGAAGGAAAAGAACTTAACTTCAAGTGTTTGGTCCTCCATCTTCCCCCAGAACACTGAGTATGAGAAGTCTGTGGTCAAAAGCATTTTCCAAACAGTCACCACCACACCGCAACATGCTTAAGCAAATACTTAGACTCAATGGAATCATGTAGACGACAAATAATGCACTGACACAAATTGTTCAGGGAACCTTGCCAATAGCTACTGGAGTTTGCTTGGTTCTTCCAGCATTCCTTGCCCATGTACTGTGAGAAATTTGTTGACTCAATCATGGTTTGGCATCTCCAGGCTTTCCTTGGCTATGTCTACTCGGTGCTGTTGTGGTGCCCTCTAGAAGAGCATACTGGCAGAGAAAGGCGTTCGTTAAGCAATTGCTACATGACAGAAGACTGAAGGCTGGACTCTACCATTTATCCCACCACACTTAGTCTCTCTCTGTTAATTCACTAGACACTGAACCAATAAGAGTTTCTGTTCTTTAATTCAGGAGACATTGTCTGGGTCCTAGGAGTCTACAAGCAGGTAGGCAGGTGTGGTATTTCTGTAATGATCGATAGTAAAGATCATCACACTGACATTTCTTTAATAGCTAAACTACTGGACTCCTCTCTGCCAGAGCCATCTATCGATGGCTTTTAGCTGTGCGTATAGAGGGCATATTGGAACAATAAATGAAGAAAGCAGTAATGCTTTTCTAGTTCCTAAAAGTGGCTGAAAAAGACTTTCTCTAATACTACAGCAGCTGATCACCACAATGAAATCCCTTTGTTAGTTTAAAGACCTTCTTTTAGATAATGGAGAACGTGGATTATGTACACCGGTAGGCACTGTGTTATACAATATTGTTGTTCCCTGGACTCTGTTAGAATGTGGCTTCTAGAGATTCATTAGGGTGTCTGTAGACTTAGGGTGCAGTCTTGCTAGAGACCAGGCAGGATTTTCTGTCAGGTTTTCCTGACACAATAGAAACAATGCCTAGAGTAAAATCTCTTGCTAGTTCTCTGAGCATATACAGCAAATGCCAATATTCTAAAGGAGTTTTGCAGTCTGTTGAATAATGTTGCCTTTGCTAAAAACACGTGTTGACCACCTGTGTCCTACATTTATGCCCTGTTGCTAGTTAACCATCCATACTAAGAATGTTTTCTTAAAGGCCTTCCCCCTTCAACTTTCCCCTCGTTCAGCGACTTGGCTAACTTTTAGCCTTTTTTTTCCACAGGGGTTCTTGCCTCATACTCTCTATCGAATGGGAGGAAACAAGAAACTATTGACAAAGTGTTTTAAAGGGCTAATGTGAAAAAAAAGAACAATATGTGAAAAAAATTGTGTTCCCCAAGTAGGGGAGACATTATTAGAACAGAAACCACTTTGTTTGCTAAGAAGACTTTTTGCTGGAGCTAGAGCCTATGGTCTTTGGTGGTGGTATAACTATTTATATTCTGGATTTTCTTGTAGGAAATAGCTCCATATCAAGTGGAAACTTTGCTAGAGTCAGAGCCCTAGAAGAAAAAAATCAAAGGGGTTTGTGAAAACAGAGGGAGCAAGAGGAATGTAGAGACAAGAGAGAGAAAGGCAAGGAAAGCAGTATGATAGAGGCGACTGAAGGCTGGTTTTCTGCAGCACTCCAGGGAGCAGTATTGAAAACTATATTCCTTAATGTCCTGCCATACTAGCTCCAAAGAAGAAAATCAAAGACAAATTTGGAAGGGCAAAGCAGATTGAGTAACCTTACACAATGTCTTCAGTGAGAAACCATTTGTATAGATTTCTAGATCACTAGAAGGATTACACATTCAGTGTAAGAGTTTTTTTTTTTTTAATTTGAGGAAATTCTATTCAATTAAAGCAGTATAACAGAAACTAGATGAAATTTGTACTGCTAATATATGTTGTAAATATTAGATCTTTCCCTTTATAAACTTGGGTGGAATAGTAAACCTTTCTTAGCCTCAGTTTCTGTTTTTAAACACTAAGTTCATAACATTTTTGTTTGGTTGAAAGTGTCACCCCAGCTCCCTGGTACCCCTATATTCAAGGAGTTTGGAATGTGTGGGTAGAACTTTTTATCCCAGCCCCCTCCTCTGGGAGTTGCCTCAGTCCAAACTTCATCTCTAAAAAAGCCCACCAAATGGTGACCCCTCCCTAGAGAGACTCAAGACCACTCCCACAGGGTATTTAAACTGCCCCCAGAGAACAAACACATCATCTTTCTGGTTCTCCTTTCCCCTCTCTGTGGTTTTCCAGTCTTCCTTCCTGTCTCCTCTCTCTGGGGAGCCTGGAAGGCCATTTGGGAGTGCTGACATCCATTAAACGTGGGCTTTTACTAATTTGGCTCGATTTGGTCTGATTTAGATTATTGCATCGGCAGAGAGGCTTATTGGGCCATAAAAACCTTTCAATTTTCATGAAGCATTTCAAAATATTTCAAATGTAATCATATTAAACATGTTTCCCACCAATTTGTGATCATTATCCTCATTTCAAGGCATAAGCTATTAACTTATTAAAACAAAAAATATATTCTGGTAAATGTCAAGTAGAAATCAATTGTAGCAGGCTTTTTCTTTGGGCCGTCACTTCACAAAAATGACATGAAAGCTTGTTTTTAATCATGAAAGCTTGACCTATAGCTTAAGCTGCTCCTACTAGCTCTTTAAACTTAGCCCATTTCCATTCATCTTCATGTTGCCCTGTGACTAGTGGCTTTTACCTCTCCTTCATGAGTCTCGCTCCCTCTGCCTCTGCTGGTGGCTGTGCCTTTCTCCGCCTGCAGTTTCAGTTTTGTAATGTTTACTCATTTCAGGTATTTGACACCAAAATTTACCTTTTTCCTCTACAGATGGGGAAAAAAAAGTGGAGAAGGTTGATTTTCTCCAAGAACCAAGAGGGCATTTTTTTTATCCGTAGAATTACTTAAAATGTACATTAGAGAATGACCAAATTGAAAAATACCTATCTTTGGTAGCCATGTGCTTGTAATCAATAAATTCTACTTGTTCAAATATTCTGAATTTTAAAAAGCAAGGAAGAAAATTTTAACTAGTTTTTGATAGGTGAAACCAAAAAGAATGTGGCACCCAGTTGGACATTTTCTTGTTTGTACCTCTATCACAGATGAGGCAGGTTGCTTAGATGGTTTTGAGAAGGGTAATGAATTTTAATACGGAATAACAATACTCAGAATTGACAGAACATCTGATATTCAAGTACTTCTCAGACATCATCTCATTAATTCTCTAGCCCATCCTGTGAAACAGATGTTGTTTTTGGTTTACTAATAGAAAAAAACATATCTTTAAAAGGTCAAAAGGCAAGGTAAAACGAGTTAGAGATACAGCTAAGGATTAGAATACAGGCCTACTGGCTCCCACTTGATTCATTTTATTGCTTTTTGGAAAATGTCAGAGGTGATAACTTAGGTCAGAAATATTCTTTCTACTGCATCAAGTTAAAGAATGGATGGTGATAAGGATGTCTCGACCTTGGGATTTTGCTTGTAGACACTCTGCAGTCTACTATAGATTAAATTCAGAACTATGCTCAAAGGGTTTCACTGATTTTTTTTTATTCCTAAGATAATCAGAATGTGTTTAATGTAATTTTCTCCTGGGTGTGCTCCATAAGCCTTTCTCTTGTATTATATCTCTCCAAAATAAAAGACAATGTTCATAGGTAAAAAAAAGAAAATATTAAATAGCTAGCTAAATCCTTATCTCTGTATTTTATATGGCCAGAAATTAATAGTAGTATTCAAAATACTTGCCTTTCCATGTACCATATAATATGTCTTTCAGAATTAATTTTTCATTTGGAAAATATGTTAAGGGTTCTGTATCAGTGTAGTTTTAATCAAGTTGTACCCACACTACAAACCATAATTACTAGGTTGTGTTTGCTAGAGCTCTCAGTAATTAGTGGGCTAGTATTTTAAGAAATCTGATATTAAAATGTCATTTTAGAATCTTAAATTTTAATTCCACCTCACATTTACAGAGCAAACATAAAATCTTTTGAGATTATGTCAAAAGACTAAAATATTAAGGGGGTATTTTTCATCATTCCAAAGATTAAAAAATGATGTCTCATTTTAGGTCTAATTATTGCTTGATTGGTAACTATTTAAGTAGACATCATGATCTTTTGTATAGTCCATCTATTACAGGAGACTTGTCAGAGCTGTATTTAATATCTCTGACTACTGATAATAAAAATTAAAGATGATTTCATGTGAGAGAAGGCTTGAGTTCGTTCCAGAAATTTGTTATCAATAAGTATTTTCCCCTTTGCACACCTTAGCTTAAATAATAAGGGAAAGAGTACTTGTTTTGGTTTTGGTGTCTTGCCACAATTATAGATTCATTAAGGAAATGACAGGAATTTTTATCAATAAATTGTAGGAAGATGTTTTGAAAACTATCATCTGTGTAACATGGCATTTTCCTTTCTATTTCAAAGGAATTCTGACTTTTCTCAAAGTACTCATTCTGCTTGGGGAATAACATGCTTTTGGGTGGTGTGTATTTTATGTTTGTTGTTTGTCTCTTACATTATACTATCTCAGTATTTATACTTCACTTAGAGGTCTTTCTATCTTAATAATATCCAAACTCATTCACTGTTATTACAGCAGTATGGGGCCATTTAAAGTAAATAAATGACTCTCTTTAATTCATTCTGATAAAAAAAAATCTCCAAGTCTGTATCTTGCTAATTCTTAGAAACATGGAGGTCAGTTCATACTACCTCACCTCCAAATTTTACCAGAATTTTAAGGATTGTCTTGATTTTCTTTCCCCTGATACAAAAAAGCAACTTAAGGGAAAGAGCTTATCAAGCTCATAGTTGGGGGATGTGTTTCTTCATGACAGGGAGGTTGCAATAGCGGGACTTTGAAAACACTGGTAACATTCAAGAGCAGTCAAAAGCAGACCTTAGTAGCTGGATACATACTAGCTCATGCTCATCTCATTTGCTCCTTTTCATTCAGGTCACAGCCCACGTTTAGGGCAAGCTTTCCACTTCTATTAGTGTAATCAAGTTCATACTCTAAAGATAGCCTCAGAGTATGGGACAAGGCCAGTTCAGGCACCCTTTCCTCTGCTGCCCAAGGACCTAGCAGGGGACATTCCCGTGGACACCTGGGATGCCCTCTAGAGCCAAGGCTCTTGCCAACCCTAAAATGGCTCCCTTAATGTAGATATCTTCTTCCCTGCTCCTACATCTGCCCTTCCTCCATCTCAACCCTCCCACTCCCCCAAGCTCTTGCCAGTCTTTCCCTTCTTCCTTCTCTTTCCCTCTCTCCCCTTCCCACCACCCCACCCCACCCCCATGCTCCCAACTTTTGCCTGGCAATCTTGTCTGCTTCTAATTTCCAGGAGGATCTATATATGTTTTTCTTTGGGTTCACCTTATTATTTGGTTTCTCTACACTTGTGAACTATAGGCTCAATGTCCTTTGTTTATGGCTAGAGTCCACTAATGAGTGAGTACATACTATATTCATCTTTTTGGGTCTGGGTTATCTCACTCAGGATAGTGTTTTCTATTTCCATCCATTTGCATGCAAAATTCAAGATGTCATTTTCCCCCACTGAGCAGTACTCTAATGTGTATATATTCCACACTTTCTTTATCCATTCTTTCATTGAGGGGCATCTAGGTTGTTTCCAGGTTCTAGCTATTACAAATAATGCTGCTATGAACATAGTTGAATAAATGCTTTTGTAGTATGATTGGGAATCTCTTGGGTATATTCCCAAGAGTGGTATTGCTGGATCCTGAGGTAGGTTGACTCCCATTTTCCTGAAAAACTGCCACACTGATTTCCAAAGTGGTTGTACAAGTTTGCATTCCTACCATCTCGAATATCACCATAGAACTTTTGTTTGGCAATGGATGGAGATAGACAGAGATCCATATCAGAGCACTGGACTGAGCTCCCAAGGTCCAGTTGAAGAGCAGAAGGAGGGAGAAGATGAGGAAGGAAGTCAGGACCGCGAGGGGTTGGTTCACCCACTGTGACAATGTGTCTGATCTAATGGGAGCTCACCAAATCCAGCTGGACTCGGACTGAACAAGTATGTGATCAAACTGGACTCTCTGGATGTGGCTGACAATGGGGACTGACTGAGAAGCCATTGATAATGGCACCGGGACTTGTTTCTACTGCAAGTACTGGCTTTTTGGAACCCTAGTCTATTTGGATGCACACCTTCCTAGGACTGGATAAAGTGGTGAGGGCTATGGACTTCCCACAGGGCAGGGTACCCTGGCATCACTTAAGACTGGAGGTGGAGGGAGGAGGGTGAATAGGGGAGCAGGAGGGGAATGGGAGGAGGGGAGAAAGTGGAAATATTTTTTTTAAATATTTATTTATTTATTATGTATACAATATTCTGCAATTTATTATGTATACAATATTCTGCAGTCCAGAAGAGGACACCAGACCTCATTCCAGATGGTTGTGAGCCACCATGTGGTTGCCGGGAATTGAACTCAGGACCTTTGGAAGAGCAGGCAATGCTCTTAACCACTGAGCCATCCCTCCAGCCCCCGAAAGTGGAAATTTTTGAATGAAACATATATATATTCTCAGAGGTCCTTCTCCCATGTGATTCTAAATTGTGTCAAGCTCACGATTAGAACTATCACAAGAGATTTTCTTTGACATATATTCTTCCTTATTTTTAATTCTATAGTGATTGGATGAACCATTATATTATACTAAACACAACTGTTTTTTCCTTATAGGTCAGCAAACATACAGATGTTCACAGGTTGAGGATGGAAATATACATGAGAATATTAACTTCTAAACAAATACAGAATGTATAGAGGTGTGCATGTGTTGTTAAAAGATCAACATGTTATTTCAGGTGAGATGCTTGTGCAAATGAAGATATCCCTCCATTATCTACCAATGATAATAATTTCTAATGTCCCTGGAGATTTGTTTCCTCAAAGCCTGTATTTCTTCTTCCCCTGAATCAACCTTCCACTATGCCTCTTCTTTTTAGATGTTGATGTATTTTGTGTGATAATTGAAATTTCATTTTTTTCCTGCCTGAAGATTAATTTGGATGCCCAATCCCTAACTTAAATATATCATTTGTTTAAAAAATGAGATGGTTCTGTGGGTTGAAGCACATGCTATGAAATTCTGACCACCTGAGTTCAAATCCACAGAGTACTCCGCACATCAGCAGAAACAAGAGAGACCCCGTCTCATCAAGGTAGAAGGTAAGAATTGTGTGTGTGTGTGGGCTCACGTGCGTGCGTATGCACGCGAGCGAGGGTAAGTGCACATGTGCACATACATATACGTATAAAACCTGTATGTATTTTGTACAGTTCTAGGTAAATGTAAAATAATATGATTCCTTGAGGCTATATTAAACAACCCAGGTTTTATCTGTCCCCTCATTCCCCTTTTTCCTTCTGTAATGACCTCCCTCCCTCCTTCATTCCATTCTAAATCTTATCCTTCTACTCAAAGATAAGTGTAGCTACAACTCCCGCCCCATCAAAGAGTCATCCCTTTATGACAAATGGAGACCATCTCATAAACCACTACTGGACACAATGCAGAGATGATCAGATTGTTGGGTGTCTACTACTGATGAAAACATCTGTATCACAGCTCCCACATTCGACGGTTCGGGGAACATCACAGAAGAGGGGGTAGAAAGATTGTAAGAGCCAGAAACCAGGATGTTTGCTGTAAACCAGTCTCTCCTAGAAGTGGTTAAATAAATAGGATGTGAGCAATGGCAATAGCAATGGATATGTTAACAAGGCAAAGGGAAAATTTGAAGGGTCCCATTTCTATACAAAGAACTTCTTGGAGAAGGGGAATTAGCCTCTTCCAGGGACAAACTCCCTATGATTGTTCAATGCAGTGTGGTCAGCCCTGAAATCATATACACACAAACAACAAGAAATTGCATGTATGTAACAATAATAATAAAAAAGAGAGAGACTACTAACTGGAGAGTGGGAATATGGAGGGGCTCAAGGGAGGACAGCTGGGAAAAAGGAGGGAGGAAAGTGAAGGGAGGAAATGAAATTCTATTACAACTAAAAACGTATCTAAAAAGTATAAAAATACAATTATGTCTCCCTCGTGTGTGTAGACTCATAACATGAAATAAACACACAACTGTTAACATAAGATTGTTGCTTCGTGTACCATGTAAAGTACACAAAAGGTATGTATGCAACAGTTTGGAAGCTAATGTGCTAGTCTATCTTGAATCTATATGATTTATCTAGTTAATTTGTCACAATTGCGCACAAAATTGGTAGGTGATATATCTGCTTGAAACTTGTGCAGTTGCAGTTGTATGTCACCTCCTTTATTTCCTTCAGATGAAATCTAATTCATTTACACAACAATAAAGACTATGGAAAGGTGTAGTGTGGCTGAGGTCTGAGAAAAGGCGAGAGGTGACAAGTGAAACCACGAAGCAAGGAAAAACTGTTGATTAAGAAAATCTCAGGGCTGGGATACAGCTCAGTGGGAAAGACTTGCCAAGCACGTAGAAGGACCCACATCTAATTTCCATCACTACTAAAAACAAAGAAGAAGAAAATTGGAAAGACAGGTAGACTTAACTGATAGCAGCTACAAGGAAAAAGGTTGGACCAGAACACCGAGTAGACAGGCAATTAATGAGGGATTTTGAGTTTTGTACCAGCGACTGTGACATGTAAATAGGTTGAATTAGTACTTTTCTTGTCACCATTTGTACAGCAATGTATGCTTCTTTCGCTCTCAGGTCATTATGCTCCACTTTGAAGAAATATGTGCAAAGTCAGGAGCATGAGCGTTTTTGACGCCACAGTCGTTTCACTCGAGAGACTCCCAGGACCTCAGGTGCTGGCAGTGTGGACCAAAAGTAGGAGGTCAGCTGGTTGGCTGGCTGCTTGAAAAGCCACGGGGAATGGTCTGTGTGCGTGAGCAGGCTTGAGTTGTTATCATCTCGGTCTATTTGGGGCGAGGTGATGATTACAGATATTAATGAGAAATGCCTGCTTGAGCGCGGCTCTGTTCAACTCACATATGAGTTGTTACTGTTGTTGCTTTCAATTTGTACCATTAACAGAAAACATTTAAGAGGAAACTGGAAAATTAAAGATGAAACCAGGAGGCTTGTGGTGAAACCCAATAAGATAGTATCACCATTTTGTGTTAATTGGTTTTAACTAGCAATCAAAAAGGCCAGATGGCTTCCTCTGGGAAAGAGAGCACTAGATTTTAGGGAAATATATGCTTGTCCTTCTTCATGAATATTCGTAATCTTGCTCTTGCCAACATCATCATTTTTTCATTATATCTCTCCAATAACAACCCAGATTTCATTTGCATGTTTTTAAGACTATGACATCGGTATCGAAATATCAATCTGTAAAAATTTTGACATTAGGATGCGGACCTAAATGTTGCTATGCTTTCATAAATTGAGAAAATGTCAGTCTTTGGTATATATCCTGGATGATTTAGAAGGAGACAGTAGAAATTGACAATGAGATAGTTAGGTTTGTTTGTAAGATCCACAGTCATTTCCAGAGACATCCCTGAGAAATTATATGTCAGTTGTAAAGGTGCTCAACATGTGAGGGGTTGAGGGCTCTTGGAAAGAGTAAGAATTGAAACAGAAAAGTGGAGCAATGTGTACTATGCACGTTCTGGCCAGGCTATCAGATTAAGTTGTAGCACTGTGGATGCAGCTCCGTACTTGTCCTCAAAAAACAAGATTGATCGTTTAGTTTTCTAGAGTCTTCTTCTGTTTTATTTTTTTCATTTGGTTCATGTTAAAGGCTCATTTTGGCAGAATGCCACCATCATCCACTCTACCTGTTACTTCTGTTCATTGCAAGGATTTTTGCTGTTACATGTGATATGTTTTATTTTAAACAGCCCAGTAAAAATTACTACTATTTACATGCCTAGATCATAAACATCAGACTGAATAGAACTTGCATCAATACTGATTATCAATCGAAAGCATGCATTAGCTAGCATCTTTTCAAAGACGTCAATTAATACTATATATAGGACTACAAAGAAGCCACAGTACCTAGCTCATGACATTTACAATTTAGTTGAACAGATAAGAAAAGAATCCATCAAAAATCCAGAAACATTCTAAAATAACATATGCCTTAGGGTTAGTTTTTAAATGAATGCATTAGAACTTCAAGAAATCGTTTCTCACACCACCCAAGTGGAATTTATAAAGTTATTCTAAAGAAGCTACCATTGTTCAAAAGAATCTTTCTAAACCTACTTTTAGCCTTGTCTTTAGAGATTGGGATCCAATTTTTGGAACTTCCTTGGAGGCCAAAAACATTTCTTTTGTGAAGATGATATTGATCTCAGGTAACAGGTGAAAACCGTTTTGAGCCAAAGCCAAATGAAATGAGAAATGCTACTTTGGGGTTAAGTTAAGGTGTGTCCACAAAAATTAGGGCTGCTTTTCTTGAGTAGTTTGAAATTGACTTTGAGAGTATTTTCCGTGTATAAGCTCCCAAGTCCATTTTTTTTTCCTAGTGGAGATGACATCAAAAGAGGTTTAGAGCCTTCAACAAGTAGTATGACTTTTAGTGAAGTTGGGCTGTTTACAGAAACCATGCTATAAGGACTTCTCTGAGTTCCAGAATAAATCACAAAATTGCATTTATTCCCATAATACAGCTGAAGAGGGGATTTGTACTCTTTTTGCTATACCTAGGCAGGTTTTAAAGGTTTATTCCTCCATGGGAAGGAAAATGGAGCTGGCATTCAAGCTGCAACACCAGAGACAGAAACTGAGTGGCAGAACTAAAGAGATGAGCTATTCTGGGTAGAGGAACAGTAGTAATAGATGTTCCGGGTAGTGTATTAACTTGTTTACTCTATGCTTCTAAAACAGTCACTTCTCGTATATTTTGAAGTGATTCTGTCCATTTTTAAACCTCGAGTCCTTGCTCTATAAATTAGCCCCTTCTTTTATTGTTTTGGCTTTTATTGTAAACTGGCTCTTTCTCTTCCACCTGCAGATTTTGCTCAAGGTAAACAATACATTTCCATCTACCTTGATTCTCTCTCTACACTAGATTTCATTACTTCTTTCTGTCCTTGCTGCATAGTCTTCTCAAGAGAATTGTTTGCCGCATAGTCAACTTCCTGTGTAACTCTTGTTTTACTATAGCCTGAACTGTGTCCCAGGACCCATATGTTGGTAAACTGGCAATTCAGAAAGAAAATAAAAATCCCAGGAAACCATTTTCATTTGGTAGAGACAGAAGCCTGACTGCAGGGTAAATAAACAGAGTCAGCAGCGAGGCATTAAAACAAGAGATGCCCACTAGTTCCTCTGGAAATTAGTGATGAAAAAAGAGAGAGTTGTAGCCGAGATGGGAGCTTTTGGGGATGGTGTGTCAGAAGGAAGAGTTAAGCAATAGCTTTGATGAGACAGAAAAGCTCTGCATATGATTTCAGTCACATGAAAATATGCCAATGGAGAGGGAAAGATTGGAGACATCAGAGAAAGTGAGGTTAGAGAGAATGTACAAATTTAGAAAAGGGTACCCCTTTCTATGAACTGAGGAGACATACATGCGTGCATGAATGTGAATGTACACACAAACACACACACACACACACACACACACACACACACACACACACACACTCACACACTATCTATAGTATAGTCAGCAAGCTGAAGATCCAGGAGAACAGATAGTATAGATCCTACCTTTGTACAATGGAGAACCAAGAGAAGTAATTTTTTAATTTGAGACCAAAAGCCAACAAAAGTTGACATCATAAAGACAGACAGGCAGGAGCAGAAGGCTAAGCATCTTGTTTTATTCTGGACTTTAACTGAATGCACAAAGTCAATCTATATTGGGGAGGATGACCTACTCACTTAGTTTATCAACCAAATGCCAGTCTCAATTGGCTGTGTTTGGTATACATCTATAAATCTCAGCACTCAGGAAATTGAAATAGGAGGATTATGGGTTCGTGGTCAGCATGGGCTACATAGGGAAACTTTGCCTCAAAAAGTAAAGAAAACTCTATGGACTGGAGAGGGAGGGGGAGAGGAGTTTGGGGGAGGGGGAGAAGGGTGGGAGGATGGGGAGGGAAATGGGAGGCTGGGAGGAGGCGGATACTTTTTTTTCCTTTTCTCAATAAAAAAAAATACCAAAAAAAATACCAAAAAAAAAGATTTATCTAATTTTAAAAAAAAAAGTAAAGAAAAGAGAAAAAAAGCTAACTTCATCTAAAACACAACATCATTGATGAACCCAGCATAATATTTGACAAAATATCTGGGTATCCTGTGGCCCAGGGAAGTTATAAAAGTATATAAAAACCATAATATAGTATAATAGTAGGCAAAATAATATTCAAGTAAAACTAATCCCTTTATATCATTCTAAAGAAGCATTCTCTTTTTTACCAACTTGGTCGCCTTCCCTCACCTAGGTAGGCTATAGCTATTATTCCTGCCTTTTCAAATGCTTGCTCTTAAACCTGTTGTCCATAAGATTTTTATTATCTCTTCCTAGTCAAAATTCCAATTCAACAGGACTTCAGAACACTTATTTAATGTGCAGATACTTATAACCAGTGTAACTCATTTTAAGTTCGGGTTGATTAGACCATGTAACTGCAGTGACAGATTGACTCTTTCTTGCTTTAAACAGTCTTAGTATCTCTAGGATCAAATGGACAGATAAATTTTTAAAATATTTTCGAACTTGACTCAACCATTAGCTGATCTTTAAAATGTCATTCTCCATGTCACAAATTGTCTTTTGCAAAAGCAAAAACAACAACAACAACAATAAAAACAAACCAAAACTACTTGCAGAAATCTTCTTCAGAGCTAGATTTGAGCTCTACTTTCAATATCGATTGTGTTTGTAGTAGCGACCAATTGTATATGTTGCTGAGATAATTTCAAATTCACTATCTGACGGTACATAACATTCTTTGGTCCAG
This sequence comes from Microtus oregoni, assembly GCF_018167655.1. Lineage (NCBI taxonomy): Eukaryota > Metazoa > Chordata > Mammalia > Rodentia > Cricetidae > Microtus > Microtus oregoni. Next base: position 638,208 of record NW_024543229.1, read on the forward strand.
CATTATTTGGCTGTGTTTCTGCATTTGAAAACTGTATTTCATAAAGTATGGTTTATCAATTATAGGATTATTAGTAATATTAACACATAAGGAAAATAGAAATTGTTCTTGAGTTCAGACTGTCATGTTCTAAACACAAATTTTCATGGAAAAAGTTGATAAAATACATCATTCATTAATATTTTGCATGGTTTCTAGACTAAGTCTGGCAAGTATTGAAGAGCTACAGGGGCATTGCTGTAGCCAACACAAGACCATCAGAAAAATTTTGCTCACCTTTCCTTTGTAAGTAAATTCCCAAGATGGAACACTCAAGTTTTACAAAAAAAAAAAAAAAAACCTCAAGATCAGAGGGCTCAGAATCTGTAGAGAAGACTTGTGAATTCCTTTTTTATATGTTGTTCAAAAAAGGCATTCCTGGTTTATGTATTGCAATTTTCAAAGTATTCCAAACTCCTCCATGACTTTTATTCAACTAGATGCAGCATATCATGGCCCTTGGCCTCAATATGGGACTTTTCATAGTTACCTAACCACTCATTTAAAGGTTCCCTGTATCAAGATGATATAGACTGGAGTAGTATGGACAGTCTGATTATATTATTTTTAATCCTCTTGGTAAGTAAATTTTGTGCTTAGTTTCCATAAAATGCTAACATTTTATATAGTACCTTCTAAAAAGATATCCAATATGTTTCCAGAAAGCAACCACACAATAGTGACGGTAGGATCACTACGATATTTTGTCTGAGGTATACACTTCATCAAAGCTTTGTAGAGTATCCTGCATCCCATTATTGTCATTTAGACTTGGGTGTAAAGATCCCTAAGTGCGTCTAGGTACCATGTCTTCTGTGCTCTCCACAAAAGGTATTCTTTGCAAACATCAAAGGCAGTAGTGATAAATGGCATGCATCTAATGCATAAAATTCCACTCTTACATCTGTTTGAAGGCAGCCTGCTTTGCTTTCATGAACCCACACTGTATCAATCTAGACAATTCTGGCTAAAAACAACAGCACGCCAATCCAAGGCAATTCATGGAAAAAGCAGATGCTGTTTGCCTAAATTATCAAGGTAATGGTAGATGTGTAAAAAGGGTAGTAAGATCATTTCTTTAGGGAGTGACAGATTATCCAATTTTATTGACTTTATTAGTGTCACTAGGGGAAAAAAGGTTTCCTTAATTTTCAAAGAGGGTTGAACATCCTTCTCTTTGATTCATGGAAGGTCAGTCAGACTTCATATTTCAACTTCCTGGAAAGGTAGCTGAACTCTCAAGCTCAGAGGAAATATTCGGATAAGGAAAAGGATGGTGACACTAATTGTTGTTCCTGGAAATAGATTGCAAAATGGAGTACCTCTCTGATGTCATAATTAGATAGATGTAAGCCCATATTTTATTATGGCACACGATATAAAGACAGAAAAATGTAGTTTAGAACTACATTTAGTACTGCTTCCAAAGCTCATACTTTAAGGGTCAAAGACTGAACCAAGTGTAATGCACTAAACAAGAATGTAATACTAAATCCATTTGTTTATTATTTTCACATTTTATCTCTAATACATCCAGAAAAATTGTCTAAGTAAAGCTTTCTGCTCTGATGAACACTACAGATGTCTAAAAATGTGACCTTAGTATTTTGGTTTAAACATAAAATTCTGGAAGTACAGATAAGCTTGATTTTCTAACATTCTGTTTGGTATCTCTGTAATATTCAGCCAGGCTGAAAGCTCAATATTTCCAAGAAGAAATTAGCAAGCAGTGCTCTCTCCAACCTCCTCCTACCCACTGATTTTATTTCCTATTGACTTCAGAAAATATCCAACTGGTTTGTGAGAAGAGAGAATTTTGCTTTATTAAGGTTTGTGTTATCCCAGCTAGAGGTTACCATAGATAAAAACTTCTGCATGTACTGAGTTAACAGATATAAAGAAATATTTTTAAGGAAGAAGAGAAACATGGGGGAGTATTTTTCTCATAACAATGTCTTTACTTTTGTTTTGTTTTACTTTTTATTTTAATTGTTTGGGAATCTAGGTGCACAGGCACGAGTTTGTGTGTGTGTGTGTGTGTGTGTGTGTGTGTGTGAAAGAGAAGGAGATTTCTAGGAGATAAGTGATGATTAAAACATATGTTAAGAATGCTATGATAAGATTTATTGGACTGAGCTTTACACTTCGCAGTGGATCCAACGAGTACTAAAGAACCTAGCTCAGCACAGTAGAATGCTTGTGTGCAGGAGATGGTGAAAACATAGGATCAGAGATTTCTACTGTAGAAATACAGTAGATAAATACAGGTGCGTGGTGGAGAGTGTCTTTACAGGATATGTGTATATGAAAATAAGAAACTAAACAGTATTAAAATAGACCACCTACCTAGACTTGGAAATGATACTGAACAATCCCCAATAGTGGCATTTTACCTATAGTAAGTGTTACTTAGCACAATAAAAAATAACATTGCTTGTTGAAAAGGAAAGAGAATCATTTCATTTTTCTTCCCCTCACTTACCTATGCAAGTTATTTTTTTTTCTATTTGAAGACAACCTCCTGTATAGTACCGACACAAATTTTGGCCAAAAAGTAAAAGTGCAAGGCTATGAGATTGACATGTAATCAAAAGGGGCAAGAAAATACATTTGTACAGACTTCTATTTAGTTTGAATTTTTCTGAAGGAACAAGAGTACACTCCTATATGTTGAAATTCCTTGTTGCACAAGAATGTACTAGAAAAAACATTCTAGGGACAGGTGTTGACAGCTGGATTTATGAGTTAATCACTAATTTTCACCAAAAGTAAAATAGAGGCCATATTATTTTTAAAAAGACTTTTAAAAACATATTTAAAAGTATAGAGAGAAGAAACCGATCAAGTGTATAACGATTATTCAATAGATCAGGATAAGGTTCACCCCCCAAAAACAGTGACATCTTAAAGTAACCACAGAGACCAAAAATGTTTGTCCAGAGTGGCTTCTCCTTGAATATGTGACAAAACCAGCTTGCCATTGGGTAACAGTGCTGTGATTTTTCATGGTGGAGTGTCAGAATAAGGAAGAGCTAACTAGCACCTTCAACTCACAGCCCCTGGAATGATTCTGTTACATTCTGGGCCAAACTTTGTGGGAAGAGAAGAAATGGAGACAATGTTAAAAGCAATGTGACAGTGAATTTCTCAGATAAGGATAATAAGCCTCCATTCTTAATAGCAAGCAATTTGAAACTCAGTGAAGAGGTCTGCAGAGGGGATGCATAAGGTGGCCATGGTAACAAGAATGGAGACTTTCAGCAGAAGCATTTCAGTAATTTCAAAGGGAATATGGTTTGAAAATGAAGTAAAAAAAAGACACAATAGTGGATAAATGGAGGCTTGGGGAACCAAATCTAAAGAGGGCAGGAGAAAAGGACACAGTGATTAGAATGGAAACTAATGAAACATTGAATAAAACTAGCAGTTGGTTTCTTGGGAAGTTTAACAAAATCGATAAAACTTTTAGATGACTTTACCAAGAGAAATCAAAATGAAGAGTCACATTTCTACAGTCAGAAATTTATAAAAATAAAATGGAATATATAAAGGAATATCATTAGCTATTTTATTCCAATATATTGAACAACTCATAAGAAAAGGGAAAATTTCTAGACTGACATAAACTACTGAACCAATACAAAAGGGCAGACAATCTGAGTACATCTCTAGCAAGAGAAGAGACTGGATTAAAAGTGTCCCCAGAAAGGGAAGACAATGGTATATACTTGAAATACGAACACTAAGAAAGTTGTAACAGTAGAATCTCAAATTGGAGGGCAGCCTGGGCTACCTAGGAAGACCATTTGCTCAAAACAATGCACACACACACACACACACACACACACACACACACACACACACACAAATAAAAAACAAAACTTCCCACAAAGGAAAGGAAAGCACCAAAAGGACTTTATTAAATTGTATCAAAGACTCAGATGATCAATACTGAATGTTTTCCTAAATACAGGCTTCTTGTAGTACCCTGACTCCAAAGTCAGAAAAGGTGTCCCAAAAACTTTACCACCTAAATTATCATAAAAACATGAACACATGAATCCTTGAGAAAATATTAACAATTGAAACTTTCAGCATATTTTGAAAAAATAAAGTATGCACTGAGCTTCAGGTGGGTGTCATGAAAGAGTGGGAGCAAACCCTACAGGGATCTCTGAAGAGATAAGGCTGACTAAGGAGAGGAAGGATCAAAGCGAGGCCTTTCAGAAGGTAATTAGACTGGGTCACAATCACTTACAGATGCGCCACTGGATATGTTCATGAGGGTATTTCCAGAAAGGTTTAAGTAAAGAGAGAAGAACCACACTAAATGTGGGTGGCATCATGCCATAGGTTGGTGTGCCAGGCTGAGTAAAAAGGACAAGTTAGCATTACCATTCACGACTTTCTGCCTTTTGCCTGTGGATGCAATTTGACCAGCCCCCTCACCATTCTGCCTCTATGTCTCCTTTGTCATGATGGACTATACCCTCACACAATAAGCTGCCCCATCCTTTAGTTGCTTTTGCCAAGTATTTTATCACAGCACCAAGGAAACTAATTAAAATGCATGGGAATGAGAAAAAAAGACCCAGGAGTAATGGCTCTGTTTGGACTAGAGGAAACAGACCCAGGTATACATCCATAAGATGTAGGAGCAGAAAATGGAAAGGGTCCTAGAAAGAGCATCCAAGCAGAAAGTGGAGGACTTGGGTAAACAGCCAGGCATACTTACATAGTGAGTGCTATGACATTCCCACAGTCCACTAGGTCAAGTAGACTTCCAGCTCTTGTTGTGGGGGAACACTGAAGATGCAGGCCAAGCAGAGGTTGCATCTGATAGCTTTAGTATGTTTCTAGAAATACTACTCTGCACGAGTCCTCATATCTTGTACCAGGATGGTGCTTTTTGAAACTCTATCCCCACATTCTGAACTTTTAATGAAAAATACTGTCTTTTTACCCAGTCTTGGATCTTGGGTAATACTAGAATGTAATCCTTTTTAGTTTGACCTAGAAAGTTCTGCATTTATCCAGAAGTTAAAGCAATTTCTGTATGTGTGCCATGCACGCAGAGAGGCATATTCTGAGGCTGTCATGCCACCTTCTCTTGAGTGGCATGGTTGACCCAAGAGGATAAGATGCTGACGCCAATGGGCATTGCAACTTGAAAACCATCACCAGCCTCTCAGGGGGATGCCTTGCCCAGCCCTTTCCAGCTTGGTCCATCTAGGTTCCAGGGAAGCCATTGGCGGCTCTGTACTCTTCAAACTGCCTTTTTGCCATCTGAGTAATAAGACCATATTGTCTGGGTAGCAGAATAGAACTCAGGGATAAAGTACAGGCTTTGACTTCTTCTCTTTGGTGTTCAACCCCACCCTCAATGAGGCTCTATGTCTGCCAAAGCAGGCATGGCTAATGGATCATGGAACCTGGGCACAGAAAGTCTCCCAATCCTCAACCTAAGGCTCCTAACATGGAACCTGCTTGACACTCCAAGCATTAGCACACTGCACAAGTGGCAGGACCATGACAGAGCTCCAGCATAGACAGACACAGATGCATTACAATGGAAGGTTTGTGGTCCAGTGCTGGAGAACTCTGGTATTTATGGATCCAAATGAACCATATGACAGTCAACTTCATAGCCTGTCTCTGTTGGCACAGACGTGAAAAAAAAAATAATGAAAAAGACTGAAGTGTGAATTTGGGGCTATAAACTGTAGAATTTTAAGATCTAGTTATCAAAATATTTTTTTAAAGATTTATTTATTATGTATACAACATTCATTTCATGTATGCTTGCATGCCAGAAGAGGGCACCAGATCTCAGCACAGATGGCTGTGAGCCACCATGTGGTTGCCGGGACTTGAACTCAGGACCTCTGGAAGAGCAGTCAGCACTCTCAACCTCTGAGCCATCTCTCCAGCCCATCAAAAATATTTTTTAATAAAGAATTATACATGGTGACCAATGAGACAATATTCCAAAGACACAAGTGTTGGGGAATATTAGCTTAACTATGCAAAGATGTGTTGCATTAATTTGTGTTGTGGGATATTAGTTTAATTATGCAAAGAAGTGTTGCCTTTATTTATCTTGCCTGCTTCAGGCACCTGATTGGTCTAATAAAAAGCTAAACAGGCAATAGCTAGGCAGGAGGTATAGAAGAGACTTCTGGGCAGAGAAAGTTGGAAGAGAAATTTAGACTGGCGGAGACAGAAGGCAGAGGGAGAGAGGGAGACACCAGAGAGATCCCAGGGACCTGAGAGATAGACAAAGAGGAAGCAGGAAAGCAGAACATACAGAATGAAAGAAAGGTAGAAAGCCCCAAGACAAAATGTAGATGAATAGAAACAGGTTAAATTAAGTTATAAGAGCTAGGGGACACACATATGCTAAATCTGAGCTTTCGTAATTAACAATAAGTCTCCATGTCTTTATTTGGGAGCTGGTTGGCAGCCCAAAGAAAATTCCAACTGCACACCATCTTGATTTAACATCCAAAAATCATCTAATGAAATGATCATATATAGCCAGACGCAGTGGTGCAAACATGTAATCCCAGAATTTACACAAGGAATTGGAGTCAGGGATATAGTAAGCTTGAGCCTAGTCTTAGCTAAATAGCAAAATTTCCAGGGGAACCTGAGCTGCATAGAGAAATCTTCCATCTCAAACATAAATAAATAAATGCAAGTAAAAAAGCACTTAAATGCATAATATATAGATTAAAAATTAACACTACCTGTTCAATGGATTACAAAAATATCTAAAATCCAATACCCTGTTTAACATCTATCAAATAGTCAAAGAATAGAAGGAACTTCTTCCAGTTTTTCCCCTCACTGCATTTTTACATATTCTTAAATGGATCTTTAAGCACCCTATTCTATCAATTTGGTAATATCTTAATGGGTGGGAAATTTCTTTACATGGATGGAAACGGTCATTTATGAAAACCCTACAGCTAGGATCATACGTAAATGGTGAGTAAATGGACTCTTTCTCCCTAGTAACTGTATAAAGACAAGGATGGCCACACTTGCTGCCATGTATATTAAACATCATACTGGAAGTTCTAGCTAGCGTAAGTAAGCAAGAAAAAATAAATGACCTTCAGATTGGGTAGGGGGAGGTAAAGCATATCAGTTTGCAAATGATGCTCTCTTGTTTATTGAAATACCTAAAGAATCTTCTAAGAGACTATTAGAACTAATTAATTAATTTAGAGTGCTTGCAGGAAATCAAGCTAATACAAAAAAAAATCAGTTGTTTCTAATATTTACAGTGAGTGATCCAAACATTAACAAAACAATTTTTATAATAATATCAATTAGTATAAATTTTTTGCAATAAATTTAACAAATATAATGCCAAGCTTATACATTCTGAAAATTACTAAAATTTGAAATGTTTTTTCTTTGTTTGTTTGTTTATTTATTTATTTATTTATTTAAGATTTCTGTCTCTTCCCCGCCACCGCCTCCCATTTCCCTCCCCCTCCCCCAAACAAGTCCCCCTCCCTCATCAGCCCAAAGATCAATCAGGGTCCCTGCCCTGTGGGAAGTCCAAGGACCACCTACCTCCATCCAGGTCTAGTAAGGTGAGCATCCAAACTGCCTAGGCTCCCACAAAGCCAGTAAGATAGAAGATCTAACTAAATGAAAAACTATCCCATGTTCTACGGATTCAGTTCAATGCTGATTTTAATCTCAGGCTAAGTCTTTATAGAAACTAAGCTGATACTAAAATCTGCCAATGGACTTAGAGCTACGAAAACTTTCCTAAAGAACAGTAAGTTGGGAGGACTCACACTTCCTGATTTTGAAATTAGTATTCAAGTCACAGTGGTGTAAGGCTAGAACTATAAGTTGGTGGAAAAATTTCAAGAGTCTAGACATTGGAACATTTATGGTCAATTAATTTTGTGTTTTTGCTTTGTTTTGTTTTGATAAGGGTGTCAAGACTATTCCTTCAAAAATATTCTTTTCAAGAAATTTTGCTGGAACAATTGCATTTCCACATGCAAAATAATGAATATGCTTACCTACAACACACTATACTCAGAACCTATCTCACAGATTTAAATATTAGAGTATATACTATACAGATACTAAAATAAAACATAAGTATAGATCTCTATGACCTTGGATTTGGCAAAGGAAATGGGGTTTCTTGAGGTAGTAAAAATAAATTTTTAACTTTGGTGATGGTGGAAAATATTTGAGAATAAGTTCCAAAAACTATTGTTTTCAGAAAAAGGTGAGTAGGACATGTGCTCAACTGTGATCATAGCAACATTATTGTAATAGTCAGAACCAGAACACAACCTATAACTCAACCAAAAAAATGGATAAAGAAAATGTGGTACATTTACACAATGGAGTACTACTCAGCGGAAAAAAATGACATCTAGAAATTTGCAGGCAAATGGATGGAACTAGAGAAAACCATCCTGAGTGAGGTAGCCTAGACCCAGAAAGACAAATATGGTATGCCCTCACTCATAAGTGGATATTAGTCATAAAGGAAAGGATAACCAGATAATGATTCCAGAGAAGGTAGGTAACAAGGAGAACTCTAACAGAGACATACATGGATCCCCCTGGCAAGGGGAAATAGACATGATCTCCTGAGAAAATTGGGAGCGTGGGGGGAGAAGGGAGAGCAGAAGGGGAGAATGAGGGGAGAAGAGAACATGAGGGAATCGAATGGTCGAGATGAGAGGAAGTACAGAGAGGGAGAGCAGAAAAGAGATATCTTAATTGTGGGAGCCATTATGAGGCTAGCAAGAAACCTGGCACTAGGGAAATTCCCAGGAATCCACAAGAATGACCCCAGCTAAGACCCTAAGCAATAGTGGAGAGGGTACCTGAAATGGCCTTGCCCTGTAGTCAGATTGATGATTCCCTTAAATGTCACCAAAGAACCTTCATCCAGTAACTGATGGAGGCAGATGCAGAGATTCGCAATCAAGTACTGGGCTGAGCTCCCAGAGTCCAGTTGAAGAGAGGGAGGAGCAATAATATGAGCAAAGGGGTCAAGGCCGTGATGGGAATACCCACAAAAACAGCTGACCTGAGCTAGTGGGAGCTCACTGACTCTGGACTGACAGTGGGGTAACCTGCATAGGACCAAACTAGACCCTCTGAATGTTGGTGACAGTTGTATGGCTGGAGCAGTCTGTTGGTCACTGGCAGTAGGACCAGGATTTAACCCTAGTGCTTGAACTGGTTCTTTGGAACCCCTTCCCTATGGAGGGATACCTTGCTCAGCAGTGTAGATGCAGTGGGGAAGGCCTTGGTCCTGCCTCAAAATGATGTGCCAGACTTGGTTGAATAATATATAGTGTGAGCATATGTCTCAATAATGTTTTATTTTAAGAATGTCTTAAATTTAATACTAAAATTATGTAGCAAGTATTTTCCAGATTCCCAAGGGACCCATGGAACAAAAGAAGATAAGAACAATTAATGAAAAACTATTTCAGCAAGGCAAACAGTCTCCCAAAGACTGTTCTATGAGGTACAGGAGTCACTAATGACATGTAGTTATTCCTGGTTGATTTAAATTACTAAATTAAAGCAGGACCATATTAGAAATTCATTTTCCAAGCTAGGCATAATGGCGCATAGCTATAATCTTAGCTCACCATCCTATAGTGTTCAGGAAGCTGAGGCAGGAGGATCTTAAATTTCCTCAATAGCCAGTGAATGACTACTGACCTGAACCCAGGTGAAGGGCCATTCCATCAAGGCAGACATGTTAGTCAATACAGCTACTGCTTCTCTGCTCACCCTTAGGATTTCGCTGCTGCCCAATTTGCTGTAAATGCCAAACTGATTACCTTCCTGAACAAGTGGTGTACGCATGCCTGCTGCTGGTGTTGGATACTAAACACAGGCCCTCTGGAAAGACAAGAAGCACTCTGAACCCCCGAGCCATCTCTCCAGCTCCAAGACAAAACTTCAAAATAACCTTTTTCTTTAGTGGGATCCTAAGGTTTTGCACATGAAATCGTTTGCTTTGACATATCAGCACTATACTTGCTTATGAATAGATGATGAAAACATAGGTATCATATGTTTTGGTAATTGTGAAATCCACCTGTTTCATTGTTTCTTTGTGGTGCTAGGAATAGCCCAGAACTTGCACTTTCTAGGTAAGCACTCTACCCCTGGCCTATACCCCTAGCCTGAGTAATAGGCAGTTCTGGCAAAGATGCACCAGTATCCACTACTGTGCTATGGTACTTTATCTCATTTAATCCTGCAGCACTCCATCCTAGAACACTTTGCCGTGTAAAAATGAATTTCTCTGGTTTACTGGACTAGCTGCAGATTGCAGGCAAACCTCTCAAGACTTCAAGTAATCAGAGTTCATAAGAAAGGACCCGGAGGCACACTGAAGGGATCCAGCAAGCCCAATTTAAGAGCAGGCAGCTATTTGAACACAGGTGAAATTTGCTTGATTGGAAGACCTGAAGCTGAATGCAAATTGGATGACGGCATCAAGTGTCCATAATAGGAAGCAAAAGATTTTAATCACTCTCATATTGTTTGGTTTGCAATTGTATATGGAGCAACAGCGGTAGCTACAACAACAACAGGACTATGCAATTTAGCTCCTATATAATGAAAAGGCTGTCATTGGCTTGTCTGATTGCTAGCCTGTGATTTCAAACTTGCGTGCCGGCTTTTCAGCAACAAATGCGTTTCCCACCCTGAAGCCATATTGTAGATAGATTTTTTTTTCCAGCTCTACTGTTCTTTTCTACCCTGGAATGTTCTCCTTGACATACATCGCAATTTATAAGTATTGGAAACAGCAAAATATGAAACTTAAGTTAGGAACAAATTTGACAATGTAAAGAAATTGCATCATTGCAAGCTTCCCACAAGAAATGTTTATAGTGCATTTATCACTGTCATTTGGCTTACACTGGCCTCTTGGTAGTGACAAATATTTTCCTGAGAAAGAGTAGCATGGGGATTTTTACTTTAGCAAAGCTCTAGTTAATAATATGAGTGCCTGTTCAGAGAAGTCAAGATGACCTTTAACAGCGATTTAACGCATGACTCAGACACGGACCACCAATAAGACTTAGGTGTTCTAGTAGTGCTAAAGTACTTTGTAATTTACCACTTTGTTCTTCTTTTGAAAGGGGAATAGGAAATGGCATACTAATCATGTTTATTTTCTCCTTGCAAGATGTCATTAGTCATTACGCACTTTAGGATTTGAAAGGACGGTAATGGTAGATTAATTTATATATCAGTGTTTCTTAGAAGGCCTCCTGTAAGATGCTCCTAAAAAAGAAGGTCTATGAAGAAGTGCTTATCATCTATGGGAAAGGAAGGGAGGAAGGAAGGAAGGAAGGAAGGAAGGAAGGAAGGAAGGAAGGAAGGAAGGAAGGAAGGAAGGAAGGAAGGAAGGAGAGACTTACTTGATTCAGAATTTTTCTGTACCTGATTCATCCAGCATCTGAGAAAGAGTTCTAGTTAATCTTCCATTATTCATACTTTGAAAAATTATTTGCAATTGAACATGAATGCACAACTCTGCAGTTCTTTCTAAATATTCACAAATACAAAACTACCACTTAGCTTCAGGGTCACTAGATTGTTTTTACGTAAGAACCAAACAATGAAGTACTGTAAGCTTTGCAAGCTATATGGTTCTATCTGGCTACTCAGCTTCGCTATTGTGCCGTGGGCAGAGGCACTGACAAAGAAGCATGGCTTTGTCACAATGCAGATTTATTTAGGGACACTGGGTTTTGAACGTCATATAATTTTTAAGTATCATGAAATATCATTATTTTGTTTTCAACCATTTAAAAAATGACAATAATCTGTAGCCCGAAGGCCATGAAAACATAAGTGATGGTCTGACTTGGCCTCAGGCTATAGTTTTCTGGCCCCTGGCTTATAAAAAGATACAGTACAGTTTTGAGTAGTCGCCTTTAATTCCAACACCAAGGAGGCTGAGGCAGTGGAGTTAACAGTTCAGACCAATCTGTACTAAACGGCAAAAGGCTCTTTCAAAACTGAACAAAAAATTGTTTTGCAAATTGTTAGGTATTCCCAGCACCATATATATATTTCTTTTCAGCTTTGGAGACAGGATAGCACCTTTCAGTCAGGGCTGGAACTCACTATGCAACTCAGATTGACCTATAGCTTTCCCTCACTTTCCTCAGCTTCCAGAGCGCTGGCTTTACAGGCCTTAACCATGTCTGGCTTCTGAAGTCCTCCATGGAAGCTGTGAACTGACCAACGTTAGACAGCAGAGGGAAAGTTCCTGGTGGAAGAAATAAGATGAAAAATTCTTTGCTGGGATAGGTACAACCCCCAACTCCATGATTACATAGAAGGGCCTAAAGACTACAATGGGCACCAGGTACACAGACGTGCTGTAAATGGGTTTAAGACAGTCAGTGTATCTGTATCTGTTTTACATGGAGCATAACACCAAAAGCAGCCAGACTATAGAGGGCTATGAAGGTCTCACACTGAAGGTGGGGAAAAATGCTAGTATGTTTCCCTGTCAACCCTTTCACTTCTGTTCCTATATTCCTCTAACTGTGACTCACTCTCAATTCCATGTAAATAAAATGAGATGAAAAGAACATATTTGCAATGGTCAGATTTTTTAACTTCCTTGTAGTAGTTTTCCATGAATAAGAGATAGTGAAATTTAATTTACATTTTATAGGAAACAAACATTGGAGGATTCTACAAGAGAATCAAAGAGAATGAGAGTGATTTCTATCTTTGTCACTATGAATTTCCTCTTGATGTCTCAGTTTTTCTTCATCACTCTCAGCCTCTGCCACTGTTTTTCTTTTCTATTCCCTCCCTCCCTCCCTCCCTCTCTCTCCCTCCCTCCCTCCCTCCCTCTTTCTCTCTCTCTCTCTCTCTCTCTCTCTCTCTCTCTCTCTCTCTCTCTCTCTCTCGTCTTTTTTTTTTTTTTAACTGTTTGAAGATTTAATGGCAAGATTGGGGTAGGGAAATCCTAGCTGCTACTTCTGCCTTCCTTTGGTGAGAAGGCTGCCTGTGGGTGGGATGAGGACGACCATGGGGTATGGAGTTGGTTAGGGGTTATCTAGGGCCTCGAAATATTGCTAGGCAGTATGAGGTCTCTTCCAGCTGGTAAGGAGGAATGTTAAGTGACCATGGGCAGATCCTCTCACACAGGTATTCTTGACCACTTCCTTCGAGTTTTGAGGAGTTTGCCCATAGACACTAGCTACACCAGCTACATTCCTCAACTACCAAGTGTTCAAAACTCACTGTAATGCTTTCAGAGCCACTATTGGCCCTATCTGAGCCACCCGTCTCTCCACAAGACCTGAATCACCTCCTCCCCTTACTCCAGCCCCTGCAAAAGGAAGAATAGTCTATCAGTCTGTCCCTAGACTCTTCAAGATAGGAGTTAGAATCAATGGGGGAAGAGCCTTGAGCCTCAGAGGGATAATGACCATACCACACTCCCTAGTGTCTATGGGCAAACTTCTCTCCTTGTCTTTATGAGTATTTTCTTCTTATTGCATTTCTCTGTGCACATGTTTTCAACCTCTTCTTAACAATCTGACTTTATTAGTTCCACTCTGTTTCTGTGCCCATCTCAGTTTCCCACTCAGTTATCGTCACTCAGACTCCCTTTTTTGTTGCTATGTGTGAATATGTGTATCTGACTACGTGTGTTTCTTTGTTGCTTTCTGTGTGTCTTTGTGTCTTTATATGTGAGTTTGTCCGTGTCACTGTGTCTTTGTATGTGTGTTTCTTTCTGTGAGTGTCCCTGCCTGTCTCTCACACACTGTTTATTCACACAAACACATATTCTCCTGCTTGTCTCCTAGACATAGAGGAAACAAAGCCAAATATTCTGAGACATTGCACCTCCTCCGAAAGAAGTAAACTGGAAGTTCTCTAAGTAAGAGTGGGAGCACCTTTAACCCTCATTCTGCTTGTCCAACTCTCTATATCAAAAATGAGGCAACTCTTTAAAGGAAACGGAGTTTGCATTAAATATTGGATGGATAGGGAGGATCTTAAGAGTGTGGTCTGAAGATGCCTCTACACAGCAAAAGTTGTCACTGTGCTTACATACGCTTTTTAGTGATTCATTTTATTAGATACTTAGAGCTCAGCTGCCTCCATTTGAAAATGGGGGAAGGAATGGCAAGGGAATGAGCTAGTCCTCAGCCTCCTGCGGGGCTACCTATGTTGTGTTTGGAGCACAGTTTGAAGACATTTGAACAAAAGCCATTTGGAAAACTAAGTATCAGAGTGGGTGATCTCCAAAGCTTCCTTCTCCATTCAGAATACCCTGATCCTAACTGGAAAGCCCTGGGAAGCCTCTAGAGCTAACTCCAAAAATTCTGTGTGCTTAGTTTAAAGACACACACACACACACACACACACACACACACACACACACACACTGCTGTGAATGCTTTATGGTTTAGTAAGCTGTATTTCCATAATGTGCTTATTTGACTATTTTTGGTGTATGTTTTAAAAAGCCCCCTGATCATTTGACAGGTTTGTTTCTGTAGGTTTAAAACAAGAATGCAAAAAGAAAATTCTTTATCCCCATTCTCTATAGTGTTGAAAGCAAATATAAACACTTCAAATGAACAACAACAACAAAAGACTAGGGTGTGGCCTTACTTCAGTTCAAAGCACAGAACATAGGAGCAGATAGTTTTCTGAAAAACAATGGTTTGTGCCTATCATATCAAACTAGATTGAAGCACCATTAAAATATGCTAACGCAACATGAAGGAGGATAGAAGGTGACACTCAGGCATTTTTCTCTTCCAAAATTCCAACTGAGAAGTCATTCTAATATTTCCCATGTTACTTTCTTTGAAAGCTAAAGGCAATGACTCTCTGAGATTGCCTTGAGAGTTGCCAAGTATGGGCCAATATTCTTTAATCCAGCAGCTACATCGCACTCAGTAGATCCTGATAATGAAGAACCTGTGTTGATCCTTTCCAAGCACAGAATGCATAAATCTCAGAATAGTGGCCCCCAAACCTTGTTCAGCATGTATCACGGCTTTGAAACAAAGCCAGTCCCTTCAGATGTACTTCTAATTGTAAACAAAAGCTGCTCCTCTCTCTTCCTAGCTTTGACATGCTACACAATTTCAAGGAACTCTTTGGTGTCTTCTTGGTGCTAAAGACAAATAAATCTTATAATTGAAAGTGCTTTTTTAGTTTATGGTATTTAGAAAAAGCTATTTTACACCAATATCTTTCTCCAATCATTGAATAAATGTGGCTATAAATTTGCATGCACTATGTCCCCACAGCAAGAATTAGCTCACTCCTGAATGACTCTAATAACACGTGTTAAAGTGTGCTGGAACAGTCCCTTCTTCCAGTTACATACATGTCACTATATCGTCAGTGATGGGGTCTGGGATGCACACAAATTCAGGAATTTTGACCTCTCACTAATTCAGAAAGATGTTGGTAGAATTCAGCTACCTATGCATGACCCTTCACGTCCTGGTGTACAGAGAAGAAACTCTGTTGAGCTAGGAGTAGGACAAGCTGAGAGGAGGCTAGCAAGTAGGAAATCTTAATTACAAGCTATTTGAAAAGAAAATGGATTGATTTTTCATAAGTTATAAGGTAAAATAGTCTGCAGAAGGCATTCCAAATCGGGTTTTCTCTAGGTGAGGGCTTCCAAAGATTTGTGGCAGTTTAGCTAATTAGTTTAATAATTGCACATAAGTGAAGGAACCACCTTGAAAGTATTGGATAATGCATGCAAAGTTTTAAAGACTTTTACAAATCTTTGCAGGAAAGTTTTTGTTTACCTTTGCAATTAGTTCACCAAATTGGCTTCTAAATCAGTAGACTCCAAACTGAGGGCATTTGACAGCATGCTGCTTAGCTGAGGATTGGCTCAGCTTGTGTCCATTCAGTTACTTCTCTTACACCTCTGCATCCCTTCCCCCCAAATAATGCGGCCTCAACAGGGTATTTAGTCCATTGATAATAACTCTTGCATAGAAGCAAACCAGGGGAAATGAGTATTTGCTGCTGCTGCTGCAATTGCCATTAACCATTGCTTGTTTCCAAAATTGACTGAACAAAAGACTTTGCTTCTGGGCCATGCGGCCTGAGAAAATGGGTCTGAAATGGTGCATCCTTTTCATAGAACTGTTCCTGTATCAATGATGAAAGAGCTCTCTTTGCAGACTAATTGTGTGAACAAGAGAAATATTAGCCTACTTCATCGCGAAGACCCCAGCAGCAGCATTTATAGCCCTAAACTGAATGTCGTAATTATAAACGAGCTGTACCTATTTGTTAGCCCACTTCCAGATCTCCGAAACATATAGATTTGCCTTTTATCCTCTTGTCTCAGTCACTGGAATTACTTTATGTACTTAAAAGAAATGAGATTGCATTCACCCCTCCCCATATCCTATCACTCATACTTTTCGTTTAAGGCAGACTGACCTTTCCCCCCAATTAGAACAAATTAGTGACGTTTTACTTCATCTCAAAACCGCCAAGCCTTTGTGAGGACTGAGTAGATAGTGGAATCCTAATGGGGCCTTGAAAGCTGAGCAGGGGAGAAAGGAACACAGAGAGCAGAAAAAGGAGAGGAAGTGGGGGTCGGGAGGAGGCTCCCAGAATGATGACAGAGGGCATGGAGGTGGCGGCACTGGTTAGGACTCAAAGGAAAGGAAGGGGAAAAAAGACAAGAGTTGGGTGGCCTGGAGACAAGAGAGAAAAGGGGATTCAGAGGGGCCAGGCTGTTGAGGCTGAAAATGGAGGAAGAAAGAAAGAAGAGGGCCAGGTGTGAGGAGCATTGAGCTCAGAATGGGGCCAAGTGGGGAGGGTGGTAAAGGGGTCACATCCCCTTACTTCTGATGTATCCAGACTAGAGCTCCAGCTCACTGTCTGGCTCTTGCATTCCTGGCTCCAGGGCTTTTTCTTTCACACTAGCTGATGGGAATGAATCAGGAGAAAGAGGTAGATACAAGGTGGCTCAAGGCTCCTGTGAAAAAAAAAGGCGGCTCTTGAATCCCAGCTTTATCTTGCATTTATGGTGAGGTCTGGTAAGGGATCTAACTTCTTAGATTCTCACTATCTAGCTCCAAAGTTAAGGGAGAAATCTTCATGCTCTAAATTGTGGCTAGTATCAAATTGATTTATGTGCAGGCAAGTGCCTAGAACAGGATCTGGCATGTAATGGCGAGAGCTCAATAATATCCTTTTGGGTGCTTTGCTCACTTTTGTAGACACACAAAACCATTTGTGGTCTTTTTTCTGTCCAGTGCCATCAAGCCCTTCTGTGATATGGTTGGAGAGTCCCAGGCTTTTACTTCTTGCCAAGTCTCTGAAGGCCTGCACTTAGTGGCCTATGCAAACCACTTGTAGCACCATTCACAGGAAGCCTGTTTTCAGATTTGACCATCTTGCTTTGTGAAACAAGAAAATATTTATCTATCTGCTTTGTGCCGTCTGCTCTGTATCTGCCTTCGATCCAGCTCTGTCACTACAGTGCTGAGGATGGAACTTGGAGCCTTGGGTATGCTAGGCAAGAACTCTAGTACTAAGCTCCCTGCCTTGGCCTTTAAATTTTATTCTGAGACTGGATGTCACTAAGATGCTCAGGTTCGCCTTGAAATTATAATCCCCCTGCCGCAGTTTCTGAGTAGGTGGGATTATAGGTCTGTGCCACATACTGAGCTCTATCTACTCTTATTAAATAGTGAATACATTCCCAGGAGAAAGGAAAGCCAGAGATGCATGGCACATCTTAGTGTTTACACTTTACTTCAGGAATTACAGCAAGACAATATGGAATTCTGTCATAAACCTTAAATTTGAGTGAATACAGGTATACCAGGACATAGAAAGTAGTCGGAGTGCCTCAATCATACAAGAAGTGTTTTCCCTGTTCACTTGAGCATGATGCCGGGTTCTCTTGCCTTTCCTCCCTGTAATAATTTTGGGCTGCTTCTAGCTACTGATTCCATTTTCACCTATGCTGCTACTTCTCAGATTTTAATGCCCAATGGAATTGCCTGTGGATCTCGTGGAATCATAGATTCTGATTCGGTAACTCTTCAGTAGGGACAGACATTCTGTATTTCCAGAGAGTTTCAGGGTATCAAATACTGTATGTAAATTTAGGAATATGCTTTGAGAAGCAATACTATAGAGTCTATGTTTCATTGAGTGTTCAAAAAATTAATGGTTATTCAACATCAAATGGTCAGCCTTAAAAACAAATCCATACAAGTGAACTAAATGGACTTAAGTGAACGCAGAAGATTGTATTTACACATTTATGTGTATATATAAAGCAAAAATTAAAAGACCATGAATTTGAGATGGAGGACAAGAGCATAAGGGGATCGAGAGCGAATAGAGGGAAGTATTATAATAACTAGATATTTTTATCTTGTTTTTGTTCCCATTTTTTGTTTCTAGAGAATTTCATAAAATAGATAATGATCATAATCTTTCCCCAACAAACTTCTTGTTCTTTCTATGTCAAAGCAAGCAAACAAACAAAAACGACTTACCAAGTGAAACCAATAGAAAGCACACAAAAACATGGAGTCCAGTTTGTGTTGGCTCTCTCCTGCTGAGCATCGCACCTTCACTGGCGTGTGGTTGATCTACAGTATCACTCCATTGGAGAACTAGTTTTGACATCTCCCAGGAGTTATCAGTTGCAAATAGCTTCTGAGTTAGAAGCGGGACTTTGTGCCCACTTCCCCTCCTTCATGTTGGGAATTTTGTCTAACTTGAGTGTGTACAGGCCTTGCATGCTTCCAGTGTTTCTGTGAGTTCATATGTGCATCTGCCCTGTTGTGTCTGGAAAAGTGTCTAAAACCTCTGACTCTTAGAGTAATCTTTCTGCCTCTCTTTCCTCCCTTGATGGGAGAGCAGTGGGATCAAGACACTCCCGTCAGGACTGAGTACTCCAGACTCTCACTTATGGGTCTTTGTGTAAATTACCACTGACTGCAAGACAAAGGTTCTCGGCTGAGGTTGAGTGAGACCCTGGTGACCTTCACTGGCGTTAGGGGGCATTTTGTTGCTATGTTCATTTAGCAAGATAGTATCAGCATGTTTTCTCCTGGGCTCAAGACTTATCTAGTCTCAGGCTCATGGCCACTTTAGCAGTGTCCTGGAAGGGTTCCAGCTTATGGAATAGTCCTTAGATCCAATAAAAAATGGTTGGTTGTTGACCTAATATTCATGCTATTATTGCACCACTGTGCATATCTTGCAGGTGGATCGATATCATAGCTCACGGGGTTCGTAACTGTCTGAGATTGATGATTACGTGTCTCCTCTGGTGGCATGCAGAGTATGTCCCAGCACCACGAACACTAGTCAGCAGGGGTGAAGCTTCTACTTGGGCACCAGCTCGATTTCTCCATATTCAGTGATATAAGTGATATCTTCAACAATAAGGCCTTACCAACGGTTTGTGAATGGTAACCAATAGCCTCAGCAAGCCTGTGATGTTTGGATGGGTCTGTGGGGCTTTCGTTAGACAGCGTCTCAAAAAGATGCAACACATTCACGGCATCTGGGGTTCTATTTGGTAGCATATGTTATCTAGTTAGGGTATTGTCTCTCCTATTACATGGTGACTCATTTAAATTCCTTTTATATATGTATGTATTTTAGTAAACTTCTACAGTAGTAGATCCCATATGTTTTTTCAAAAGGCCTTTAGTGTTAGTTATTTCTCCCCTTATTCCTTCCTTTACAGTGCCCTCCCATTGCTTCCCTCATTTAATCCTCTATTCTACTAGTTTCCCCTTTACCTTTGATAATACCAAATTTATTTCCCTTTCCTTGGGAGATCCTTCCTTTACCCACTACTTAATCTTTGTGGATATTATAAATGAAACACTCATAGCTAAAGCTTAATAGTCACATATAAAATATTTAACTTTAACAAATTAAAAACTAATGATACTGGCATAATTTAAAAATAATAAACTGCACCTTTTAAAATGTATGTATACATGAGCTTTGAATAATGTATCAACCTGTTTGTTGACACAATCAAAATACTTGTCATTTTCATGATTGCGATCAGTGTTCTTGTGTCCATTTCTAGTCAATGTCCACCATCCCTATCCCTACTCGATAACTAGTCTATTCATTCCTTGGGTTTTGTAGCATTTCATGTTAGTTGAGTCAAACATGTGTGGTTTCACTCACTCAGGATAACACTGTGAGATTTATCCATGCCATAATATATATCTGTAATTTTTTCTTTCTTATTACTGAATCATATTTCATCGTATAAATGTACCACAATCTACTCACATGAGAATAGACATTTGTGTCATTATTGGTTTTGTATGATTGTAAATAATGCTGCCATAAATATGGACTTATGATAGTTGAGCATGTTTTCTTTAATAATGGTCTAAAAGGAGCCTTAGGTCATGTAGTGTGTGTACATTTAAATAAAAGGTAAAATAGTTTCCCCACGTGTCTTTTTTTTTAATTGAGAAACACGTGTCTTTTTTTTTTTACCTTGCTTTCCAATGCCATGAAAAGATACCTGAGATAACTAATTTTTTTTAAAAAAGTATTTATTTTAGCTCATGGTTCTGAAGCAAGCAAAGTGAAGACCTACTGCTGTTTCAGTTCATAGGAGAAAGGGGAAGAGCCAGCGAAGGCATGTGTATGATGTCAAGCACGAGGGGCAGCCTTGTTTTCTCAGGTGATAATTAACCCAAATCTTGTGAGGGTGATAGCACACTCACACAAGAATGGCATCGCATCAATCCTTAGAGCTCCACTGCCAAATAGCCCCCTGCCTTCTAACACTGCTACATCCAGAGTCAAACTTCAATGTAAGTTTTGGTGGGGAAAAAACCATATGCAAAGTTGTACCATTTTGTATGCCTGCTAGTAATGTAGGAGAGTTGTGGAAGTTCTAAATCCCACCAACATTTGGAAATTATCAAGTGTGAAATTTTGATTATCATATCCTAGTATTTCATCGGGCTTTCATTTTCATTTGCCTAGTGACACTGAATTTATTGTTTTCTCATGTATGTGTAGGATGTGTGTGTGTGTGGTTGGGATGGGAAGGACATGTGCACAAATGTATATGGAGGCAAGAGGTTGACATTGGGAGGCTTCCTTGGTCATTGAGGCATGAGCTCTCAGCCACATTGCTACTCTGACTAGTTTCTCTTAGCATCCTTGTCTCTGGTTTCCATGTGCTGGAGTTACCAGTGGGCTGCCATGTCTACCCACTATTTCTGCGGGTTCTGATGTACTGAATTCTGGCCTTCACACTTATATTGCAGGCACTTCAATCCCCCACCTCCTCAGACACCACAGTTTATATTTTAAATAGTATAGTTCATAAATTTGTTTTCTATCAATACACTTTATGGCTAATAGAATTTTGCCTCTTTTCTGATTGTAGAGATTTTACATTATACTTCTAGAAATACTGTAGTCCTTATTTTATGTTTTGAGTTATAATACACCATAGTTAATCCTTGTATGAGACGAGAGATAAGGATCAGGCTTCATTACTTCAATTTGAATATCTATTTTCTCCAGTATCCTTTGTGTAAAGTCCCACCTTTTCTCACATTTTCATTTCCAATAGGAATTGGAATGGATTTTAAGTTATCATTAAATTACTATCACATTTAAAGAAAACCAACCAATCAAATCTGTGAGTCTTTTTCTGTGATCTCTTGTTCATTGATCTATAAGCAGTTTCTTCTGTCACAACCACACTGTCATTATTATGGAAAATCATGAGAACTTTAAAGTCAGGTAGTATATACAGTGCTTTAACTTGTTTCTTCTATTCTTTTCCACACCTGCTATGACTGTAATAGGTTATATGCACTTCCATAGAAAAATTGAACTATTTTAAAAAAAATTTATACAGAGAATCCTATAGATTTTCAAAAATTTAGACCATATTGATTATGAGTATCTATTTGAGTATACTTGAAGTTTGTTTGCATGAGTAAACGTGTTAGTATCCTAGGCCACTCTGGAACTTGTTAGATTGTCTTGGCTGTCCTCATTCTATGACCCTCCTAGGATTACAGGTGTGTGGTACCATGTCTAGCTGATTTTTTCCCCTTTTGTTAAAGGACTATTTGACAGTTAAAGATTGTATATAAATTAAGTATAAAATTCACCTTTCCGTTAGATGTGTACATAAGTCTTTATTGTTCGGGTTTCTGTTATTAGTGACATAGTGTTCTTAATTTCTTTTTTGTGTTCTTTTTTGAGTGCTCATTATTGCTTAGGAACTGCACTAAATGTTGGTTATTGATTTTATATACTGCAAGCTTCTTGAATTTGTTTACTGGTTTGAACAGCTATTGGTCATTGAATCTTTAAGAGTTTTAATATATAAGATTATGTCATCAGCAAACACATAATTCTCTTTTTCCCATTGGATGCTTTGTATTTATGTTTCTTTTTCCTTTTCTTTCTTTTTTGTGCTTTTGAGACAGGGTCTCTCTATGTAGCCCTGGATATTTTGGAATTCATTATGTAGACAAGGCTGTCCTTGACCATACATAGAGATCCTCCTGCCTCTGCTTCCCAAGTGCTGGGATTAAAGGCATGCACTATCATGCCCAGCATGTTTATGTTTCTTGATTATTACTTTGGTTTGTAGGTCAAGCACTGTGCTACATAATGAGGTAGTCATGGGCATCTTTACCTTGTTAAATATTTTAGAAGAAGTTTTCTCCACTTTCCACTATTAACTGTTAACTGTGAAATTTTCTTATCTGTTCTTTATTGGGTCAAGGTAATTTCTTTGAATACTTAGTTTATTAAGTGCTTTTATTATTAATGATTACTGGTTTTTTTTCAAAGACTTTTCTTAAGAGATGATCATGTATGGACCATTTTTATTCTAATCATGTGGTGTATCATAGTCAACAATGTGTGTATGTTGAACCATCCTCATATCTCATTGTGTTATTCAGACTTCTTGTCTCTATAACAAATACCTGATGCCTGAAATGGTTTAAAATTGGAATAATTACTATACCGTATGATTTCTTACACTGATTTCAGTCTAAGGTCCACTAGATTCACCACTTTGGTCCAGACACAAGGCAGACTATCCCACATGCAGGAGAATGTGGCAGAAGCTTTGAATGAAGAGAGTGGCCTGAAAGGAGAAAGGGGGATAAAAAGAGGCCACAGACAAGGTATATCTCCCCAGAACACATCCCTGTTGACCCACTGCCTTCATCTAGGCCCCACTTCCTAATGTTTGCAACACCTTGCAATGTGTGACTGCTGGCTGGGGAGTGTGTGGGTAACACTTCATATTAAAATCATAACACTCACAGACTGTGGCATATAATCCTTTTAATGGACTGTTTAATTTGGTTTGTTAGCATTTTCTTGAGAAGTTTCACATGAATATTCATTTAGAATATTGATCTATCCTTTCCTTTTCTTATGGCATCTCTGCTAGCTATAGTAGATGGGAAATGGTGACTTACATAATGAATTGGAAGAGCTGGAGATGCAGTTCAGTCAGTAGAACACCTACTTAGTATGCACAAAACCTTCGTTTCGATCTACAGTATCATAGAAAACAGGCCATCCCAGGACCTGGGAGATGGTAGTAAAGAGGATCAGAAATTTAAGGTAATCTTCAACCACATAGAGCTTGAGGTCATCAGGAACTACTTGACACTTTCTCTTAGAAAATGAGTAATTTGAAAGTTTACTGTGTGTGTTCATTTATTTGTGAGAGTTTAAGAAACAATGACATTAATTGCTCTTTGAATATTTCATGGACTCCTCCTGTGAAGCAACTGGTCCTAGAGTTTTCTTTGTTGGGAGTTTTTTCATTACTAATTCAACCTCTGTGTTTGTTAGCACACAGTTCAAGTTTTCCACTTATTCTTAATACAATACTGAAGGCTCTGCAATTCTGAGAATTTTCCACTTGTTCTAGGTTACTATGCTTCTTACTTAGCAAATTTGTTGATATAATTATTCATGATAGTCCTTCATGATCCACTTTATTTTGAGGCATCTATTGTGATATTTGTTTTTCATCTATAATATTATGTACTTGAGTCTTTTCTCTTTTTTTCTTGTTCTAGTTCAGAGTCAGTTGATTTTTTTTTCTAACACCCGTCATTTCTTTTGTTGATTTTCCCTATTATCTCTCTATATGTATGCATATTGACTTATTTCTGTTTGACTCTCTTCTATTCCCTTTCTACTTTTTTTAAAAAAATATTTTTTTATTTCATATGTATCAGTGTTTGGTCTGCATATATGTCTGTGTGAGGGTATCAGATCCCCTGGAATTGGAGTTACAGATAGTTGTGAGCTGTCATGTGGATGCTGGGAATTGAACCAGGGTCCTCTGGAAGAGCAGCAGTGCTCTTAAGTGCTGAGTAATCTCTCTAGCCCCCTCTTCCTACTTTTAACTTTAAGCTTATTTTATTTTTGTCTATCCAATTCCTTGAAATTTAAAGCTATTTATCTGAGATACAAAAAAAAATACAGGCAACAAAAATAAAAGTAGCCTAATAGAATTGTAACAAACCATAAGGCCCCTGGGCCACAAAGAAGAATCTGAAGAATAGAAATACAATCTTTATAATGGAGGAAAAGTTTTAATACGAGGAAGTGATATCCAAAATGTAAAAAAAAAAAACAAAAACAAAAACAAAAACGTGTAACTCAATAGCAAAATAACCAGCCCAACCCACAGACCAAATAACCTCCTTTTAAAATGAGCCATGGAAATACTGAACACATATTTCTCAAAAGAAGATGTGTAGGAGTCAGCAGCTCCTCCCAAGTCTAAATGACCCCCGACAACCATAAATTCTACTGGCCTTGAGAGTAAAAAAGAGAAA
This sequence comes from Microtus oregoni, assembly GCF_018167655.1. Lineage (NCBI taxonomy): Eukaryota > Metazoa > Chordata > Mammalia > Rodentia > Cricetidae > Microtus > Microtus oregoni. The sequence goes on from NW_024543229.1 coordinate 663,161, forward strand.
TGGTTCATTTTGGCTACCTACATGGCCTTAAATACCCAACAGGAAAATATAGCTAAAGATTAAAGTAATTGGCATGCTCTTTTTGATATTGTAATTCTCCCTTCCCTTTCCTCCCTCAAAACCTTCCCAAATATCCCCTTGCTCTCTTTCAAATTCATGGCCCATTTTTGTTAATTGTTGTTACAGTCATGCATAGATAGATAGATGATACATAGATAGATAGATAGATAGATAGATAGATAGATAGATAGATAGATTTCTAAATATAACCTGCAGAGCCTATACATGTTTTCAGAGCTAATCATTTGGTATTTGATGCCCACTGGTGTACACGTTCCTGAGGAAGACGATTTCTCCTACTCTGAACCTCAGTTGCCTCTAGTGGTTTGTGTAAGGTTTAGGCTAATACTCCAAAAGGCCATATTCCCTAGACATTAGGCTTTTAACACCGTAAGAAATGTTGTTTAACCAACTATTTCCTTATTAAAGAATTTTGTAAGAAGGAAAATGTTACCCAGATATAGTAGTTCAGAACTTGGCTCATTTTCAACACTGCAGCGTCCACCTGCTATCAAGACAGACCTGCTATTGTTTTAACCTGCAAAGAGAATGATGCTTGAATTTCTTCTCCCTCAATTTGTGAGTCTAGCAACTCCAACCGCTATCCAAGTGCCTGGAAGTAGATCCTGGATTCACTCTTGAGTCCCAAAAGAAGAGAAAACCTCTGAGGAGGAACCCAGTGGATGAATGCTCTTCTGAGCACATCAAGAGATTCTAATGAACTTTGAACAATTTAAAACCATCTTTCTTTTTGGTTTGTCCGGCTCCCTGTCTAGAGCATGTAGTGCTAACTCCTGTCTTGACTTTTCCTTCATATCTCTTTCCAGGTGCCATTCAAGGGCTTCCTTTCCTCCCTCCCCACATTTGGTAGTTACAGAAGTAAGACTACTGTGACATTTTCAGAGTCTTTCTAACTGACCCACTGGAGGAACACCATGTGACTCCGGATGCTCCCATTCAACTGTCAGAAGCCAGACAGGTCATTGCCCCAATTTCCTAATGGCAGTTAGGATTACCTCTTAAGAGAAGGGAATTAAGATAACAAAAGGGCAAAACTGGACAGGTAGCTCAGGGCAGGGACCCCACAAGCAGCCGTTCCAGAAATGTTCTTGTTTCTCTAGCTGGGAATGGCACAAGGGAGCTCTGGTTTCTTATCTCCTCTTAACTGAGCATCCCCACATAGAGGCTATACTTAATAGTCGGAACTAAAACTCTAGCCAAAACATAATTATTCCTTCTAGAAAACAGCTTTGGTGCTAGATCCCTAGATTTACTTGGTAAGAATAAGTTATGTCTATTCTGCAATTTCAGCTCATCTCCAAAATGATTTTAGTATCCTCTCTTCAGAAGGGAAAAAAGCACAGCAGCAGTAGAGGCCGATTAAAGGAAAAGTATTGCCTTCTGATAAAGAGGATAATATCTCTGACCTTGGTGGAGACTTAATATTTCATTTGGGTAAAGTCAATAACTTCACAGGAAGGCAGGATTATCCCTAGGAAGGCAGATTCACCCTATGTTAAAAACTAGGAGAGAATATGCTATCCCATCCAGGTGTCCCCACTTTTCTGATTTAGGACGGTGTAACTTTTCTTTTCCTTCCCTCTTTGCCCCCATTTCCTTCTTTTGGATGCTGGCTAGAACCTGGTATTTCCTGTTACTTTAGAGCTCCTTATTTTCTAAAGCCCCATTTCCCACCATATGCCTGACCTCCATTTGGGCTTAACTCAAACAGTATAGCTTTTTATCTTTCTCCTTTTCTTCTCCATTTCCCTCCTCCAGACAGTTGATATGATTTACAGCTTGACTGCCCTTGCTTGTTTCTTTTAAACTCTGATCAAATTGTCCTAGATCTTCAAAAGAGGGGGGGGGGGAGATGTATAGATATCCAGGGTGCGTGGAAAGCATCTCTACTCATCGCAAGGATGGAAATAGGAAAATTGAAAGCAAGATGGAATATCACCTTAAACCTGTCCAAATGGCATTGTCAGAAAAACAGAACAACAGGTGTTGATAAAGGTGTAGAGAAAATTGCAGATGGGATTGTTCACTGGCACAATCATTTTGCAAAACAGTATGGAGTTTCCTCAAAGTATCAAACTGCATTATGCGATCCAGCCATCCTACTTCTGGGTGTGGAAAGAAAAGGAAATGTGAACCTCAGTGAAATAGTTTCAACTCCATTCACATTTTGGTGCTATTTACAATAGCCAAGACATACAAACGTTTGTCATCAGATAAATGAGATTGAAAATATACATACACCACAGATTATCCCTCACATAAGAGGCGGAAAGTCAGCCATTTGTGACAACATTCATGAAATGGGGCGACATTATTCTAAGGGAAACAATTCAGACACAGAAAGACAAATACTATATAATCTCCCTTTTTGGGAAAACGAAAACCACACCTATAGAAATAAAAGGTAGATACCTAACTTTGGTAATTTTGGACTTAAAGTGCAGGATACAGAATCAACTTCCTAAAATCAATGGCTTTTCTGTATACCATCAACAAACACACAGAGAAAGAGATCATGAACATCTTTCCTTTCATAATAGCATCAGAGAAAATAAATTATCTAAGAACAAATGTAACAAAGGCACTGACAAAACCTCTATAATGAAAACTATAAATCTTTAAAGAAAGATAGAGAAAATACAAGAAAATGAAAAGTCACCTCATTCTCATGGAAAGGTAGGATTAATATTATAAAAAATGGCCATCCCTTTACTTACTTTCATCCAGTGTGTGTCTCTAGTTCAAACATGTAACTCTTATAGACAACATTCTGATGAGGCTTATAATTTATTTTATCCGTTTAGTCATATGGTTGGTCATAAATGTACATTTATATTTAAAGTCATTGTTCATAAGCAAGACCCTACAACTGTCATTTTAGAATGGTTTTCTGATTATCTTGTGTTTTTTCTTTCTCTTCTTTCCTTCCTATGTTATTTGCATTTTGTAGGAATTTCTTTGCTTTGGTTCCCTTTAACTTTTATGTACAATGTTTGCTACATAAAAGGATTTTTGTTTGTGGTTACCTCTTTCTCTTTTAAGTTAGTGTAACTTCAACTGCATTTACAAAAATCACTTGAACTTTCCTGCTCTCACCACGCACTTTCTGACTCAGGTCTAGGATGATTTCATTTGTGCTGTGTAGTCAGTCAGCAGCAGCAAATTTGATTTTCTGACTTTTATATTCAAGTAAAAGTAATTTAGTTGTGACCTTTAGAGTGTTTCAATAGTCTGTACGTCTATGTGTTTGCTCTTCTCTGTGAGATTTATTCTTCTATGCCTTTGCACAGTTCCTTATCATGTTTTCATTTTAATTTGAAAGAAGTTCTTTAAATATAGTTTGTAAAACGGTCTACCACTGACGAACCCACTCAGTTTTTGCTTCCCGTGGAAAGATTTTTCTTCTTTCATTTTTAAAGAACTTTTGAAACAGGTATAGCGTTCATGGTTGGCAGTTTTCTTTCGCTATTTGGAATATTCACTTAGTTTCTTTTGCTAGCTTTCTGTTGTGAACTCTGGTATTTGTCCTATGGGGTTTGGCTATATCCTAGCTTGCTTTCTATTGCTATGATTAAAAATTCTGTTCAAAAACAACTTGGAGAGGAAAGGGCTTATTTACAAATCATGTTCTCTGTCATCGAGGCAAATCAAGGCAATATCAAGGCAGAAACCCAGAGGCTGGAACTAGCAGATACCTTGGGTGGGAGGAGGCGGATGCTGCTTACTGGATCGCTCTCATCGCTCACATTCAGTTACCTTTCTCTCAGGACCAGCTGTTTTTGTGTGGCACTACTAACAGTGGTGTGGGCCCTCCACCTCAATTATTAATTAACAAAGTGTCCCACAGACTTGCCTATGGATTTTCTCATTTCATGTTCCATCCTTCCAGATGACAGTGATGGTTTAAATGAGAATAGGCCCCTATAGGCTCATATGTTTGAATGTTTGGCCCCCAGTTGGTGAGACTATTTTGGAAGAGTTAGAAGATGTGGCATTTTTTGGAGGAGGTATGCTACTGGGGGTAGTCTTTGAGGTTTCAAAGGACTCTGGCCATTGCCAGTGACACTGTCTCTCTGCATTGTGGTTGTATCTCAAGATGTGAGCTCTCAGCTGCTGCTCCAGTGTCTACTGTCACCTTCTCTATCATGATGGTCATAGACTCTATCTTTCTGAAACTGTAAACCTCAAATAATCTCCTTTTTCTATAAGTAACCTGTGGCATGGTGTTTTATCATGGCAATAGAAAAGTAAATAAAACAATGTCCCTAGCTTGTGTCAAATTGACATAAATCTAAGGAGCACAAGTAATGGGTCATGAATTACTTTTCTATTGCTTTCAAGTTTTTCTTTTTAACTTGACTTTTGACACTGGTTATAATTTTTTCTTCATGTACTTTATAGAGGTACACTATTATGTGAGGACGTTTTAGCTACAAGAATCTGTGCTTTACTTTGTTTTGTTTGGCACAGTCTTATGTGTCAAACCCATACTGGCTTCAAATTTGCTATGTAGGTGAGGTTGTTCTTGAACTGCTGATCTTTCTGTCTCTATTTTCTATGTGTTGGGATTGCAGGCATGTGCCTTGGCGCCTGGTTAAGCTTCATAAATCTGGATGCCAGTTTTACTATCAATACTTACAGGACTTTTCAGCCATTACCCTTATTATAAGTAATTTTTTGTTGTTGCTGTTTGGTTGTTTGCTTAGTTTTTGAGAAGAGGTACGGCTCTGTAATCTATGTTGGTCCTAAATTTTCTGTATAGTTTAGAATCATCTCAAACTTGTGATTTCCTCTTGCTTCAGGTTTGTAAGTGCTGTGTGTGTGCCACTGTATCTGGCACCATGATTTCTTCTTCCACTTTCTCTAATTTCCTTACATTCCTTACATTCACAATCTGCTTATTTTGCTTGATAACCTACTATAACTGCCCTAGATTTTCTCCTTTCCTTATCTTTATTGTTTTCTCTTCTGACTAGACGCATATCACTTTAGACTTCCCAGGGGATTTTGTCCTAATAAACCTAATATATGTTGAAAGTATCATAAATTCAAATTTCATCTATTATACTAACTTCCAAGCAGCATAGGTTAACACAGTACTAGAGAGTGTCATGTTTGCTCTTGTGGTCCTCTGGCTGTTTGCTAAGGCTCACTGCTACTGCTTAGTATCCCAGGACAAAATAATACCACATATAGCTTGCTTGAGAAAAGACACAAATCTAAAATTCATACTGCATTTTCTTCTGTCTACATTTTGTTTTCCTACCATTGTGAAGTAAAAAAAAGCACATTGTAAATCAAACAATTGTCTGTCTTAAAATTAATAGACTTTTCCCCCTGCTTCATTATTTCTGCAGTTGAAACTTCATCTGATTTGAGTTTCATATATTGCCTTTCCCCCGACTTCAGAAACTCTGTTTCATTCACTCTGGTTGCTTCTTTTTTGAACCTCTTCTTTTATTCCTGTAGTGTTTTTCTGATATAATTGAATTGTTCATCTGTCTTCTCTTGTGGCTTATTCAAAGTGAGTTTTAAAGTCCTTGTCAGACAATTAATGGATCTTCACTTCTCTAGGGTCAGTTACTGAAAAATAATTATGTACCTTTTGGGACATCATGGTTTCTTGCTCCCTTGTCACACTCACAACACACACACACACACACACACACACACACTCTTCTTGCTGCTTTGCAACAATGCCTTCACATTTAAGTGATCAGCCATTTCTTCCATATTTTAAGGACTTGCTTTTGTTGGGAAATTTCCTTTATGGATGAATTTAGGGGTCCTGGCTGAGTGGAGTGGATTATGACAGCCTCAGCTTCAGAAAGGAAATACATTAGATGTTTCAGCTTCGGAGATTCCAGATTAAGAGAGGTTGCAATAGATTAATATTTATGCCATTTTGTAAGATAAGGTCAATGCCCTGGAAGATTGTCAGGATTCTTGGCAGCCAAGGATGCTAGTGTCTGTATCAGCATTGAGAGTTCTCATTGGTGAAAGGTGCTGGAGTCACCCTGTTCTTATTTTTACCTACAGATGGAAGACAGCGCTAACAAGAACCCCAGACACTAAATATGGTATATGGTCACATTTGTTGTGGTGGTGGCACCAGTGTACACGGCACAGGTGTCTGTTGAGTGGTCTCAGAGCTAAACTTTAGTAACTTGGTGGTATGTGGGGCTCTCCTCAAGAAGGCTTAGAGGTTGGAAGAAGGTGTAGTATATAGCAGCTACTCTGACCAAACGAAAATATGGTGTAATAGTGGCATTTGCCTTGGGGCGAAGAAGGAAGGGCACATGAATAGTTCTTTCTTTGTTGACAGTGTAATGGTGGCTTTTTCATGGGGTTATGGTGGTTGCTACTTTTCTGAATTATAATTTTATCTACTTCTGAGTTTCTCCCTCAACTGGGTTTAGAGACAGTGAAGATATGTGGGCTCTCGGTGGTGCAATGTGCTTCTATGCAGAGTGATTGCTAGAATCACTATGGCCATCCTTCTCCCCTCACTGCTGGAGATCCCTGCTGGTGCTGTAAGTTGTTTAAGACTAGGCAGAAGGGTGACAAAAGTAATTTTTTTAAATTATTTTCTATGTGGCCCACCCTTGGTTTATGCGCCTCATAGATTTTCTCCAGCATAATTTGGTGTAGGCAAAGTTTTTTTTTTTAAGGCAGAGGCAGGCGGATCTCTGTGAGTTCGAGACCAGCCTGGTCTACAAGAGCTAGTTCCAGGACAGGATCCAAAACCACAGAGAAACCCTGTCTCGAAAAACCACAAAAAAAAAATCTAGACCAATGGTCAGCTCCCAAGTCCCACACAGAGACTTGATATTAATTATAAATGCTCATCCGATAGCTTAAGCTTGTTACTAACTGCTTCTTTCATCTTAAATTAACTCATATTTATTATGTAAGTTTTATCACATGGCTCATGGCTTACTATCTCATTTTCTATACATCATGCAGAAGATACAGAGGGACTGCATCTGCCTCTCAGCCTCTCAGCCTCTGCCCTTCTTCCCAGTGTCCTAGTCTGGCTCTCCTCCCCAATCTCTTCCTGCCCAACTATAGGCCAGTGAACTCTTTATTAACCAATGAGAGTCATAAAGATGTACAGAGTACAAAGATATTTCCACATCAATTTGGATTCTGTAATTCTTTTAAAAAAATTTTCAGTAGTATGTATTTCTTCACTCATTATTTTTGGGTAGAGAAGGTATAGTCATTGTGACATCTTAATCTGTAATATTATTGATATTATTCTAATATTTTTATTATTTTAATGTTTTAAAATATTTTTCTTATATTGAAAATAGATTTTTATCTCAAAAATATATTCTGATAACAGTTTATCCCCCATCTATACCTCCCAGTTCTTCCCCACCTCCCATTCCCATCAAAATCCACCCCCTGTCTCTCATTTGAAAACAAACAGGCCTCTAATGGATAATAGTAAAATATAATATAATTAGATAAAATATAATAAGATTAAAAACTAACACATCAGAATTGGACAAAACAAAAGAAAAAGAGCCGAAGAGAAGTCACAAAAAACAGAGATCCATTCATTTGCAAACTCAAGAATCCCATAAAAACACTAAGTTGTAAGACAAAACATGTATACAAAAGACACATAGGGCAAAAAGAGAGAAGTGTGCATGTGTGTGCATAAAATGAAATAACAATAAAAAGTAATAACTTTTTTATATATTTATTTATTTATTTATTATGTATACAATATTCTGTCTGTGGTGCAGGCCAGAAGAGGGCACCAGACCTCATTCCAGATGGTTGTGAGCCACCATGTGGTTACTGGGAATTGAACTCAGGACCTTTGGAAGAGCAGGCAGTGCTCTTAACCTCTGAGCCATCTCTCCAGCCCCCAAAGTAATAACTTTTTTAAACAGGGAAAGTTCTGACACGACATTATGAGAACAGGAACCTCCACAGATGCCATTGAGTTTTCTGTTGATCATCTACTGCTGGGCATTCATCCTGCCCTGAAGAGTAGTTTGTATCCCCAGTGAGACTTCGTTGGAGGGAACTAAAGTGGTTATAACTTGCAATGGAGTCAATAAATTGTATCTTAACAACCTTGAAACTTCCTACTAATGAATGGGATAGTTTTTATTCTCTTTCTCCAGAGATCGTGATGAAATTTTCTAGGACACTACTTAGCATTGGTATGATTTCAAGCCTATCTTTAAAAGATATACATTGTCTATTGAGAAAGGGTTGGCACTGAGAGGTAAGTATATTTATTATGTAAGTATATATTTGAATATATACCCAGTATAACGAAAATGTGTGCCCCTCCCATGCCACTGATGTGAAAAGAAAAAGAAATGAAGTGGATTAGAAATGAAGTCATCACATTCATATGTATTATCTGGTCAAAGCTACCTACATAGCTATACATGCTTAGATGTAAGAAATCCTTACCAGGAAGCTGTTTTCAGGGCACACTTGCACATTACAGCAATAAAGAATGGAATTTGATGAGGCATTGGCTGCTTTTGAAGCAGGTCTCCTAAGTCTTAGGATGACTGAGGAAAAGCATTATGATATTTTCTTTTATTCTGTCAATTAGTCTTCAAAGCAATATTTCTCAAAATATGATTCATATTAAGAGAAATGGTTTTAAGTGAAATTAAATGGAAATGGACTGAAACCTGGAAAATAAAATTGTTGACTTTTTACATATATGTGTATGTACACTTACCTATACATATCAGAGTGTTTATATATTAGTTCAAGTAAAGAAACTTAAAAATGTTGGTATGTATGTTTGTACTCCCACCAGCAATGGGGGAGTGTTCCCTTGCTCCACATACTCTCCCAGCATAAGCTTTCATTTGTGCTTTTGATCTTAGCCATTCTGACAGGTGTAAGATGGAATCTCAAAGTTGCTTTTATTTGCATTTCCCTAATGGCTACAGATGTTGAACAGCTCAACTGTTTCTCTTCCATTTGAGATACATCTGTCAACAAGTCTCTGTTTATGTCTGTACCCCAATTTTAAATTGGAATATGGCAGTTTCTCAGAAAATTGAGAATCAATCTATCTCAAGACGCAGCTATACTACTCTTGGGCATATGCCCAAAGGATGCATACTCATACTATGAGGACACTTGCTCAATATGTTCATAGCAGCATCGTTTGTTGTAACCAGAACCTGGAAACAAGCTAGATGCCCCTCACCTGAAGAATGGATAAAGAAAATGTGGTACATTTACACAATGGACAATTACTTGGCTGTTAAAAATAATGACATCATGAATTTGCAGGCAAATGGATGGAGCCAGAAAAAAATCATCCTGAGTGAGGTAACCCAGACCCAGAAAGACAAACATGGTATGTACTCACTCATAAGTGGATATTAACTGTAAAGTAAAGGATAACCATGCTACCATGCTACAATACACAGACTCAAAGATTTTAGGTGATAAAGAGGGCTCAAAAAGAAAAATGCATGAATCTCCATGGGAAGAGGAAGTAGAGATCTACTGGTTGGGACAAGGGAACTTAAGCTAATGGGTTGGGGTGGGTGGAGAGGGAGAGAGCTGAGAGAGATGATTGGAAAGGGGGGCTTTATGGGGTCAGGTAGAAATGTGATACAAGGGAAACTTCCAGGAGTCTACAAAGATGGCCCCAGCTAAGACTCCTGGCAGCAGTTGAGGCGTAGCCTGACTGGCCATCCCCTGTGATCTGGATGATGACCATCCAGGCTCTCCTTTGAGGAGAGCTTTTATCCAGTGACTGTTGGAGGCAGATTCAGAGACTCAAGGCCAAACATTGGTCCATCTTGGATAGTCCTGCTGAGGAGAGGGAGGAGGGATTGTAGGAGCCAGAGGAGTTAGGGACATTTCAGGAACGCCCACATGAACAGCTTCCCTGGCTCAGGGGAACTCACAGAATCTGAACTCACAATCAGGGAGCCTACATGTGATGCATCTAGGACGTCTGCATATATGAGATAATGTGTAGCTAGATCTGTTTGTGGGACTCTTGGCAATGGGAGCAGGAGCTGTCCCTAACGCTTTGACCAGATCTTGGGATCCTATTTCTCAAGCTAGATTGCCTTGCTGAGCCTGAATACAGGGAGAAGTGTTTGGTCTTATGACAGATTGATAGGCCATGTTTTGCTGAATTACAGGGGAGGGAGGCCAGCACCTTTCTGAGAGAATATAGAGGAGCGGTGGATTGAGGGGAGAATGAGCAGATGAGTGAGGAGGGAGTGGAAGGAGAAGAAGGAAGGGAGGTTGTAGTAGGGATGTAAAACAAATAAATAGATAAATAAATAAAAAGTTGGTATGAAAAATTTATTAGGTAAATTAAGTACTGTTATTATTTTGTTGTGACAAACAAATTGTGATTGTTTGAGGTCCAGGAGACTTTATAACAGGAGATTAGCATTCACAGCCATTATCCTCACAGAGCCAGTCATGTAAGCAGTGAGTAGAAGTGGAGGCCACAAGCCACAAGACTGAGATTGCGGGAAAGCAGAATGTGTAGTAAAACCACAACATTGGTACCTAGAAACCTACCAGTTACTTCAATAAAACCCTTAGTTAGCTCAAACTGTACATAATATATGATTTTGTATTCCGTATTGTCAGAACTCACAAAGCGTTAAGACGTATCATTCATTAAAGCAAAGCTAAGTACTTTATGAAAAGGAGTACTTTGAAGTGTTTTTTAAAATGTTTACTGTCTCCATTGTGTATAGGGTGTTTGTAAGGTTTTTCTGCTTTGAATTAATACTTAGCTTATTTGATGAGTTTGTATATTTCATTGTCTGGTTGCTTGCTTGTTGGTATGTTTGTTCTCTCTCTCTCTCTCTCTCTCTCTCTCTCTCTCTCTGTCTGTCTGTCTCTCTCTCTTTCTCTCTCTCTCTCTTTCTCTGGCTTGATTAAAGGCATGGGCCACCACCACCTGGCCCTGTTATTTTTCTCTTACTGAAAGAATAAGTTCTGGAACTTTCCAAGAAACCAGAAGAAGTGGATGGGCATTAAGTGGGTGACAAGAATATCTCCATTGTTTTTGGTCCCTACTTCACCTGCCAAGTCAAGATAGATGATGAGTATGTTTTCTATCCCTCCAAGCTAAGGCATTCATGATCCTGTTTCCTGGCTCTGTAATCTATCAACTTGATGAAAGTTCAGTTAATTTCAAGACTAAACATACCGCAACTCTTTCTGACTGCCTTTAAGTGGCCTGAATGTGATGTCCAGGCCTGAAAGAATAAGGAGGTGGAAATGGGTGAAAATGGAAAAGATGGGTAATTTTCCATCGTTGTGTCTTGGTAAAAATCAGCATTATAAACAGAGGAGCTATCTTACATACAAATTTTAAATTAGAACCTAGGGTCAAGAGTAGAATTTTCAGTTTCTTCAGTTATGTCTTACTAGAAGGAAATGACTTGGCTTGTCTGCAGACTCTCTCAAATTCCACGGGAATATGATCACTCCATATAATGGCAGAATGGCAAGTGCCCCTTGTATAGTTTGCTGTTGAGGAGTCTCATTATCAACTGAAGCACAATGTCAGACTGGCAAGAGGCAGGTTCTGTTGTGGATTAGCAATATCATACCCAAGCCAGCATACGTTCTCTCTGTGAGCCTTGTTGCAGCACATATGACATGTGATTGCTTAGATAATCCACCATGGCGCATCCCTCAAATCCTTTTTACTTAGGTGTGTGTCCTGATCATTGACTAATATGTAATAGTAAACCAACATAAGTCAAGTCAGGCCCATCCATGGCAAAGTTGTTACTTGCGTGTTCTTTGCTCTCACAAGCAATTGCAGGAGGAAAAAGCACATCCCAATGTGGATTACAGTGACCGTATTAGATGGCTCTGGGAAAGAAAGTAGAATTCAAATCTTGGTGGTTTGCTGAAGTTATTAAAAGAGAGAGAAGTTCATTCTCTACGCCTCCCATGCCCTGGCCCCTTCCCTCTGTCTCTCTCCTTTCCTTCATCTTTTCTGAATGAATATACTAAAAATACTGTGTTGCAAACATACAGCAGGAAACAATAGTAAGGTATATCAGAGCCAAATTCCTGAACTTTGAGACTTTTCATATCAGGATAAAGATTTTGAAATGCTAAGGAATTAGCATTTCAACCTTCCTTCCTTCCTTCCTTCCTTCCTTCCTTCCTTCCTTTCTTCTTTCCTTTCTTTCATTTCTTTTTCTTTCTTTTTTCATTCAGAGATGGGAATCGGGTGATTTGATCTCCTGACTTTATTGAAATGTACATCAGGTAATTGAACTCTTAATGTCTATTTTCTCAAAAATTAAAGTGAGAAAATATTTTCAGAGCCATTTTCTGTACTATAGCGCAGTGACAGTGAAATACCAACAGAACTGCAGCGATTAGACCAAGTTGAAAACACAGAAAACTGGCCATTTTGCTGAAGTAGATTGTGTGAGGAGAAAGGGACACAGAGAAAGAGTGCTTGGGCCCCTGTAGTCTCTGCCTATAGATCAGTGGTGCATGCATTTTGTGACACTCTGAGACAGGTGCCGGATAGCCAGAGAGATATAAGTTAAATAATTCCCAGAATGCACTGGAGACTGGAAGGCATTAAGTTTTCGACCAGCCAAACAAAGTGATCTTAGCACCTAGAGCAATCAATTCATTGCACACAGGAGCTTGCCAATATCTCTAAATGAGCCAAGAATACAGACTGTTTTAGGAGTGACATCAGCAAGATGATGAAATTATCTAACAATGTTTTCCATAGCGACACTAATTTCAACAACTGCCACCAGATGAGAATATTTTGGTGCAAGATCAGGAGTTTTACAGAGAAATTCCAACACCTTTGGAACAAATAATTCTGAAAAGCAATACATGCAAAAGCAAGAGAAAAGCTTTTTCTTTCCTTTTCCTTTTTTTTTTTTTGATTGCCTATGCCATCTATCCCCATGGCAGCATAGCTCAGAATTGATTCAGGATGCTGCCAAAGAGACTCATTTTTTTTTCTCATTTTACCTAGAATATTAAGGTCATTGGCATGGTCAGGTATTTGGGTGAGGTAAAGACAAGAAAACATAGGAAAAGAATTTTTCTGTTCTGTACTCAGTAAGCCTTCTTGTGAGCTAATAGAGATGTTTATCATTAGCAGGCATTCGGAACATTCCATGTAACTCACCCATTATTGCCCACTGAACCTGTCTCTGAATGTACTTCTAGAGACGAATGTCTCATGCAAATAACTGACTTGACTCTATGTGGCTGAAAGAAGCATTTCAGGATACTGTCCTAGAAAACCAAAGAGGAGACTCTAAAATCCTGTCATATTTTGTGTGACTAAAGAAGGCATACAATCTTAATTAGTATACCCCAAATGGGAGAAAGGTTGTAGAGTTGGAACGTTCATAGAGAACATGCAAAAACTTCAAAATCTTTTCCTGGTCACATTGGTGACAGTGCTTCTCAGAGTCAGGGAATAGTCACGGACTACTTTTATAAATACAAAATAAGCAAGGTGAACCTTAAGTATTTTTTATTTAATTTTTTAATTTATTTTACATGCTAACCAATTTCTGACTTTTAAGAATTATAAGAAAGTTAAAGGCTAATAATCTGACAAAAGTAATACAGTGAATTTTCCATCAGCTAATCTTCTCCCAAATGAGACCTAGAGATTATGGAACAAAGAATTTAAAATCATTGTTTAAGGAAGTTCTAAGAGCTATAAAGAAACACAAATTGAGTTGTCAGAAATTCAAATCATTGTTTAAGGAGGTTCTAAGAACTATAAAGAAACACAAATTGAGATGTCAGAAAATATTATGTGTTGTGTGACTGAAATTAACTTGTCATCACCATAAAACAGAGAATTGAATATATTAATTTCTTAATGTAAACTCTTAATAGCTCAAGAGCAAGAATCTAGTAGAAAAATAAAAGAAATGGAAATTAATCAAATTATACTGTTAGATAACATCACCAACTCAAAGAAAAAGAGAGAGAAAAATAAAAAGAAACTTCAAAGCAGTCAGAAAAACAAAACTGAAATATTAATAGTAGCACAATCATCAATAGCTGGTTTAAGTGTAAATAGAACAAATTATCCAACAAAAGACACAAAGGGTCAAGTTGGATTTAAACACACTTTATTTTAGTTTTAAATTTTTGTAACGTGGGCTAAAAGTGAAGATTCAGCAAAAGTATTCCTGAAAATGGAAAGTAAAAGATGACAAAAGCAGCTATACTCACAAATGGAAAGACAAATAAATAAATAGAAGAAGGAGGAGGAGGAAAGGAAGGAAGGAAAGCAAGTGTAGCAAGAGATCAAAACGATAGAGTACCCGTCTGCCACAGTTGTGGATACATATACAAACATTGCAGCACATACACAAAGTAAAAATTAGCAAACTGATAGCAATACCTCACTGTTCATAATTAACACATCATGCAGACACAAAGTGAGACAGGAAACAGCAGACTTGAATTACCCCTTAATCAAATTGACCTAGTCGGACAATAATAAATAAAACATTTAACCCAAAGCTGTTGATGGAGGCTGCTTGTTTATTCCCAGCCTCTTAGACCTGAAATAATTACACAGAAACTATATTCTTTGCAATACTGTTTGGCCAATAGCCTAAGGGTGTTTCTGGCTAACTCTTAAATCCTAAACTAACCCATCTCCACTTATCTGTGTATTTCCACGTGGCTGTGGCTTACTGTGTAAAGTTCTGTCCCTGGCATCTGTCTGTGGTGGGGCTATATGGCTTCTCCTCATTCTGCCTTCTTTTTCCCAGCATTCAGTTTAGTTTTTCCCACCTACCTCCATTCTGCTCTGCACAGGCCCAAGACAGTTTCTCTATTAACCAATGGGTATTCACAGAATACATCACAAAGCAGCAAAACATATTTTTTTTATCTAAAACATAAGAACATTTTCAAGAACAGATGATATATTAGACCTCAAAGCTGGTGCTAATAAATTTAAGACTGAAATTTTTTTGTGTCATATTAAATATTTTTTTCAACCACAATATGAAACTAGAAGATGATAACGAAAGGAAAATGAAGACACCTTCAATCCCAGCACTCCGGAAGCAGAGGCAGGAGGATCTTTGTGAATTCAAGGCCAGTCAAGGCTGTATAGTGAAACCCTTTCTTGAAGGGAAAAAAAAGGAAAATGTAAAATTTACAATATGTGTCAAGGCTGTATAGTGAGACCCTTTCTTGAAGGGAAAAAAAAAGGAAAATGTAAAATTTACAATATGTGAAAATTAAATAGTAATTTTTTGAGCAACAAATGTGCCGAAATAATTATTAATAGAGAAATGAATGCAATATTATGATTAAAATTGATATAAAAATACCAAAATTTGAGAAACGCAGTAAAAACAGACAAGAATGAAAATTACATTGATCAACATCTATGCTGAAAAACGAAACAGTTTAAATCAGGAACCTGGAAATAAAAAGAACAAAACATTCCCAGTGTTAACGCAAGGAAGTAAATAACAAAAGACAGAACATAGGTAAAATAGAGGTGAGAAAAAGAACAAAAAAATTCAAGGAAAAATGTGTTTGTTTTAAGACTAACAAAATTGTCAAATCTTTAGCTAGTTGAGCTGGTGTATGGAAGTTTCCAAAAAAAAAAAAAAAGCTATGTCTATGTTTACGATTGTATAAGACTTAAAGACGGATAGGAATTTCATGGTCGGAGAATGAGAATGTTGCAGATCCAGAAACAGAATTCTATTGGAGTATATTTAGTCCCTTTAAATTTATTGTGTACCTGTGTCAGAGTTAACATCCTTTTTAAAAATTTAAAACTTCTTTCACTGTATATATTCACTGAACTGTATAATATTCATTGAGTTGCATAGAAAGCTTACACAGAAGATTATATATATATAATGTTATATATATATATATATATATATATATATTACATTTATCTAACATCTTCTGACAATCTGATAAAACATGTGGTCTGTTTTGTTAGCTGACCACTAATTTACACCAACCCCAGAGCTGAGAATGTTATCAGATAACATTTAAACCCTGTAACAGAGGTTTCCCCACTTAGTTACAACCCACCAATATGATGTCCCCAGCATTGTATTTGACAAATGTTTTGATTTGTGATTTTATTCATTTAACTACTTCCATGAGGGAATATGTTATTTGTAACAAATTGAATCCATGTTTCTGTTACCATGAGAATTTATCTGATTCTGAACAAGCTTTCCCTGGAATAAAAGTTGTGTTTTGTATCAAAATAGATAACATAAGAAATGCAAAATGAGATATTGTAACAGATATCACAGAAATAAAATGTTCATAAGAAACTACTATGTCAGTTTATATGCAACTTGAATAACCTGGAAGAAATGGGTTGATCATAAGAAACATACCATCTATCGAAATCAGCTCATGAAAAGAGAAAACCTCAACACTGACAAAGTGAAAAGATATTAAGTTGATGATAAAAAAAAATAACTGTTGCCTGAAAAGAAAGCCTAGGATCCAATTGCCTCACTGGTAGATACTACTAAACCTTTAAAAAGGAATAAATCCCAATCCCTTCCATGCTCTCCCAAAAACCAAAGAGAAAGGAATATCTTCAACCTTATTTTATCACACCATCATTGCTATTGGAATGTCCAAAGATAATGTTTCACCAAAGATACAGAGTACGCTGTTATATACTGTTGATTGGCATAAAAACTGTATAGCAATTACAGAGAATACAGAGTTTCCTCAAAAAATTAAGATAAAACTAACATATCAGCCCCATCTTAAAAATTCTCATCAGAAAATGATGGTGAGTATATTGATTAGTTTGACTGTGGTAATAACTATATAATGTTTAATAATGTGAAAACAATTTTATTTGTCAGTCACTTCTAAGCAGAAATGAAAAATAAAAGACCATCTCATACATGTAAAGACCCAGGAGGATTAAGATGATATACAAGTAAGTCAACAGTCTTCCAGAAAAGTATCCAATAGATTTGCAGGAAGATAAGACGGTCACACATCAATTGCATGATATTCACAATTGCAACCTCAAGTAATAGGAAAATTAGACATTCATACTAGGAGGAAACTATAACTACAAGAACCTGCATAACTACAAGAAAAAAATCATTCCATAGGAACAGACCCAGAAATTCCAGAAGAGATAGGATTAATAAAGAAAAGTAAAGCAGGTATGTATATATGCTCAAAGATTAAAAGTAATGCATGAACCTTGGAAGAAAGTTAATAAAATCATTTAAGAGGAAAGTCAAATTATGTAACAAAAAGAAAAGGGCACTATCTCATAAATTCATTGGCCAAGGCTAACACTAAATTAAGTACTTCAGAAGCAATCCAAGACACCTGAAGGTACAGCAAACATGACCTTTGAAGATGGAAGCAGAATAAACAGAGAGGAATTCAAAGATAATCACTTCAGAGGGAATGTGTAGGCAAATGGCAAAGTTGTTAAAAGTGCAAGATATTTTGAAAATGGCAATAACTCAATGTGACTAGACCATCGAGTGTGTGGGAGTGTAGGATGATGAAATTAAAAAGAAGGATTAAAGTGTACCAAGTGTACCTTGCATGCTATGTCAAGAAATTGAAAGTTATGCTGTGAACAATGGATGGCCATGTAAGATTGGGAGTGCTTGATTCGATCAGTGGTGCTTTCAGAAGTCAATTTGGAGTATTGTAGGTAATAGATAGCAGTATCAAAGAGACACTCTGTGAGGCTTTTGCAGAAATAAGGATGGATGGAACAGAAAAGCCTGTGCCGTGAATAAAAAAAAAAAAAGAAAAAGAAAAGAGCACACCAAATGGCTGCCATTTGCCAAATAGCCCTGAAAACATACATGTAAGTAATATTATACAGACTGGTCAGAATATAAATATATATATATATATATATATATTTAAAGAAAAAGAGCAACGAAGTATATATGAGAGGGTTTGGAGGAAGGAAACAGTATATAGGAGGGTATGAAGGAAGGAAAGGGAAGAGAGACATGTGACTAAATTACAATCTTAAAACTAAACAAGCCAAAAATAAAGACAAATTTATAAAACTTTATCTTTTTGGTTCATGCCTATGTATGTGTATGTGCACATGTGTGTGCATATTTGCATGTGTGTGGCTTTCACGTGTGTGTGTGTGTGTGTGTGTGTGTGTGTGTGTGTGTGTGTGTGTATACACACATGCAAGTATATCCAGACAGAGTCTCTCCCTCAAACCTTCAGGTCAGCAATTCTGTTAGCCTAACTAGCCAGTTTGCTCCAGGGATCCCTTGCCTCTGCCTTCCCAATGCTGTTATTACAAAGTGCCAGCCACCACACTACACCTGCTGGAAATTTCCTTGGGTTCTGGGAATTGTCACTCCAGCCCTCATACTACAGTGATATGTTCTTTAGTCATTGATCCAGCTCCCCAGGCCCGAATCCATAAAGATTTCTAACAGAACTCACGATTTTGCACTAGGATTTTAGAGAATCTAGGAAGAGGGAGACTGGGCATGATGAAGGAGAGGAGAATGAGCTCTATATTTCTGCCATGAGCATCCTGGAGATTTCTGTGACTGAGAATCCTAAAACTGATACCATCTGGGGCACACAGGGCTAAGCATCCTCAATTTTAAGATCCTATGAACAATCGCAGTTGATTTTTGATCCTACTGCGCGTACTGGCTTTGGGGGAGCCTAGGCAGTTTGGATGCTCACCTTACGAGACCTGGATAGAGGTGGGCGGTCTTTGGGCTTCCCCCAGGTCAGGGAACCCTGATTGCTCTTCCGAGCAGATGAGGGAGGGGGACTTGATCGGGGGAGGGGGAGGAAAATGGGAAGCGGTTGCGGGGAGGAGGCAGAAATCCTTAATAAATAAATAAATTTAAAAAAAAAGATTCTATGAAACATCTAAGCAGAAAGAAAAATAGCAAATCAGCTAAGTGTAGTTAGCAGCTCCCACAGAGCAGATGAATACAGGTAAGTATAGGGAGAATTTTAACATTCTAGATTCATATAAGAAGTCAAAGGAGGAAATATCAAGAGCAGAAGCATGTACCAATCAATAGAGAAACAGAATCAGTCACAGAACTAGGAGAGAGTGGACTTTCAGAAGCCATGAAAGATACAGTGCAGAGGAGAGTTGCATGCTGCTGAGGGGACAAGCATGCTTTTCTACTGTAAGAAAAGACGCACTCTTTTGTTTGTTTGAATCTGGTTTAATCAGTACATCTCCTAAGACTGGTTCCAGCAGAGATAAGAACAGACGTAGTGCAGAGGATGGAAGAGTAAGGCCGAGCAAAAAAAAAAATAAATAAAAAAAGCCACTGACTGCCAACTGCTCTTTCAAGTTTAGCCGTGAAGATCATTAAAGGGACAATAGGAGATCTACTCTTTAAGGTAGGTGATTTATTTAACACACAGGATTGAAAAAGAACCCTCTTCCAAGAAAAGAGAAAACAAAACAAATATAAGGTTGTTTTGATTTCTTCAAGATTGCTTTAAATTTCTTGTTTAAAAAAGGGGGAAGATCATGATCCTTTTGGTAATGGGTAGCCAGTTAAGGAGCTCATCCCCAGGGAAGCATAACTCTGCTCTCAGCATTCCTTAGTTGCCTTAGTCGCCCTGTGAGCTTTCCCCCTTGCTCATTAGCATCTATATTAGTGCTGTCACTGTTCAGGTCTTGTTTAGGCAGCTGCATTGTATCAGGGGTGTATCTTCCCTGGCATTTCTGGGAAACTTTCACAGACTTCCCGCTCCTCCGGCTGGGACCATGTTTCTGGCGGTGGTTCTGAGGTTTCTCTCTGAACCTAAGGTGTAGAAGTTGTGTTGTAGATATAGTCACTGGCTGTGGGTACGCTCTTATCAGCTGTTGTCTGCATCTGGACCAGTTGTGCTTTCCTGTAATGATCTCCATATGCTGTGAAGGAAAACTCTTTTGAGGAGGAGTGAGAGCTATGCCTCTCTGAAAGTATAAGGATAACTATTGAGAATGAAGTTAAGAATTCCGCTAATCTGGCAAAGTGGCATCAGGAGAATCTTTTCTTTCTTTTTTTTTCTAGTTCTTTTTTTTAAATTTATTTATTTATTAAAGATTTCTGCCTCCTCCCCGCCACCGCCTCCCATTTCCCTCCCCCTCCCCCGATCAAGCCCCCCTCCCTCATCAGCCCGAAGAGCAATCAGGGTTCCCTGCCCTGTGGGAAGTCCAAGGACCATCCACCTCCATCCAGGTCTAGTAAGGTTAGCATCCAAACTGCCTAGGCTCCCCCAAAGCCAGTACGTGCAGTAGGATCAAAAACCCATTGCCATTGATCTTGAGTTCTCAGTAGTCCTCATTGTCCGCTATGTTCAGCGAGTTCGGTTTTATACCAGGCCTTTTCAGACCCAGGCCAGCTGGCCTTGGTGAGTTCCCGATAGAACATCCCCATTCTCTCAGTGTGTGGGTGCACCCCTCGCGGATAGTATACATAGGAGAATCTTTTCTAGGATTCATGATCTCACTAGCCCTGGGCAGTTATCTAGCTTTCCAGTACCAGGGAGAATTTTCCTCTTACTACAGATGTTAGTGACAAATGAAGAGCCGGGTGGTGGTGGTGCATGCCTTTAATCCAAGCTCTCGGAGGCAGAGGCAGGTGGATCTCTGTGAGTTCGAGGCCAGCCTGGTCTATGGGAGCTAGTTCCAGGATAGGATCCAAAGCAACAGAGAAACCCTGTCTTAAAAAAATAAAAATAAAAAAAACCAAATGAGTGGCAACCTATCAGAAAAAAATTTTGGCTATTAATCTTGAGAGTATATATGAATTTAGAAACTTGAAGACATGACTTCCACCAGTGTACTTAAGTCATTTGGGGCAATGGTTTTGTATATTTTAGTTTAAAAATTAAAACCAAATGGACCTTCATATTCAGTTGATGGTGGTGGGAGAAAATTTGCCTAGACTTGGGAATGGAAGGTGAGGGTTAAGAAAGAAAACAAGTGATCATAGCCCCTGAATTGCACACTGAGCATGAAGATGTGCTTAGAAAGACTGAGTCTAAGAAAGGGCAAGTGTTCTAATGTCTCGAGGATAATGAAGAACAATTCCAATGGGATCTATGCAAATTGAATGGAAGATTATTAGATGTTTTAATCAGAACATGAAAATTTGAAGATAAGTTTTCTGGAGGTCAAATAATTCAGTATGGCGGCATCTAGAATGTGATTATTGCATTGCTGAAGCTGATGGAGGTGGTTGGAATTGAGTGAGCTCAATAAAGTGTTCGGCTACACTGTCAAGATAAGTGGTACTGACCAAAGCAACAGATAAACCTGGACTTATCAAGAGACCAAAGAACTGGGCTGGAAGGTGGTGGTGCATGCTTTTAATCCTCCATTTGAGAGGCAGAGACAGGCAAATCTCTATGAGTTCAAGGCCATCCTGGTCTACAAAGTGAGTTCCAGGACAGCTCAGACTATTACACAGAGAAACCCTGTCTGGAAAAAAAAAAGAACTGATTTTGAACTGTGCAGTCAGGTGCAGATTGATAAGGATTCTCATTCATCTAGTACTTCAGGAACCGCTTCCCTTACATTTTGTAACCCTGCCAACTCAACAATATTTCTACGGTTGCTGCAGCAGGGTAGAAGAGACAGGTCATATGGGTATTTTCACTCTAAACTTGGATGAAGCTTGGAAATAACATACATCATAGCTCACTATTTACTGGTCACTACAGTCTAAATGGCCCTACTCTAGTTACAAGGATGACAAAGATTACAAGGATATAAGGCAGCCTGTGGGGTATTTAGTTAAGTGTTAAAATCCTCTTCAGGCAGAACAGCAGGATCTGGATTAGGGGAAGGGACTGGAATAAGAATATAGGAGGAATTGAAACTAGATTAAAGTTGTTGCCTTTACCCTAAAGGCAGACTGATAAAAGGCGATATTTTTGTTTTGGTTTATCGAGACAAGGTTTCTCTGAGTTGCTCTGGAGCCAGCACTGGAACTAGCTCTTGTAGGCCAGGCTGGCCTTGAACTCACAGAGATCTGCCTCTGCATCCCAAGTGGTGGGATTAAAGGTGTGCGCCACCTTCGCCCAGCAAAGAGCCAAATTTTTAAAGTGTGCTATGGGAACATCATTTTGGGAATGACATTGAGAATGCATTGAAGGGATGGTAGTAATTAGAGTCGAGAAAAATGTGTAGGAAGTGTGTGATAATGGGGTCCTGACTAAGAGTAGTCTCGGTGAGAATGCAGCCATATGCAAGGCGCAGTAAGGGAAGAAAAAAGTCAGCAAACTTTGATGACAAACAGTTGCTGCATTCAGCATTAATCCTCAAAAGAACCAGACTGACCTTGGACAGGGATGGGAGAAAAGAGAAAGATAGATGAGATATTTACAGAAGAGCTCACAATGGTAGACTAATAGGCCGGGAGATTAAAAGGTGAAGGGAAAAAGTGGGGAAAGAGCCTACAGAAAGGGCCCAGTGGACACATGACCTCTAAGTTGGGAGGTAAAAGGCAACAGTGATTAACTGCAGCTGAAGGCCACACGCGGCCTTTTCTGGCATCTCCCCTAGGAGCTGGAAAACTCTAAGAACTACCTTGCCAAGTTAGCATTTATTCACCCTTCTTGCAGGTTGTATGTGCCAATAATGTATTTCTCCATATACAGCACTTTCTTTTGTTGCAAATAGCTTGTTTTCATACAATATATTCTGATCTCCCTCCCCCACTCTTCCCAGTTCCTCCCAGCTCTCTCGCCAATCCAGACTTACACCCTTTCTGTCTCTCTTTAGAAAACCAAAGGGCTTCTTAGGAATAATAATTAAGTAAAATACATACAATAAGATAAATTGAAAAAACAAGCCAATTAGAATATGGCCGAACAACCAAACAAGAAAAAGATCCAAAAAAAGCACAAGAAATGCATATACGTACAGAGAGAGAGAGAGAGAGAGAGAGAGAGAGAGAGAGAGAGAGAGAGAGAGAGAGAGAGAGAGAGAGAGAGAGAGAGACGTATTCTCACACACAGAAATCCCATAAAAACCCCAACCAGAAGAAGCCATACTATATAATAAGCAAAGGAACTGTAAGGTTAAAAAAGTGTCTTGACTCGACATGAGACAAAGACCCTCCAATGATGCTGCTGCTTTCATTCAATGTTAGCCATCTACTGCTGGGCTTGGAGCCTACCCATAAGAGTGGTTTGTTTCTCTAATAAGACTCCCTTGAAGAAAATCAATTTTTCATTTGCAAGTGGCTACCAATTCGTGATAGCTTCTGGGTTAGGGATGGAGGCATGGGTCCATTTCCACTCTCAGCTCTAGGACCCCATCTGGTGAAGACCCATGCAGGCCCTGTGCATCCTGTCTCAGTCTCTGTGAGTTCATGTGCGAGCCAGCCCTGTAGTGTTGAGAATGCCTTATTTCTTTGGTGTCCTCCATCGTGTCTGACTATACACTCTTTCTGCCCCCTATTCTAAACAAATTCTCTGAACCCTGAAGGAGGGACTTGATAGAGACGTCCCTTTTAGGGTTGAGTGTTCTAAGCTCTCCCACTCTCTGTGTAATGTCTGCCTGTGGGTCTCTGTATTTGGTTCAGTCTGCTGTAGGAAGAAGCTTCTCTGATAATGGCTGAGCAAGGCAGATTTATAAGTACAGCAGAATGTTGTTAGGAATAGTTTTATTGCTAGAATCATTTAACAGAGAAGTAGTGTTTGCTTTCCCTTAGGTCCCTGGCCTATCTACTCTGATGTTCTTGGTCAACTGAGTAGTATTGGACATGGCTTCTATCACAGAAAATAGGACTTAACTCAAATCACATACTGGTTGGTTACTCCCACAAGATTTTTGCCACTATTACACCAGTTTATTTTACAATCTGGCCACTCTTTGTGAATCAAAAAGTATGTAGATGGGTTAGTATTTACCTTTTTTCATTGGTAGCATGCATAGTATCTTCCAGTATCATGAATACTAATCTGTAGGGGTGAATGCACTAGGTAGGCACCATCTCAACTTCTCCATGTCCGGTGAGTTGTATAGGTTTTTATCTTTAGCAGTAGGGGCTTCTGTTTCAGTTTGTGGATAGCCACCAATAAACTTCAGCAAAAGCCTGGGTTGTTTGAGAATTCCCATGGGACCACTTAGGCCAAGTCAATTATATGTAACCCAATCCTGGTACTGGAAGCTTCATGTGGTGTGACAAGAGATGTCCAAATGGGCCTCTGTCTCCCCTCTTATTTGGCAGTTTCATTTTAGATCACTTCATCTATGCATATATTATAGAAAGCTTCTACTATATTAGGTCTCCATTTTATTTTTCCAGTGACCCTCAGTTTTAGCCATCCCTCCTGTATTCCCTTCCTCCACCCCTTCTTCCCCCTTCATTTGATCATCCCATTCCAGAACCCCCCACCAATCCATAACTATTTATTCTATTTATCCTTCCTAGGGAAATCTATCTCTCCCCCTGGTCTCTTACTCTCTACCTAACCTCTGTGGTTGTACCAATTGTAGGTTGTCAATAACTTAGCAGATAAAACCCACATATAAGCAAATACATACCATATTTGCATTTCTGGGCCTAAGTTAACCTCACTCAGGATGATTGTTTCTAGTTCTATACACTGACCAGCAAATTTCATAATTTCATTTTTAATGACTAAGTAATATTCAATTGTGTAAATGTACCACATTTTCTTTATTGAATCATTCATTGACAAACATCTAGGTTGTTTCCAATTTCTGACTATGATGAATAGACCTGCAATGACCACGGTTGAGCAAGGGTTTCTGTCATAGGATGAGGTATTTTTTTTTTTTGGTTATATGCCCAACAATAATATAACTGGATCTTGAAGTAAATCTATTCCCATATTTCTGAGGAACTGCCATGCTGATTTCAATAATGGATATACAAGTTTGCATTTCTACTAGGAATGGATGAGTGTTCCCCCTTACTTTACATCCTTGCCAGCATGAGCTATCATCTGTTTTATTAATCTTGGCTATTCTGATTGGTAGAAGATGCAATCTCAAAGTAGTTTTGGTTTGGTTTAAATCTCCCTGAAGACTAAAGGTGTTGAACTTTTCTTTAAGTGTTTCTCAGCCATTTGAATTTTCTCTCTGGAGGATTCTCTGTTTAGATCTGTATTCCATTTTTAATCATGTTATTTGTTTTCTTGATGTCCAATTTTTCGAGTGCTTTATATATTTTTATATTAGACTTCTATTGGATGTGTAGTTGGTAAAATTCCCCTATACTTTAACCTGCTGCTGTGTCTGAATGATGATGTCCTTTGCTATACAGAAACTTTTAATTTACATGAGGTCCCAATAAATTGTTGATCTTAGTGCCTGTGCTGCTGCTAATCTGTTCAGAAAGTCTTTTCCTGTATCAGTGAGTTCAAGACTATTACCCACTTTTTCTTCTATCAGATTCAGTGTATCTGGTTCTATGATGAGGTCTTTGATCCATTTGTAGTTTTGTTTTGTACAGGGTGATAGGTATGAATCTGTTTAGAGTCCTCTACATGCAGCAATCCAATTTGATCAGCACCATTTGTTGAAGATGCTGTTTCTTTTCCATTAGATATTTTTGGCTACTTTGTCAAAAATCAGGTGTCTTTAGGTGTGTGGACCTGTGCTGGGACTTCAACTTGATCCCATTGATCAACATGTCTGATTTTGGGGGGGTAGGTGTGCCAATACCATGTTGTTTTTACTACTATAGTTCTGTACTCTAATTTGAGAGTGGGTATGGTGATGCCTTCAGCAGTACTTTTATCATTCAGCAGCATTTTCACAATCCCAAGCTTTTTGTGTTTTCATATGAAGATGAAAATTGTTCTTTCAAGTTCTTTGAAGAATCATGTTGAATGTCCAATTTCCTCAGAACTGTTTATGAAAGATGTTGTCTTTTCACCAATGAATTTTCATTGACACCTTTGTCAAGACTCTGGTGGCCGTAACTGAATAAATTTGTTTCTGTGTCCTATATGCAATTCCATTCATTGATCTACATGTCTTTTTGGTGTCATGCTGCTTTTGTTACTACAGGTATATAGTATACTTTGAAATTAGTGTTGCAATACTTCAAGCATTCCTCAATTTGTTCAGCATCCCTTTGGAAATCCGGGGTCTTTTGTTTATTTTTTTAGTGAAATTATAGAGCAGATTTAATACGGATTTCTTCTTCTTTTTTTTTTTTTACTTTTCAGGCTAGCCTATTATGTTCTCACAAACCCTATACATATTTGAATTCTGAAGACTCACCAAAATCATTTCTCAAAGTACCTGTATCTTAAACTTAGTCTCACTGGATTATTACACTCCAAAAAAAAATAAATAAATAAACCAAGACGCAAGACGCCACCAAAAGTGATCAGAGATCTCTTGCTGCTGTTTTTGAAGCTGAGAACTGTGACTCAACAGTGCTTTACAGGAAAACAAAGTACTGATGTGCTTTTGAAAAGGTACCTATACACATGTCAAGGATGAGGATGATAAAGTGTGGAGGCTGGGAGCTGAAGGACACCATTATGAACTTGTGGAAGTGAGTAAAATTGAGAGTAACTGGTTTATAGGGAACTGGAGAAGAGTAGTGTTACAGCTGGAGAGATGGGAATGATTCAGACATAAATAAGATATCCTTCTTAATTGTGCAAAGTACGAGCACACAACTTTAATTTATTTGGCAAATAATAATTTGAATATAGCTATGAGAGCATTTTATACATATTAGCTAATTTAATTCTTATTCCTATCTTCTGAGATCAGTGCATTCATTATACCTATTCCAGGAATGAAGCAAAAGTTAAGGGAGGCAAGAAAAGTTAAGGAACTTTTCAAAAGATTTCAGAGCAATAGAACAGGGACTCAATCCCAAGATAAGGTTCTCTGGAGTTTTTGCCCCTAAACACTCTGGAGTACAGACTTAGACCAATGCAATGGGCCTTCTTAGCATAAGTGAATAAGGCACTACATGAAATAGTCAGGTGTAAGAAAATTGATCAAAGGGAGAAAAGGTACATGAGTCAACACACACACACACACACACACACACACACACACACACACACTTCTCCTTCAAAAGACAGTTGATTATTCTGATCCTGTAAAAATGGAATAGACTCATTTTCCCTTTCTAATTCAACCCAATTGTAGATAAAACACTAAACATTATATATAAAACAAGTAGAAGACAGAAATCAGGACAAATAGTGACCTGGGAACCCAAGGAATAACATAATGGTGAGTTCCCTTTATTTTCTGTTTGCCTTATATATCCCAGAAATGAGACTGAAGAAGTCTTTAGCTAAGAAATACCAACGAGTGGAAACAAAAAGTTCCCAATAAATGCCTATACTCCCTAGCCAAAGGACAAGGAAATGGGACAGCTTAGTGAGCCAGAAAACTTTTAGATAGTAACTATTCTACTCTAGCCAAGTACCACTAAAAGAATCTGTGACCCCCATCCCACACATGCCAGTAAAGGACATGTAGACTGCCTACAACACTCTCGGGGTTATGACCAGGCAGCTAAATAGGAACAGGCTATTGTGAGAGAAGCCCAAGTAGGGAGCTGGGATTTTTATCACTGCAAGCAGGAAATAAAGACACCTTCCTTAATCTCCACATACCAGTGAAACCCAGCAGTAATGAGGTACCCTTCCTCCTCCTTGCTGCAGTGGTTTATCAGGAAACATAGCAAAATACAAGAACTTTCCTCACTGATCAGCAATACGAAGTCCGCCCTTACCAAGGCAGACGGTGTCCATATAGCAAAGAGACAGCTGCACTGTCTGTTCACATTTTCACTGGACTACCCCCAGCAGACAGAATGGCATGTGGAAAGACGTAGCAAATCTTCCTTACCCTTCTAAACTGGGAAGTATCTGTGTAAACTAGTAAAGGCACTAGAATTCCCACCTTCTGCAAGAACAATAAGGAATGTATGCAGCGTCAATGTCAAAGGAAGATGAATGATAGATTTGGACTTCCACTCTCACCTGGCAGCAATAAGGGAAGTGCCTGTCTTTCCCAATGTGAGAAGCAACCAAGATAGATAGCAGAGTCTAATATAGCACACATCACTTGTCCACGGTTTAGTAAATACTATTATTGTGCCTACAACTAAGAAGATCTCAAATTCAGTAAAAAGAAAGTCAATATATAACTCCAGGATAACAGTGATAGTAAAATTTTCTGACAAATGTTTTAAAGAAGCCCCTTAAGATTGTTCCAATACATAAGAGGAACACTCCTCCATTGCTGGTGGGAATGCAAACTTGTACAACCACTCTGGAAGTCGGTATGGCAGTTTCTCAGAAAACTGGGAATCAACCTACGTCAGAACCCAGCAATACAACCACTCTTGGGCATATACCCAAAGGATGCTCAATCATACTACAAGGACATTTGTTCAACTATGTTCATAGCAGCATTACTTGTAATAGCCAGAAGCTGAAAAGAACCTAGATGCCCTTTAACAGAAGAATGGATAATGAAAATGTGGTGCATTTGCACAATGGAGTACTGCCCAGCAGTGAAAAAAACAATGACATCTTGAAATTTTCGTGCAAATGGATGGAATTTAAAAAAAAAAAAAACATATTGAGTGATGTAACCCAGACCCAAAAACATGAACATAGTATGTACTCACTCATATGTGGATACTAGCTGTAAAGCAAAGGATAACAAGCCTAAAGTCCATGACCCTGGAAAATCTAAGTAATAAGGTGAACCCTAAGACAAACATACATAGATCCACCTGGAATGGGAAATAGACAAGATCGCCTGACAAAATTGGGAGCATGGGGGTGGGGGAGAAGAAAGGGTAAAAGGGAAAGAGGAGGAGGGGAAAAGGGGAGGGGTGAAGAGAACTTGAGGGAATGGGATAGTCAAAATGGAGGAAGGACAGAGATGAGAGCAAGGAAAGAAATATTTTGATTGAGGAAGCCATTATGGAGTTAGCAAGAAACCTGGCACTAGAGAAATTCCCAAGAATCCACAAGGATGACCCCAGTTAAGACCCTAAGCAATAGAGGAGAGGGTGCCTGAACTGGCCTTGCCTTGTAGTCAGACTGATGACTATTTTAAATATCACCATCGAACCTTCACCCAGCAACTGATGGAAACAGGCAGAGATCTGCAGTGGAGCACTGGACTGAGCTCACCCACTCAGGATGAATAGGGAAGGAACCAGCATAGGACCAAACTAAATCCTCTGAATGTGGGTGACTGCTGTATGGCTGGGGCAGACTGTGGGGTCACTGGCAGTGGAACCAAGATTTAACTCTACTGCTTGTACTGGCTTTTTGGAAACCCATTCCCTTTGGATGGATACTTTGCTCAGCCTAGATATAGTAGGAAGGGCCTTGGACCTTCCCCAAAGCATAGTACCTTACCCTCTCTGAGGAGTGGATGGGGAAAATGGGATGGGGAGGAGGTGGAGGATATGGGAAGAGGGGAGGGAGTGGGAACTGGGATTCGTATGTAAAATAAAAAAGACTGTTTTCTTTTTAAAAAAATAAAAATAAAAATTCCAATACATAGTCTCTTACTTTATTTTTTTATATTTATTTATTCATTTTACGTGCCAACCACAATTCCTCCTCCTTCCCCTTCTCTCAGTCCTGCCCATCTACCCCTAACCCACCCCCATCCACTCACCAGAAAGGGTAAGGCCTCCCATGGGGAGTCAACAAAGCCTGGCACATTCAGTTGACGCAAGATCCAGTCTCTCAGTCACAGTGGGAGCCCAGCCAGTTTGGATGTTCACCTTCCTAGATATGGACGGAGGGGGGAGGTCCTAGGTCTTACCACAGGGCAGAAAACTCTGACTGCTCTTTGGACTGGAGAGGGAGGGGGAAAGGAGTGGGGGGAGGGGGAGAAGGGTGGGAGGAGGGGGCGTAGGGGGGGAGGAGGGGGAGGGAAATGGGAGGCTGGGAGGAGGTGGAAACTTGTTTTTTTTTTCTCCTTTTCTCAATAAAAAAAGAAAAAAAAAAAAGATCCAGTCTCTCCTCCCTACTCTCCCATGCCCATATGAACACCAAGCAAGGCATCCCACCATAGGGATTTAAAAAGCCAGTTCATGCACTAGGGATAGATCCCGGTGCCACTGCCAGGGGTCCCACAAACAGACCAGGCTACAAAACTGTCTTCCACATATAGAGAGCCTGGTTTAGATCCATGCTGGCTCCCCAACTGTTGGTTTAGTCCATGAACTCCCTCAAGATCATGTGACTAAAACCTGTCAGTATATAGAGGGGAATTTACAAACCTCTGTGGGGTTTCCTTTCATGATCTTGACCACCCTTGCTCATGAAATCCCTTCTCCCTCCCTCTCTTCAACTTCAACTGGACAACTGTTGTTACTTACTAATAAATAAATAAAATAAAATAAAACAAAACACTAAATGAGCCAGGCAGTGGCAGAGCACACTTTTAATCCCAGCATTTGGGAGACAGAGGCAGGTGGATCTCTGTGAGTTTGGGGCCAGCCAGGTCTACAAAGGGAGTTCCAGGATAGCCAGGACTGTTACACCGAGAAACCCTGTCATGAAAAACCAA
This sequence comes from Microtus oregoni, assembly GCF_018167655.1. NCBI lineage: Eukaryota > Metazoa > Chordata > Mammalia > Rodentia > Cricetidae > Microtus > Microtus oregoni. The sequence continues at coordinate 693,801 of NW_024543229.1, forward strand.
CCAACCAAACAAACAAACAAAAACAAAGTTAATGATTATTTTTAATTCTCTAAATTTATATGGCATAAGGTAACATTTAAAATTTGGTATACAGTAGATACTAACCAAACCAGCATATTTAATATTTCAATTTTCTTTTCATTGCTATGTATCTGAAGACTTTTCTTTTAGTTATTCATAAAATATCCAGGGCAGAATGTATCTGTATGTCAAAGAGACACATGCATGAGTATATTTCTGCTGCTCTATCCACAATGGAGAATTTAGGGAATCAATCTATATAGTCATAAATGGATTAATGTTTAAATAAAATACAGTATATATAATTATAAATTGGAACCAAAGCAAATATTTATCTGGTGAAGAAACAGGAATGTTCAAATAAATAATCAAGTGTTCAAGAATTTAAGCCAGCCCAAATGAGAAAACTCAAAGATTCATACCCCACATAACTAAGTTTTTGAAAACTTAATCACAAAGAAACTATATTGCTATAATGAGACATGGCACCTTATGCACAGACAATTTTAATGGCACCAAATTTTCCACACATAAAATGTAGAGACTAGAAACTAGCACCACTGGAGTTTTTCCAGTACTGATAAAACTGTTAACTCATATTACTACACCCAGTCAAAATAGCCTTCAGAACTGTGCTGGAAATTAAGTCAGTCTCAAACAAAGAAAAACATTCTTCTCCAAAGATTTATCTAAATAGCAGAAAAACAATAAAAGAATGAATAATTAAACTTCAGAAAGAAAAGAAAAAACCTGTGGTGAATACAAGATGCTTTCCACACATTTTGTGCTCTTTTTCTCAATTTTTGAAGTAAAATGTATATTTTCTGGTGTGACTTTAAATGTGTACTGAAGCAACCTATACTAAGGTAGAAAAAAGAGAATACAGCGAGGGAAAGCAGAGCAAATAACAAAGAATCAAGCAGAAATCAACCGTACTGTACCAAAATTACATTAGTTGTAAACAATCTAATTATATTATAATATACTTTTAATAAGAGTGGGAGTCTTGAAGGAAAAATATAATCTTAGACTACATACAAATATATTCTAACATCAGACACATATATTTACAAAGGACAGAGAGAAATTACATAATAACAAAAGTATAATCAACCAGAAAAACATAGACTTAGTAAATGTATGTGAATTAAAAAATAGTGTTACAGAATGCTGAATAAAAAATGACACAGCTAAAATAGCCAAATCCACAACTATGGATAGAGATTACAGCACTCTTCTCAACAATAATTGGGAGAATTAATACTGAAAAATCAGTAAAGTTATTGAAAAATTCAACCACACAATCAATTAAGAAAGTCTTCATGATAGATAGATAGATAGATGATAGATAGATAGATAGATAGATAGACTATATAAAGTAACAGAATATAGATTATAAGTGCATATTACATTCAAGATACTATGAGAGACCAACAAAACTAGATTATACTCATGACCATAAAGTAAACCTCAACAAATCTGAAAGCAATAAAGTCATATTGATTGTGCTCTTTGGTCACAGCTCTAATTAGAAAATAAATGCATTTTTAAGCTTTTAAAAACTAAACAACATACTTCTATACCCATGCATCAAAGAGAAAATAGAAATAAAAATTTAAAATATATTGAGATGATGATACTAAATGAAGAAAACTTTGAAGTATTTCCACTAAAATCAGGAATGAGGAAAGGATGTTCATTCCCCCATCTCATGTTCAGTATAGTGTTTGAAGTCTTTGCTAGAACAGTAAAACAAGAGAAGAAAATAAAAGGGATACAAGTATGAAAGACAGAAGTCAAAGTATCTTTATTTACAGACAATGTGATTCTATATATTAAACACCTTTATATTTCCACCAGAAAAATCTTAAAACTGATAAATTAATTCATCAAAGTAACAGGATAAATTAACATACAAAAATCAGTAGCCTTCCTATACACTGCTAAAAAACATACAGAAACGGAAGTTAGGGAAATAATCCCATTCATAGTAACCCAAAGAAATCCCTTAAAATAAACCTAACCAAGGAAGTGAAAGACCTATACAGTGAAAACTTTGAAACACTGAAGAAAAAAAAATGGAAAAGGTTAGGGGAGGAATAACTAATTCTAAGTCCATTTTTAAAGCCATATGAAGTTCTACTATTTATTATATGTATTTTTCATATAAAAAGTATAATTAGAGTTATCCATCCACACAGGAGATTAGGCTTGCTTTGTGTTTGTGTTGCTTGAAGCAAGCAGAGGAAATGATACAAATAAGGATGCAAATGAAACTACCATGACTCAATGAGGAAGAGAGATTTCAATGACCTAATATTTCATATGATCTTAAAAAAATTCTTTTTTTCTTTCTTTCCTTTTTTATTATTAATTTATTTATTTATTAAAGATTTCTGCCTCCTCCCTGCCACCGCCTCCCATTTCCCTCCCCCTCCCCCAACCAACTCCCCCTCCCTCTCCAGTCCAAAGAGCAGTGAGGGTTCCCTGCCCTGTGGGAAGTCCAAGAACCTCCCACCTCCTTCCAGGTCTAGTAAGGTGAGCATCCAAAAAAAAAAAAAAAGAAAGAAAGAAATAAAAATAAAATACCTTTATCTAGTGATAGCTGGTGAGCATGGCATCTCTCTGGAAGGTGGTGGAAATGTTGTAGAATTAGACAATGGTATTGGTCATATCATTTCTGTAAATATGCTCAAACCACTGAACTGTACATTTTTAAAATGTATATCTTATATCTGTGCATTATTATGTCTGGTCTAAAAGGTATTTTTAACAACTGGCCCATACCTGCCATGCAACAAGTGTTCAATAAATGGCAGGTAGTTTTAAAGATTCAAAAAAAAATTCTTATCTATGAATTTCATATATCCACTTATTGTATTTTGATTAAAGTTACCACTCCCCTGTTTTTTCCCTCCAATTCTCCCCCTAACGCTTTCACCACCTCTCCCAACTTCCCATGAACTTAAAAAACCCTCACTTAGTGATACCCATATGTTCATAGGTATGCAATCATCTCCTGGAATATAAGTACCCTTTCAAAGGCCACATCCCTGAAAAAAACTGACTGTCCCCCTCCCAGATGCCATAACTTGTCTATAGCTTCTAAACTAGGCATGGGACTTGAAAACACTCTCCCTGTCCATGCTGGAATTTTGGCTTGTTCTTGTGCAGATCTTGTATATGCAGTGGCAACTTTCATGAGTTCATGTGTGCAGCAACATTGTTATGTCTGTCAAATATTTCTTTGCTGCAGACATCTGCTACCTCTAGCTTTTGTAGTCTCCCACCCCCTCTTCTGCAATGATCCCTGAGCTCTAAGTAGAGAGGGTGAGAAAAAAGGTGGCTCATTTGAACTTGTTATCTGAATGTTGACCATGGTGGATCTCTGCATTAATTTCCAGCTATTGAAAAAAAAAAAGCTCCTCTGATGAGGGCTGTGAGATGTACCAACATATGGGTCTAAAGACAAGAACTTATGGGGAAGAAAAATACTATGTCCATTTAATCAAATAATAGCGTTATTAGGTTCTCCTCTAGAATTTACGGCTTAGACAAACACAGGTTTTTTCCCAGTTAATAATACCAGGTGTATATTCAGTTTTATGGAGTAGACTTTAAAACTTAGTAGAATGTGGTTTGTTACACCCATAAAATTTATGACAATGTTGCCCCAGTACACATAATATTACTAAAGTTCAAAGGGTTTATAGCTCAGTAAGGCTGTTGATTACTATTCTACCCTGATAGCATGCAAAGAACCTTCTAGAGCTACCAAAGTTAGACAATAGCAATGAAGCTTCCAGATCAGTACCATCTTGATTTTTCCATGTCCCATGACTCAAGTGTGTGGCATTATTTTTTTTAAATATTTATTTATTCATTATGTATACAATATTCTGTCTGTGTATATGCCTGCAGGCCAGAAGAGGGCACAAGATCCCATTACAGATGGTTGTGAGCCACCATGTGGTTGCTGGGAATTGAACTCAGGACCTTTGGAAGAGCAGGCAATGCTCTTAACCTCTGAGCCATCTCTCCAGCCCCAAGTGTGTGGCATTATTAACAACAAGGTCTTTCTATAAATTTCTTGAGAGTAACTGAAAGCAGTAGCAATAGCCCACGATGTTTAGGAGTGGACCAATGGGACCCCACTGACTAAAAACTTAAAAAGATGTAGTTTATGTCTTGCACTGGTTTCCTGGTTTTAGTTCCAGATCACAGTAGTTGTCACCAGATAATTCAGCCTAGAATTTAAAGAAGAATTAATTTAACCTCTTCACAATCTCTTGGAGGGAAAATAGGGGTGAGAATTCTGAAACTACTATTACCCCGTTACTCAAATCAAAGATAGTATAAAAGCAGAAGTTATAGAGCTCACGACTCATAGACATTGGTGCAAAATAATCCTTAAAAAATACTAAGAATGGAACTCAGCTGTATGTAATGGGAAGTATACACCATAACTAAGTAGCATTTACTCTAGAGACACAAGTCTGGTTCACATCTGAAAATCTGTGCTATTCAGCGTATTAACAGTCTACAAAAAAAGTACATATTAATATCAGTCTATTCAGGAAAGCAATTGGATTAAATTCAACATTCATTCATAATAATTTCTCTTAGGAAAAACATAGGAGTAGAAAGAAATTTCCTCAGCAGGAAGAGCATTTGAAAGGTACCTGAAGCTAGCATTACAGTAAATGATGAAAAATGACTGCTTTGCAAGCAGTAAAGGGAGTTCTGTGCAATGCAAAAGAACAAGAAAATAAAAGTTTATATACCAGAAGAAATAAATACTTCCCTTTTGGGGGATAATATGATTTATCTGCATAGAATTTCCCAAGAAGCTAAAAATAAATCTTTCAAAAGGAATGTTAATTCAGCAAGAGCTTGGGATGTAAAATCAAAGTGCTAAAACCAAGTACAGTGTTTCAACATAAAGGAATGAGCATAAAGCCACTGAAGTTTAAAATGCAGTACTGCTTTCATCTGCAGGAAAGGAGGAGGGAGGGGAGCAGGAAGCAAAACAAATGAAACAAAAAGAGATGGGAAGAAAAAAACAAAAGAAAAAGGTATAATTAGAGGCTATGGAGAATATAATTCTGGAAAATATTCATCATTGTTATAGTTAGACAGGAGCATGAAGGTGAGGTGCAATATTGCATATTAAAGAATTTAAATTATAATAATATGCTGTGAATTTAAGAAACTAGGACTTTGACAGTTTTCATCATAAAGAAATAATATTAGAGATAATGTATTGAACTATATTTAAACATTGTATCATGTATGTATGTATTGAAACATTATTCTATGCCTATCAGTAAATACATTTTATGTTTCTATTAATTAAAATTTAAGTTTAGACAAGAACAAGGACAGCATCAATTGACATGCTAACAAAGAAGGGGGTAAAGCTCACTAGGTCTCAACCTTAGAAAAAGAACTACAGGCAACTAAGCAATCTGAGAGCAGGAGAAATAGTCTTCCCCAGGTAAAAGGTTCCCCAGTTGGTTATCCAATACCAAGTGGTCAGTGAAGTAATAAGGGCGGCGGCGGGGCTGCGTCCCCAACACCCCGGCCGCCTGCCCGCCTAGCTCAGTCGGTAGAGCATGAGACTCTTAATCTCAGGGTCGTGGGTTCGTGCCCCACGTTGGGCGCCAAAATGTAGCGGCGTAAACGAATGCAGACAGAGTGTAAATATATATATATATAGCTTTAATGTAGAAATAGACTTACAGAACCACCGTTCCTGCAGAGACCAGGAAAGCAGAAGCAAGAAGCTCGGAGCTTGCTCGCCAAATTTATAGGCAGACATTAGCCCGAGGCGAACACGCCCCTTAAGGGGCGGGACTTATCCCTACAGGTCAGCTCTGAGATCATGTACATATAAGTGACATTATACAGACCAAGGAGGGTGTGTGTGTGTGTGTGTGTGAATGATTAAGGAAAAGACCATGAATTTGAGCAAGAGCAAGGGTGTGCTCAATGTCCTTTATTTATGGCTAGAAACCAATTATGAGTGAGCACATCCCATGTTCCTCTTTTGGGGTTTGGCTTACCTCACTCAGGATAGTGTTTTCTATTTCCGTCCATTTGCATGCAAAGTTCAAGAAATTGTTTTTTACTGCTGAGTAGTACACTAATGTGTATATATTTCACACTTTCTTCATCCATTCTTCCATTGAAGGCCATCTAGGTTGTTTCCAGGTTCTGGCTATTACAAACAATGCTGGTATGAACATAGTTGAGCATCCAAAGAAAAACATATAGTCATCCTCCTGGATATTAACCTTCATTAGGCGATGAAAGGAGACAGAGACAGAGACCCACAATGGAGCACTGGACTGAAATCTCAAGGTCCAAATCAAGAGCAGAAGGAGAGAGAGCACGAGCAAGGAACTCAGGACGGCGAGTGGTGTACCCACACACTAAAACAATGGGGATGTTCTATCGGGAACTCACCAAGGCCAGCTGGCCTGGGTCTGAAAAAGCATGGGATAAAACCAGACTCACTGAACATAGTGGACAATGAGGACTACTGAGAACTCAAGAACAATGGCACTGGGTTTTGATCCTACTGCACATTCTGGCTTTGTGGGAGCCTAGGCAGTTTGGATGCTCACCTAACTAGACCTGGAAGGAGGTGGGTGGTCCTTGGACTTCCCATAGGTCAGGGAACCCTGATTGCTCTTCGGGCTGATGAGGAGGGGGAGGGAAATGGGGGGCGGTGGTGGGGAGGAGGCAGAAATCTTTAATAAATAAATAAATAAATAAATAAATAAATAAATAAATAAATAAATAAATAATAAAAAGAGCAAGGGTGTGCATGGAAAACATTGGAAGGAAGAAAGGGAAGAGGGAAAATGATGTACTTATATTTTAACTTCAAAATATAAAAATGTTTTTAAAGATGTGCATGAGACTGTTCAATCGAAGTAAATAAACTTAAGTTTAAAATGAATTGTATAAACACAACAGATTTTTTTAAATGTTGCTGCTCTGTTCTTGGCCACTCTGTGATTCCCACATGCGGCCTCTGATTTCTTTTGCAATTCTCAGTAGTTGATTAATCACTCTAACAGGTCTCTAAATCTTTCTTATCTGCACATCTTCAATTTCCTGAAAAATAACCCCATGAGAGCAAGGTTTTCCTTAGTATGTAGCAACAGGCATCAGAACAATGCTCTCCTGAGAGCCTAATATAATGAAAAGAAGGCAGACCTGGGGCTTTAGAAATTGTACCTCATCCCAGGTTTTACTAATTAGCAGAGTCATCTAAGAAAATCTACTTATTCTCTGCAGATTTTTGTAAGTTTATCATGAAAGAATAATCTCGGAGGAAGCCATTATCTGTGACATTCTAGGAAATAAAACACAGGCTGCCCTAGGGAAGAAAATTTTCCTTATCCTGAGCTAATTGGGCTGAGTCTGCGAATGCCGTTTCAGTTCTTAGACACCTGTAATGATTGCTTACTCTTAAGATGTCACTGTGGTTTCAGGGCCTTCCACGTGCTGGAGCGGTGGAACTGACGTTGCAGATAAGCTGTTTGTGTAAATGTTTGGAAAATAGACCAGCTAAGAAAGGTATGAGAATGAGACACGAAGTTCATGTCAGGCAAAGAGGTGGTTGAGCCTAAGACTCAGGCAGTTCCAAGAGGCCACTCACTCAGTGGTGCTTGGAAGGAATCTAGGTGACTGGAAACAACATAGAAAGGAAGCTTTCTCTTTACCAAGACCAACTGAGACATGCCTATTAAATAGTAGTTCCAAATGCGTAAGGATATTATTAAACCAGGAGCCAGAGGTTAAAAAATGAAAAGAGAAGGGATTAGAGGAATAGGAAGAGGAGAGAGGAGAGAGGGAAGAAGAGAGGAGACAGAAAAGGAAGAATATGAAGAGACAGAGAAAGAGAGATGATTTAACAAGGTGGACTGTTTGAGCAAAATATACTGTGACAACCTGATTGACCTCCCCATCTCTTCTTTGATTCAACTTCCACATTATCATCAAATGTATTCACTGAAGCCCATAGCAGTGATCTTATCTTCTTAAAGACAGAAAAAATGGGCATTTGGGTTTGGAGGGAGAAAAGGGAGGGGAGAAATATTGTAATTATAATCACAAAAATTAAATGCATACACCCACACCTTTATAGTATATTCAGGATAAACTCTTAACAATACATTTTCCAGTTGTATTGATATATATTTGAAATATTTTAAAACGTGTTTACAGTTAAGGTTCACAGTATGATGTAGTGATTTTTTTTGTAATCTAACAAATAAAGCTTGCCTGAACACCAGAGTGCAGAGCTAAGCCAGTAGTTAGATATAGAAGCCAGGCAGTGGTGGCACACACCTTTAATCCCAGTACTCAGGAGACAGAGGTAGACGGAGTTCAAGGCCACCCTGGGCTACACAAGATTGAATCTGTCTAAAAGAGAAAGAGAACTTACATAAAGGTGATTCTAGCACTTGGGATCACACTTCTTTAATCCCAGCACTAGGGAGGTGGAGACAGGAGGGATATGGATGGGTGGAGAGATGAGTATAAAGCAGGAGGTGATGGGAGCTTGGATACAGCCTGAGGATTCATTCTGAAGGCAGTCTGAGGATTCCATCTGAGAATGCAGTCTGAGGATTTGTAGAGAACATTCAGGCTGAGGTTTTGTAGAGAGAGCATTCAGTCTGAGGATTCGTGGAGAGAGGACCACCACTTTGGTCTGAGGTAAAGGTAGGAGCTAGTGGCTGGCTGTTCTGCTTCTCTGATCTTCAGCATTAACTCCTATATCTGCCTCTGGGTTTTTATTATTAAGATCAATTAAAATTCATGCTACAGTATAGTTCTATACATACATACACACACACATACATGAAAGTAATTATCCAATAAAGATAATTATAATTCTATCATCTCACATCATTACCACAGTTTCAAAGGTACAGAAATGCACATTGATTTGAAACATTCCAGGACAGAACTATTTCAGAAAAGAGCTTCATGATGCTCTCTACAACAAGAACTGTATCGGAGTTTTTCATAGCATCATTTTCTCATATTTAGTGACCAAGACATTCAAAGGATGCTCTAGTAGAAGATTAAAGAGGTCCAAGAGGTCCAAGTACAGTTTGTACTTGATATAATCTATGTAGTGGTGATCTTTCAAACATGCAGAATTACAATAGGCTTTTTAATTCTTTTTGCGGGGGGCAAGGTCATGGCAGCTTGCATCAATACTGCAAAGGAAACTTTGTGTGGTCAGGCCATATGCCGCAGGGTGAAAATCCCTTGGCAAAGCCCCCAACAGTTAGTATGTAATAGAACTGTGGGAGTAAACTCAAAGATACAAGAGAAACTAAGGAAGGGAGAGGAGTCAGTCAGAAGAACACACCAATTGGAAAAGGTACAGGCAGTGTGCAGAGCAAGACCAAGAATGGATATGGTGGCTAAAACCTGTCAGTATATAAAGGTGTGTTTATACAAGCCCTTGAAGTACCATACCTACCACTGTGTCCTCTTGATGTCAGGCACAGGTCTTTGGGAATTTACATTTGCTTGGCTAAGTATTTGTCATATATTGGGCCAATCCTCTCTCCTTTTAGAACACAAACATCTACTCTTACTTTTCACTTTTTTTAACAATGAAAATAATTTTATGGTTTTTATTTTTTTTATTTTTATTAAAAATTTCCACCTCCTCCCCTCCTCCCATTTCCCTCCCCCCACTCCCCCTTCCCCTCCCTCTCCAGTCCCAAGAGCAGTCAGGGTTCCCTGCCCTGTGGGAAATCCAAGGTCCTTCCCCCCCTCCATCCAGGTCTAGGAAGGTGAGCATCCAAACAGACTAGGCTCCCACAAAGCCAGTACATGCTGCAGGATCAAAACCCAGTGCCGTTGTCCTTGGCTTCTCAGTCAGCCCTCGTTGTCAGTCACAATCACAGAGTCCGGTTTGATCACATGCTCCATCAGTCACAGTCCAGCTGGCCTTGGTGAGCTCCCATTAGATCAGCCCCACCATCTCAGTGGGTGGGCACACCCCTCGCGGTCCTGAATTCCTTGCTCATGTTCTCCCTCCTTCTCCTCCTTATTGGGACGTTGGGAGCTCAGTCCAGTGCTCCAGTGTGGGTCTCTGTCTCTATCTCCATCCATCGCCAGATGAAGGTTCTATGGTGATATTCATCAGTGTGGCTATAGGATAGGGTCAGTTTAGGCACCCTCTCCTCAGCTGCCCAAGTAACAAGCTGGGGACATCTCCTTGGACACCTGGGAACCCCTCTAGAGTCAAGTCTCTTGCCAACCCTAAAATGGCTCCCTTAATGTAGATATATACTTCCCTGCTCCCATATCCACCCTTCCTCCACCCCAAGCACCCCATTCCCCCAAGCTCTCTCCATCCTTCCCTTCTCCCTTCTCTCTCCCCTTCTCCCCTTCTCCCCACCCCATCCCCAAGTTCCCGATTTTTGCCTGGCAATCTTGTCTACTTCCAATATCCAGGAAGATAACTGTTTTTCTTTGGGTTCACCTTCCTATTTAGCTTCTCTATGAGCCCGAATTATAGGTTCAATGTCCTTCATTTATGGCTAGAATCCACTAATCAATGAGTACATACGAAATTCATCTTTTTGGGTCTGGGTTACCTCACTCAGGATAGTGTTTTCTATTTCCATCCATTTGAATACAAAATTCAAGATGTCATTGTTTTTTATCACTGAGTAGTACTGTAACGTGTATATATTCCACACTTTCTTTATCCATTATTCCATTGAGGGGCATCTAGGTTGTTTCCAGGTTCTGGCTATTACAAATAATGTTGCTATGAACATAGTTGAACTAATGCTTTTGTAGTATGATAGGGCATCTCTTGGGTATATTCCCAAGAGTGGTATTGCTGGATCCTAGGGTAGGTTGATCCTGAATTTCCTGAGAAACCACCACACTGATTTCCAAAGTGGTTGTACAAGTTTGCATTCCTACCAGCAATGGATGAGTGCTCCCCTTACTACACATCCTCTCCAGCAAAGGCTATCATTTGTGTTTTTGATTTTAGTCATTCTGACAGGTGTAAGATGGTATCTCAAAGTTGTTTTGATTTGCATTTCCCTGATTGCTAAGGAGGTTGAGCATGACCTTAAGTGTCTTTTGGCCATTTGAACTTCTTCTGTTGAGAATTCTCTGTTCAGTTTTTTTTTTTTGTTTTTTTGTTTTTTGTTTTGTTTTGGTTTTTGGTTTTTCAAGACAGGGTTTCTCTGTAGCTTTTGGAGCCTGTCCTGGTACTAGCTCTTGTAGACCAGATTGGCCTTCACTTTTAAAACTCACAGAAGTGCCTTTATTCTAAGAGTTTCCACTTTGAATTTTAAATGATGTTGCAACAGTTAAGATTGTGCAGATTCAGGAATGAACTGAATACAATTTTCATTGTGAAATGGACATGAACCATGAGCCATTAGATGTTCCGGGCATAATAATATGGTTAGTGTAATGGTCCCTCAAATGGTCATGTGATAAAGTGTGGCACTATTTGGAGAGGTGGAGTTTTGTATGTGGTACTTATGTTATTGGAAACCACTCTCAAAGAGAATTATGGGAATCTGATCTACTTTATGCCCTGTGTTGTGAGGGATTTTGCTTCACAATGTGATATCACTATTCTTTGATGTCCTCACAAGAAGCCTAAAGCCATGAAGACACTCAGTCTCCAGTACTATAAGCAAAGGCAAACCTTTTATATTTATAGGTTAACTACTTCAGACATTTCCTTCTAGTAACATAAAGCTAACTAATAAAATATAGAAATGTCACTGATTGTTGGTTTTGTATACCAAATGCTTAGTGTATTTATTTCTTAGTTCTAAGAGTTTTTTTCAAAGTATATAGAGTTTTTTATATAAATAATAACATGGAATCTGCAGAAACAATTTTTCATTTTCCTATTCATTCAGAATGATCTTCTTTCTTCTTTCCTGTCTTCTTTACTCCTTTCTTACCTTCCTATTTACTCTCGCTTTTCCCTTCTTCCTTCTTTCCTTCCTTTCTTTCTTTTTTTTTTTTTTTTTTTTTTTTTTTTTTTTTTTTTTTTTTTTTAACATCCTGTAAAGTTTATTATTTAAAATTTAGTTTCATTAAAATTCAGTCCTCCAAAACGACGACCTACAGAATGGGAAAAGATATTCACCCATCCCACATCTGACAGAAGGTTGATCTCCAAAATATATAAAGAACTCAAGAAACTAGACATCAAAATACCAAATAATCTAATTTTTTTTTTTTTTTTTTTTCATTTTTTTTTTTTTTTTTTTTTTATTTTAATTTATTTATTTATTAAGAATTTCTGCCTCGTCCCCACAACCGCTTCCCATTTCCCTCCCCCTCCCCCGATCAAGTCCCCCCCCCCTCATCTGCTCGAAGAGCAATCAGGGTTCCCTGACCTGTGGGAAGCCCAAGGACTGCCCACCTCTATCCAGGTCTCCTAAGGTGAGCATTCAAACTGCCTAGGCTCCCACAAAGCCAGTACGTGCAGTAGGATCAAAAACCCACTGCAATTGTTCTTGAGTTCTCAGTATTCCTCATTGTCCGCTATGTTCAGCTAGTCTGGATTTATCCCATGCTTTTTCAGACCTAGGCCAGCTGGCCTTGGTGAGATCCCAATAGAACATCCCCATTGTCTTAGTGTGTGGGTGCACCCCTCGTGGTCCTGAGTTCCTTGCTCGTGCTCCGTCTCCTTCTGCTCCTGATTTGGACCTTGAGATTTCTGTCCGGTGCTCCCGTGTGGGTCTCTGTCTCTGTCTCCTTCCTTTCTTTCTTAAGTAATTGCTCTATGTAAGCCTTTAATACTGTATTAAATACAGTAAGAATTCTCGTCTGATCATTGAGGAAAACATTGCTTTCCCACAAGTAAGTACAAATGTTCATTTGTTTTCACATCTGTAAATATTTGCTATATGCATTGTTACTATATATTTATATTTTTGTGATATTGATTCATATATATATAAATGAAGTATTGCGTTGACAGCTTTATTATTATATAAGGACCATGTTGATATTTTCCAAAATATTTTTAGTTAAAATGCATTTATTTTATTGTATTTTTCTTGTTTTTCAAGACAGGTTTTCTTTGTAGCACTGGTTGTCCTAGAACTCGCTCTGTATACCAGGCTGACCTTGAACTCACAGAGATCTGCCAGCCTCTGCCTCTGGTGTGCTGGGATTAAAGGTGTGTGCCACCAATACCTAGCTAAAATACATTCTTTAGTCTTTAAGTATAGTTGCCATGTTTCCTTGGTTTTCATAATAATAAAGTACCTTCTTTGTTTTTTTTTCGCTTACTTTCAGTCTGTTTTTTCTTTCTTTTGTTTCATCCCTTCTTTCTTTCTTTTTCTTCCTTTCATTCATTCATCATTGACTCTGGTAACACAGAGCTTCACTCTACATCCCAGACTCTCCTTCAAGTTTGTTCTCCTCCCGTGTCAGTTGCCTAAACGTTGGGATTACAGTTGTGTTTAATCCAATCATCAACCCAAATTTTCTTAAAGTTAAATTGAGTTTACATATGCAGTCTATAGCTGGTTCTTGGTCTATAAAAATAGATTGATTAATTTTTATTTCAAGTGTATTAATGTTTTGTTGGCATATATGTGCACCATGTACACGACTGATGCCTGAGTGTCTGAGTGCATTGAACTGGGGTCACAGATACTTGAGAATTGCCATGTGGATGCTATGAACAGAACCTGTGTTGTCTGAAAGAGCAACAAGTGCTCTTAACTCTCCAGACCCATTTCTTGGCCTTTCCAAAAGCATTCTGTCACTCTCTGTCTTTTAAAAATTACTTATCTTAAAACTCTGTTTTACTGTTATTATTATGTGTGGTTTTTTATGGTGTGTGCATGTGGACACGCATATCATGGGTCTGGAGGAGAGAGGACAACTTTTACAGGGGCTTTGAATTCAGGTCATCAGGTTTACACAAGTGCTTTGACCAGCTGAGTTAGCTTGCTGGCTCACACTTTCTGTCTTTTGATTGGATAATTTAGCTCACTTAACTAGAAAGTCATTATTGATAGGTAGACTTATGATTGCCATTTTGTTCATTGATTTGTGTCTCTTTCATTGTTCCCTTTTCTAACTCTTGCTGTGGCCTTTTTTTGCTTGAACATTTTATGTGTTCTCATTCCTTTCTTTTTGCATTTTATGTATTTACTATATATTTTGTTTTGTGGTTAATATGAAGATTATATACATTTTATAGCTTTAGCAATTACTTTAATCTGAAAGCAATTTATCTTCAATTGCTATAAATAACTTTATTTTGCCCACATAATACACATTTTTAAGCATCTCCTGGTCACTTGGCTATGCAAATCTTCTCAGTACTGTGTATGAACCAAGAAAGAAATGAGATTTGGAGGCTGAATCCCACATACCTGATGTCTATTCAGTTTGTCCTCTCTTTCCAACAGTAAGGAATAAAAGGCTGAAGACTTTCTCTTGAAACATAGGGTGGGGGTTCTATAGATAAATTGAACATACACTTCTTACTTTCTTTAAGGTATATATTCTTTAACTTCTGCTTATAACTTACCTGTATGACTACAAGGCCTACACACACACAAGAAAAAACAAAACAAAGTAAAACATATAGTAAAACTCATAGCTGGTGGTTATAACTGGTTTACTTTGGAAAGATAATGGTTGAAACTCCCCTTCCACCATCTTCCCTAAAATTTTAACTATCTAGTGCAGTTTTTGATGCCTTTCTAGATCTTATTACAATGTAAAGAATTCAAATTTATCTTTAATTATTGCTTAAACATCTGTCCACTAGCACTCTCTGCCACTTTCACTTGCTAGTCTGCCAACAACCCACTTGGCATTCCTAACTTGTGTCCTGTTGCCTTCATATATTAGCCTCTATCAAAAATTTCTCATTCTCTCTCTCTATGATGTTTTACTTAACTACTTAAGCGGACATCTTTCTTCTCCTTCACTTCTTGTAGTGCTTTGCATCACTGTGAGGAATTAATCATCAGAATGAACTCCACAACACTGTCTCCCCCATCTCCATTTGGATGTTCTATGTGTTTTGACTTTTCTCAAGGAAGTATGTACTCTCAAACTAAGCTGGGAGAGGTTGAATCAAATATTATTTGCGTGTCCTACAGCGGTTACAATACTAAACACTCACGAGGTCCTCAAATTTCACTGTTTTACATTGCCAATACTTGATATATCCCTGAATCTCCTTATTTCAAGTCCTTCTCTCTGTTTGAAACCTAGCAAGTACCTCTTCACTAATTTCCACAAAATCACACCTGGCTTTCTAAATGCAAATAAGATATGACTCGTCATCCAAAATAAGACCACTAATTATTTCTCATTCCCTAAAGAAACAGTCTTGGACATGAAAAGAAGCCCTACTAGAGTTTTATAAAAACTAAGATCATTTATTTTTAATGCTTTTATCTGCTACCCTATCACATCCTTACTTGGTCTGGGACTTGACGCATGCCATACACACAGCAAATACTTGATGACTCAATGAATATGTAAATGAATTATGAATCACTAACTGACAGAAATAAAGCTTCTGAGATTGTGGTTTTGAAAATGTCATTCAGCCTTATTGATTTATAGATTAAGAAAATGAAATTCAAAAAGTTTAGCTCTAAGCCAGTGTTCATTTCAATGCCATTGAGGAACTGAACTTTGGCACATTAAAAATGGGTTTTCCAAAATGAAATAGAATGCTCATTCTCTGAACAACTTTAAGTAGAGGAAACATGAAAGGGACAGGAATGGAATTCACTGGTCTTGGATAATGCTAGAAAATGTTTGAATTTAGAATAATATAGTATTTTTAATAGGCCCCAAACAGTTCCTTTATTAACCAATGATATTGACAGCATACAGAGGGGAATCCCACATCACCTCCCCTTTTCTGTTTAAATAAAAAGGAAGGTTTATAACTTTAATATAGTAAAATTACATATGAAAAATGGGTAACAATCAAGAATTATAGTTACAGTATTTATATCTACTTTATCTTTTATCATAACTAATGAAAACTATAACTATCAATTCTTTAACACCATCAAAAATTCCAGAAGGATATAATATTACCTAAGTAAACAGGAGGTGCATCAATATAGTATTTTGAAAAGGTATTTATTCCCATCTTTGTAAAGTATGTTAAAAGCCCAGAGCCATTTTCCAAATATACTTACAGAATTTTATGAAGCAAAAAAGAGCCAGTTAGATTTGGAAAATAGCCTATGTTTAAATCTAATAACAACAATAATAAAAATAATAATCTAATAGCTTTTTAGGGCAAGGATATTATTTTGCCTAAATATGAACACCTTAGCAGCCATCCCTCTACCTAGAAAACATGGCCATGAAGAGTTTACTAAGTAGAAGCAACCAGTGATTTTTAAAAGTGTATATATATATATATAGTGTATATATATATAAAGTATATATATATATATATATATATATATATATATATAATAAAGGGGGAGTCCCAGATGGTCAAGGAATGACAGCCCTTTGGTTTCAAAGGCATACTAAGTAAATGAGTTTTTCTGTGTCTCCAAATTTATTTTCCATGATATCAAAATTTGTTACTAAAATGTAAGAGAAGGCTTTCTATGCTTATAATTTGTGAGATTGTTGCTCATCAAAAATGAAAATGGTTTCCTTTTTTGTTACCAAAAGCATGTGAAAACACTCCCATTTTTCCTAAAGAAACATATTTCTTCAAAATGGCACAGAAACAACCAGTTTGGAACTTGAGTAATTATTAACAGAATTTTTTTATTGTTTTTATTGAGCTATGCATTTTTCTCTGCTTCCTCCCCTTCTGCTCTTTCCCATGGTTCCCATGCTTCCAATTTACTCAGGAGATCTTGTCTTTTTCTACTTCCCATGTAGATTAGATCCATGTATGTCTTACTTAGGGTCCTCATTGTTGTCTAGGTTCTCTGGGGCAGTAAACTGTAGGTTGGCTTTTATTTGCTTTATGTCTAAAAGCCACTTATGAGTGAGTGCATATGATATTTGTTTTTCTAGGTCTGGTTTACCTCACTCAATATTATGATAAACATAATTTGTAACAGCTCATAACCAACTTGTTCTGAGATTGTGTCGGTGTGTGTGTGTGTGTATGTGTGTGTGTGTGTGTGTGTGTGTGTATGTGTGTATGACAGAAAGAACTATTTTGTGATAAAAAGAAGTTTTTTATTAGGCAATCACAATGAATTATTAATTCCTCAACCAAATGAAACAAAGATAGATTAAATATTAGATTATCTTTGGTTTCTCAAGCATTCTGTTGAGCCTGTTGCCATTTACAACCCTTAGCCACATTTTTCATAACACTGGGCTTTCCTTCCTTATGAATCTTGAAGAATCAGCTTCTCCTGAAAGGCAATTCTTGGGTAATTAAGCACAAATTCTGCACTTCTGGGCCCTGTGGTTCAGACAGATATTCATATTCTCTCTCTCTCTCTCTCTCTCTCTCTCTCTCTCTCTCTCTCTCATCTTATTTACTGTTTTTTTTCTGAGAGAGAGAGAGAGAGAGAGAGAGAGAGAGAGAAAACGAAGTTCGATGGATATGGATTGGATGTGGGAAGGATTTTGGAGCAATTATGAGTTGGGAAAGAGTGTTTCCCAAAGAAGTAATTAAAATACGTTGTATGAAAAGTGTCATTAATTAAAACCACAGTGAAAACCAGAGTTAGTGATGTAGGATTTGAGGCCTTAAGAGAACCTATTAAGTTCTTGAAATCAGAGTATGGAAATTGCATAGTTACTCCCACACATAGCATAAAATTAGCAATATTTTCTTTTATCTTTTTAACAGCATTATTTATGTAGGGTTGGCATAAAAAACATATATACTTACATAACCTCGAATCTCTATAACATGACCAGATGATTTAATCTTATGGGTCTGTTATTGCATATGGGGTTCATCATTGTCCCAAATGTTCTTTATGTGACCCATAACTGTGATTTCAATCTCTAATAAATTTTTGTTTGGTCATTTTGTTTCTTATTGCATTGAATTCTTTCTTTGCACTTGAAGTTCACTGAGCTTCCTTAAAACAAGTTCTTGCTCAAGAGTAGGTAACCATTACAAAATGAACTCTGTTATTTTTTTTCCATTTTTTATTGAGAAAAGGAGAAAAAAAAAACAAGTTTCCACCTCCTCCCAGCCCCCCATTTCCCTCCCCCTCCTCCCACCCTTCTCCCCCTCCTCCCACCCTTCTCCCCCTCCCCCCACTCCTCTCCCCATCCTTCTCCAGTCCAAAGAGCAGTCAGGGTTCCCTGCCCTGTGGTAAGTCCTAGGTCCTCCCCTCTCCATCCATTTCTAGGAAGGTGAACATCCAAACTGGCTAGGCTCCCACAAAGCCAGCACATTATGTAGGTTCAAAACCCCGTGCCATTGTCCTTGGCTTCTCATCAGCCCTCATTGTTCGCCATGCTCAGAGAGTCCAGTTTTATCCCATGCTTTTTCAGTCACAGTCCAGCTGGCCTTGGTGAGCTCCCAATAGATCAGCTCCACTGTCTCAGTGGGTGGGTGCACCCCTCGTGGTCCCGACTTCTTTGCTCATGTTCTCCCTCCTTCTGCTCCTCATTGGGACCTTGGGAGCTCAGTCCAGTGCTCCAGTGTGGGTCTCTGTCTCTGTCTCCATCCATCACCAGATGAAGCCACCTTAGAGTTGGCAAGAGACTTGAACCTAGAGTGGCTCCCAGATGCCCAAGCCAAGGTCCCCAGTCAGTTCCTTGGGCAGCTGAGGATAGGGAACCTGAAATGACCCTATCCTAGAGCAATACTGATGTATATCTTGCATATCATCATAGAACTCTGTTATTTTGTATGTGTGCATTTTATTTTGTTTTATGTGAGATATATTTTTGTCTTTTTAGAGGAGTTACAGAAGCAAAAAGAGTATGATCAAAATTATTGTATAAAAAAACCAATACAAAAATAAAGCCACAGGAAATACCATAGTTAATGGTGAAGGTGAGAATGCTTTTCCCCTAAAATATTGAATAAGACATGGAAATTTGATATAATCATCAGATAACATTGACAAGAAATTCTGATCTGTGCAATGACATAAGAATAAAGTTATAAAAGATATCCAAACCAAAGTAACTTTCTTTTCGTTTGCAGATTTCATGACACTAAACCAACAAACTATGGACCATAAATGAGTTCATCTAGGATGCAAAATTTAAAGTTTATTGTCTGGATGTTAACAATCATATATAGTAAATTAAAGTATAAAATATATTTAACAAAAAGATAAAATGTTAAGCACCACTTTCTTTGTGACAAAACTGATAAAACACTCATTAGACTTTCCATAGGAATTGAAGATATTGTTGAGAGAATGTAAAGATTTCAATCAATCGAGAATTTAGATTCTTGATTCACAGATTCAGATAGTGGGACATGAATATGCCATTCTTCCCCAAATTTATCCATAGATTCAATGCATTTCCAAACAAATTCCCAGAGATATTTTATATAGAATGAGGCAAGCTGATTATTGTAAAATTCCTCTAAAAGTGAAAAGAATCTGTGGTAGGTAAACATTTTCAAAATAAAAACAAAGTTAGGATCAGCTAGCAGTACCTGGTTTCAAAATATATTATAAAGCTATGATAATGAAGAGAGCATGGTATTGGGATAAAGATGTACAGGGAATTTATATAAGTATAAAGTTCATGGGACAAACACATTTGTACACAATTGATTTTTTAACAAATCTTCAAGAAAAAGTTTGTGGGAGCAAAATTATTTTCAGCAAATGTTAGTGGTATAAATGCAAATAAGTTAACTTTGAGTTGCATACTACATTTCAAATGCAAAACTTAAGTGAAAATGCATTAGAAAGATAAAAATATTAACTATCATGTTTTATTAACTATTAAATTTATTTAATGTTTTTTCATACAATCTATTTTTATCATATTATTACAACTCTTCTCAGATCTTCCCCCACTTCATGTTTGTTTTCTATCAATCTCTAGCTCTCTTTCTCAAAAACAAATCCAAACAAAAAAAAATAAAAAACCCAGTAATACAAAACAAAAACAAACAAACAAACAAAAAACATAGAGTACATTTTGTGCTGGTTAACGCCTAGTGAATATGAGACCGATCCAGGAGTTTGTTTGATCTATCCAGTCTCATTCCATTGGAGAAAACTGATTTTCCCTCCCCCAGCAGCTATGAATTGTAAATAGCTTCTTGGTAGGACTTTTTTCCCACTTTCCATTCTCCATGTGAAGTTTTGTTTAGCTTTATGTTGTGCAGGGTATTTTGCATGCTGTCATGATATATGTAAATTCATATGTGTATCAGGACTATCATATTTGAAAAACGCTAAATCTTTGGAGTAATCCACTGCCTGTGACTCTTACAATCTTTGCACCTCCCCATACACAAAGATCCTTGAGCCTGGGGGTGAGAGGTTTGATAAAGACATTCAGTTTAGGGTTAAGGACTTCAAAATCTCTCACTCTCTGCACAATGTCTAGTTGTGGTTCTTTGTGTTAATTACCATCTACTCCAAGAAGAGGATTATTGAGGATTATTTAATGAGCATTGGGTGAAGCACTGATCTATGAATACAATGATATGTCATGAGGAGTTAGTTTATTGCTATGTTCTTTCAGAAGAGTAATAAGAGTTTTCTTGTAGGTCCATGACATATCTAATCTCAGGTTGTTGATCACCTTAGCAGTTGTCAGGTTTGAGATAAATCTCATAGTGTAGGTCTTAAATCCAATTTACTAAAGTGGTTGGTTATTCCCATAACATTGGTACCACTATGACACCAGTATGTCTTGATACTGTAGTTTACAGGGTTTTTAGCTGGATGGTGCTGATGATTGATTACTTTACTCCCCCTGTAGGAAGCAGAGTACTCTCCAGCACGAATGATAGTTGGAGTGAATCCTCCAGTTAGGCACTAGCTCCATGCTTGATGCTATAAATAGATGTTGACTTCATCAATATGACCCTACTATTAGGCTGAAACAGCCCTGGAAATTACCTGTGATCTTTGGAGGCATTTTATCAGACCCCATTGGTCAATGACTTAAAAAGATAAAACCAATTCCTAGAACTGGAGGTTTTACTTGGTAGCATAAAATGTCTAGGTGGGGGCATTGTCTGCCCCATTGTATGGTGACTCCATTTAAATTCATTTTATATATGTATTTTAGGAAGCTTTTATAGTAGTATGTTTCCATATAATTTAAAAAAAAGATCTCTAGTATAGTTGTTCCTCTCTATAGTCCATCCTTTATCTTGCTCTCCCATCCTCTTCCCCATTTAATCTTTTGATTCTAGTTTCCCATTTATCACTCAACAACGCTATATTCTATTTCTCCTACCTTGGGATATCCCCTTTGCCCCTTGGTATATTATTAGGCCCCTAACATCCGTGTTTATTTAGATTATAGCATACGCATTTAAAAACCTAAAAGTTAACATTCACCTATAAGAGAAAATATGCAATATTTGTCTTTTGGGATCTGTATTATGCCATTCATTATGATTGTTTTAAACCAATTCCTTTATTTGCAATCATAGTTTCATTTTTCTTAGCATCTGAATAAGTTTCCATTATATAAATGTAGCATATTCATTATAGATCTGGCTGTTCCCAGTTCAAGCTATTATGAACTCAACAGTAATTAACGTGAATGAACAAGTATCTCTGTAATAAGCTGTAGAATCTTTCAGTTATGTCCCGAAGAGTGGTATAGCTGGATGTTTGCTAAATAGATTTTCAGCTTTTGGAGGAACCTGCTTGATGATTTCCATAGTGGTTATAGCTGTTTACACCTCCTCCAACAAGGAATAAGTGTCCTCTTTCTCCACATAGTTGCTAGTACCTGATGTCATTTGCTTTTTTATTAATCTTAGCCATTCTGACTAGAGTAAGATGAAATCTCAAAGTAGTTTTATTTTGCGTTTCCCTGACAACCAAGGATGTTGAACATTCCTTTAAGTGGCTTTCAGACATTTTTTTAAATCTTTCCAGAAATCTCTGCTTAGTTCTAAACTCCATTCTTAATTGGGTTATTTGATTTCCTGATGCTCAGGTCTTGTTTTTGTTTGTTTGTTTGTTTGTTTGTTTTATATTCTACATACTAACTCACTGTCAGGTATATAATTGGTGAAGATTTTTTTCTATTCTGTTGGCTGCTGCTTTGCTTGAATGGTTGTGTTCTTTGTTCTGCAGAGCTTTCTAGCTACAGGAGGTCCCATATATTAGTTATTGTTCTTAGCACCTGCACAGTCAGATCCTGTTCATCAAGTTCTTTCCTGTACCAATGAATTCAGACTTATTCCTTACTTTCTCTCCTGGGTATCGGGTCTTACATTGAGGTCCTTGATCCATTTGGTGTTAGTTTTGTGCAGGGGGATAGATATAGATCTGTTTTTATTCTTCTACATGCAGCTATATAGTGTGATTAGCACTATTTGTTGATGATGCCGTCTTTTCTCTAGTATGTATTTTTGTGTTGAAATGGGCACTTCAGACCAGAATGGAGAAGGGGAAGGAAGTCACAGGTAGCTTACGTGGATCCCAGCTAATTGTGGTAGCTCTAGGGTATCTGGTAGAGAACTGTTCTGCAGTTGGACCGAGAGTCACAAAGGCATGTAGATTGGTTAGAAGGTGTGGGTGAAAGAGTAGGGGACCCTGGGTCCATACCACAAGGCTGAATTCTAAGGGTTATACGTGAGCTAGGTTTTTAAATAAAAGTTCTTCAGAATAATTTGATAAATCTCTTGAGAATTTTAATCATGAATGTGTGTTATGTTAATTCAAATCCCTTTTCCCTGTCTTTTGATTTTCATGTGAATTTTGTTCTGTATTGTACTATCGTGGTGTGTTATACTGATTTGGGTACGTTGTTCTATCTTTATGTTGGTAAGATAAGTACTTCTTGTCATGATATATAGTAATACTCATGGGCTAATGGATTTTTTTTTGTTGGTGTCTTGATGAAAATGTTGTGTGACGAAACTTTCCCTGGGGAGATGCAGCACACCTGTCTACTCACCCCAGACAGGGAACCCCAGAAAGACCAATGTATGGATACCACTAAAGTCCAGTTTGGTGAACCAATGGATTATAGTGGGGCTAGTTACAGGAGTATGGGCAAGGCATTGCTTATAGGAGCAGAAATGAGTCAAAAATAGCTACATCACCAAAGAAAGCCCACTGCAGTGTGCATGATAGCTAATGAAGCTGGGACATCCAACAGCCTGAAGGCAGCTCAGCAGGTTGAAGAACGGCCTTTCAGGTGGCTCAGTGGTCTAAACCTCTTCTAGGCAGCTCAGCTGGTTTCTGCTTTTCCCAGGAAGCTGGTCTAGTCTTAGAGTTTCCTTTGCAGCCAAGCTTGTGTGAGAGTCTTCTTGGCATATTCATTCCTCTGGGAGTCTTCTGTGAAGCTCAGCTCTGCTTACTCTGGAAGGGAGAAGCCTGATGAACCTGGTCAGTTTCAGGGATTTCTTGAAGCTATTTTGAATTGTTTACCTTCCTTTTAAAAGAACTTCCCTATAGGATGGAATGATTCACTCTCAGAGGAAACTGTTATACAACATGTTTTACACCATATTTATAAGGAATATTGATTTATAGTTTCCTTGTTATGACTGTCAGATTCTTATATCAAGGTAACATTGAACCAATAAAATAAGGTGAAATTTGTTTCTATCTGATTTTTAAAAAATTTGTGAAGAGTTAGTATTCATTTTTCTTTGAATACATGATAGGATTCACTCACTACTGAAAATAGCCAAGTTTTGAGTTTTCTTTGAAAATATTTAAAGCTATAAATCTAAAATAATTTTTACTTTTGAATTGTGTGTGTATTTGCATACACACGTATGCTATCTCAAGCACCTGGAAGTGAAAGGACATCTTGGTATCTTGGTGTTTGTGTGTGTGTGTGTGTGTGTGTGTGTGTGTGTGTGTGTGTGTTTGCATATACATGTATGCCATCTTAAGCTCCTGGAAGTGAGAGGACAGCTTGATGTGCATTGTGTGTATGTGTCTGTGTGCGTGCACATGTGTGTCTGTTTGCATTCACCTGTATTCCATCTCAAGCACCTGGAAATGAGAGGACAGCTTGTTGTTGATTGCAGGTCATGTGAACTGTTACAGCAGGCTTTTTGTTGGTTCCCAGCCACCTGGGTAACATAGACCCGAAATAATCACACAGAAACTGTACTAATCAAATCACTACTTGGCCCATTAGTTCTAGCTTTTTATTGGTTAACTCCTACATCTTCATTTAACCTATCTCCATTAATCTGTGCATAACCATGAGGTTGTGACCTACCAGCAACATTTCAGCATGTCTATCTCCAGTGGCTGCTCCATGTTGTTGTCTTTCTAACCCCACCTTCCTCCTCCAATGCCATAGGCCAAGCCAGTTTGTTTATTCATTAACCAATAAAAGCAACACACAGACAGAAGAACCTCCCACACCTGTGAACAAAAAGAAAACAGAGAAGCAATGGAATTTAATGACATTATAAACCAAATGTAGCTAACAGATATACAGAATATTCCACCCAAACACTAAAGACTACATATTCTTCAAAATAGATCCCATTTTAGGAAACAAGATAAGTCTCAACAAATATAGGAAAACCAAAATATCATTCTGTAACCTATCAGAACACAAGAAAGGCCATTGTGGATAGTGGTTGAAAGTGAAGACAATATGAGTCCATATTAATTTCCTGGGGATTCTATAAGAACTTACCATAAATTTAATATAAGGCTGAAATGGAGCACCCTGTGTTAGCAGGCTATTCTTTTTCCCATACTTCAAAGTTACCTGCATACCTTAGCAAATGGTTTCTTCTATCCCAACTTCAAATGCAGCAATGATCAATCAAGCAATTCTCATGTTATACCATTCTGAAACCTTTTCTACCCAACTCTCACACATTTAAAGATCCTTGAAATTGCATTATAGGCTAGAATAATCATATCCATTTCATAAATTGTTGCTATTTCTCTTTAGTACTTGCTCTGATGCTAAGTCAAGGCTTCATAATACACCATTTTCAACTCTCCCTTACATTTCTTATATTATTTGTCTGGTACTGACTTGGTATACTATGATTATCCATTCCATCCTGAAGTTAGGTGTATAGAATTACTGCCAATTCCTCAAGATAAGGATGAAGTTGTTTGGTTTGGACACTTAATACCTGGAGTTAGGGGAGAGTCTCACAAGTTGATGGCTCACTCCCACAAAACTCCCCCCTTCAAATGTTGGTTACAAATGTAAGTAATCTCAACCCTCCCACACTTCTTCCTAGCGAGCCCCAAATTCTAGGGATCCCATAATCCTTTTGAGGTTTAATTCTTTGTTATTTGTTATACTGATGCTTACCACTTTATTAGGAATTACACAAATGAACAATCACATGAAGACATATGTAAGGCAAGGTCTTGAGGATGGGAGTGATCCAAAGTAGCTAACACTCTGTGGAATCCAGGTACATTGCCTTTCCAATACATTAATATGTTCAGTATCAAGCTCCATTGCATAGGCATAATTAGTTAAATCATTGGCCACACAATTATATTCAGTCTATAGCCTTCCCAACTTCCATGAAAGGTTTCCTTTTAGCTCCAATTTTCTAATTATGTTGCTAGGTTTTTTGGCAACCACTCTGTATCCTACAAACTTTGACTCTTTAATTAGCATAGCAAAGGCAGACCTATAACTCAGGGAATTCCTAGCCAAAATGCATTATTTATTATACCATACTCTCTATGTTAGCAACACTGGATTTCATTTTCTCTGATGGTCTTTAGAATAGCACCACATAAGAAACTGAATCACTTTCCAGACATGGTGTAGTCAGTCAGAGGAAATGCTTGTCTTCAATTATTCTTTGGTTTTCCTTAGATTGTATTGAGTCTTCAAAAATATTTAAAGAAAAATGAGAATGGGGAAAAAGAGGAGGGAAAGGAAGAAAATGAGGATACGGAGGGGGAAAGAGAATGGGAAGTCCAGAGGAAGGGGAGAAATTCTCCATGTAGAGGTATTGCGAGAAATTCACGGATGCCTGGGAAGAAAACTTATTTATTAAGGGGTAAAATAGGGAACACACACACTCACGAATATAGTGGGAAGTGACACCATTGCCTTTTTGTCCACCATGGAAGGATGGAGAAATTTCTGGACCAGGTCACCAAATGGTGGTTACAAAGCCTTCCATGTCCAAGTGAGAGAGAGCTCCCCCTCACCTCAGTTTTTATCATGTCACATATCAGAGAAAACCAAACCCATGGCAAGTCTGTCATTGACTAAACAGATTGAGCTCCCACAACATAGTACAGAAAACATATACATGAGCCAATCATTTTAAGTTGGTCTGAGAGATCATAGAACTTTGTGGAGAATGGATTCTATCTAGAAGAATGAATGTGAGGCAAATAAAGAAAAGTAAAAATTGGTTCCAGGCAGAAGTCTCATCTCAAACAGTAACATAGTTAAATAGACCAGCAAGCCTTCTTGATATCAACCACTTACTTTCCTGTTATCCCTTCTTTCCAGTCTTTTTCCTAGGGCTTTGATTTTCTTCCCATACAGTTGTATCCAAAAGGGAATGCTTCATCATCTTTCAGAGAACTACCTATCTTCAAGCCTTCTTGAACTCTGTCTTACCTTCTTCCAGTGCAGGGCATAGAAGTAAGCAAAATATTCCTGGGGTATTTGCATATAATTCTCCTGTTCAGATATTCAATAACTTCTCATAGGAAATTCAAATTTGTTATGTGTCAAATCCCTCTTTAATAAGCCCTCCTTACTGAATTTCTTTCCGTTCCTGTTACTGTCTATTTTGAATTCTTTCTTCCAGGCAAGTAATATTGTTTCCTGAGTCAGTAAATGTGATTTCTTCACTCCTGTTTCCAAATGGTTCCACATGCCAAGAGTCTCTTCTCTTTCTCCTCCTCTCTGAACGCATCACTAATGTTAAATTAAACCCATGACATAAATAGAACCCATGGTAATGAGCAAAATCAAGTATCCCCCTGTAGCCAAGGAGAGGTAGAGCTATCTCATGTGGGCAAGGCATTTACAAATTGGGAGCTTCGGGGCTATCTCTGATCCTGAAGTCCCTTGAGATCTCAAGAAAATAAGAACTCAGGCAGTATGGGACTCATGTGTCAAGGTCTAACTCTTAAGACTATCTCAAAGAAATATTGGGTCATAAAGTTTGACTTAAGTGGTCCCATTGGAGCCACTGTATTCTTTTATAGATCATTATGCTTTTTAATTGAATAGCTCAAAATTTAGTACTGACTATCATCTCCCTTTCTCCTTCCTTGAAGAAATCAGATTCTGGTGATTGCACATTACAGTATGAAGCACTGAATCTAGTATATGTCATAGGAAGATGCCACAGAGCTGCATGGAACCTCTGCTACTTAGTAACTACATTATCTCAAGCACCACAATGTCCTTATCTTTAGACTAGAGACACTGGAAAAATATCTATATTAGATACCATCTTGATGGTCTGTTAATTCTCTATAGATCAATCTTGCTAATTAATTTGTACTAGGCCCTTTAGTACCTTCAGTGATGAAAATAATGTACATCCTAGGACACTCCCTTTATTTTGCAATTAAAAAAGTATATTCACAGAAGAGGATGCCACTCAGAGATAAAGAACTTGTGTGGCTTTTACAAAGTCCTTGGATTAAACCTCAACACAAAAAGGTAAAATAAAATATGCTTTAAATAGCTTTTAAAACTAAAAGTATATTTTATAAAGAACTATTTTTGACCAATTGGTCTCTCTCAGATGTCTAAAAGGAAGGTAGTCTACCTTGGTTTTGTCAGACTGGTTCATTTCTTCTGA
This sequence comes from Microtus oregoni, assembly GCF_018167655.1. Classification (NCBI taxonomy): domain Eukaryota; kingdom Metazoa; phylum Chordata; class Mammalia; order Rodentia; family Cricetidae; genus Microtus; species Microtus oregoni. Next base: position 721,759 of record NW_024543229.1, read on the forward strand.
GGTCTATATTAATTTAATTCTCAGTGTTTTATTTATAATGAAGTAGTATTTATAATGTAAAGGCATTCTAAAACATGTTTTATATATGTCAGTTAAATTAATCTTCATAATCCTAATTATTAATAATAATGTTATTAATAGTTACAATTAAATAGTACATATTCTGAGTCAAACACTTTCATAAGTACTTTATTTATATTAACTAAGTCATAGAACATTTTTAAGCAGTAGGTACAACCAGTACTATTTCCCCAGGTTTTACATCTATGGATTCAATGAAGTATGTGCTGAAGTTATTTGGATGAATTATTGCATCTGTACTGAATATGATTCCCCCTGTAAACTGTGAATATGTTTTTTAACCATTGGTTAATAAAGAAACTGCTTTGGCCTATGACAGGGAAGAATATACGTAGGCAGGAAAACTAAATTCTGAGAGAAAGAAAGCAGTGTCAGGCAGACACCATGTAGCTACCCAAGAAACAAGATGTAAGGTAATAAACACAAGCCTCATTGCAAAATATTAAATAATAGAAATGAGTTAATTTAAGATGTAAAAGCTATCTAGAAATACAAATGAGCTATTGGCCAAACAGTGTTATAATTACTATAGTTTCTGTGTGATTATTTGGAACTGGGCAGCCAGAAAACAAAAGTACAGTCTCTGTCCACATAATGGCACCCAATGTTCAGAAACATGCACTCACATAAAGCCTAATAAAGCTTAAAAAGGGCTTCTAGATGCACAAAAACACGAGTCACTTGGAGTTTCTTGGTAGTCACACTTTTTACAGATGGGTTGTTGACTGGCCACAAACAGAGAGGCACAGCTTCTTTAAGAGATGGCTACTTGGTTTATACTGGTGGCATGAATGACTGGTGTTTGTAAGCAACATATTATACATGTCATTTAAAATGTAATATATAATTTAAAATTACAGACTAATAGGTAGTCATTTATAATAGTCAAACCTGCAGTCATGTTAGGTAGGTTTCCTAAATATACAGAGATATGTTTAAGTTAGATAATCTTCAACACTTCAATGACCTATAGGATATGGCATTTAAAAGGTTTTAAGAACATAGACTTTTCTCAATAGTGAGACATGTCTGCTTCTGGAAGACCCAATTACTTCGGAGAAGTTGATGCACATTGAAGCAACTCATGGAATTTGCTTTCAATGTGACAAGGCTAGCCATTTGCCTGGACTGCTTGACGGTATTCTGTATAAACTGGACATGCAGGACACACAGAAAAATGACCATTGAACTTGGCAAAATAAGGTGAGACAGTCCTTCATGGTTCCTTCCTTTTATGAAAGAGTCTGCCAGACATTCTGCTGGACACAGAAGAAAGTGGCTGACAAACTTCCAATATAGGCAGTCTTTCAAATTTCGTGCTTCATGGAAAAGTCTGCCAGATATTATGGATCTATAAGCTAAAGACAGATAACCAAATATTACAGAAGAAATTTGGGTGACTGTCCAGGCAGCAAGATGTCTCTGTAAATTCTAGAGTTTTGGAAGTTGCTTACTATGTACTTTCTGTTTACTTAGGTAATATTATATCCTTCTTAGATCTTTGATGGAGTTGAAGAGAGATAGTCATATGTATAGTTTTTCTTGGTATGATAAAAGATAAATTAGATATGAAACTTAAGCCTCACAAAGAGATATAGATGATAGAATATTTTCTTTCATTTTTTCATAATACAAATAGACTAAATATTGTAACTGTAATTCTTGCGTGGTAACTGTTTTGTTAAATGTAATTTTACTATGCTAAAGTTAAAACCTTCCTTTCTTTAGACAGAAAAGGTGAAATGATGTGGGATTACCCTCTGCATGCTGTGAATATGTTTTATTACCATTGATTAATAAAGAAACTGCTTTGGCATATGGCAGGGAAGAATAAAGCTAACAATAAAACTTAGGCAGGAAAGCTAAACTGAATGTTGGGAGAAAGAAGGTGGAGACAAGCAGATGCCATGTAGCAGCCCCAAAAGCAAGGTGTGAGGTAACAAATCCCAAACCTCATGGTAAAATATAAAAGAAATTGGTTAATTTATGATGTAAGAGCTAGTTAGGAGTACACCTGAGCCATTGGCCAAACAGTGTTGTAATTAATATAGTTTCTGTGTGATTATTTGGTCTGGGCAGATGGGAAATGAAAGTGCAGTCTCCATCTACAAATTTGTATTTGTACTGAATATGAATATGTCCATTTTCTTGTTATTAGTCCATAAACAACAGAACAAAAAAAGTAGTGACATTTGTATTGTATTAAGTATTAATAATTATTTTAGAAACAACTTTTAGGTTTTTTATTTTTGAAATTAGAATATCATTATATCATTTTTTTTCAATTCCTTTTCTCCCTCCAGAAAATCATGTAAGGAGTTCAATGCAAGTACTAATGTATATAGGAACATGTGTACAGGTTCTGTGCAAATACTCTACTATTTTAAATCAGGGACTTGTACATCTGTAGATTGGGATGTTTTTTGCAAGGCAGCCTGGAACAAATCTTACTAAAGATACTGAGGGAAAGTACACTATTGTTGGTTCACTTTACAGATGAGAAACCTTAAGCACTGAATAGTTAAGTAATTTGCTCCAGACCACACAGATGATAAATTGACTCCAGTAAACATTTCTTAGCCATTAAACTATAATGCATTCTTTATGATTCCAATTCTAATTTACAAATTCTCTGAGAAAATAATCTAACTGCTAATGTTCTTTTACTTACGGTTGATTCGTCTTACATAAGGTATCCATTTATTCATTTCCACCATTCTATGTTTTTGAGTGATCAACTGAGTGTCATTAGACAAATTGCTTCATACCTTTAGTTCTGTATTTCCTCTCATAACAGAAATTATATCCTCCTAATAAAATTATTAAAACTGTCACCCCAAGCCTATACGAACCCAAGCTACTACTTAGCAGACTTTCAATAAAACCAAAGGTTAGTCTTCAAGTCTGCTCTATGTCAACCAACTAGAATTCCCCCAACAAGGTTGCTGTAGAAGGAACAGCAGGCTGTGTTGCAGCATGGCGCCCAGCCGCCTGGCTAGCTTATGCCCCAAAATAACAACACACAAATTGTGTTCTTTTAAACACTGGCTGGCCCATTAGTTTCAGTCTCTTATTGGCTAATTCTCACATCTTGCTTTAACCCATATTTAGTAATGTGTGTAGCACCACAAGGTGGTGGCTTACCGGGGGGAAAGATTCTAACCTGCGTCCATCTCGGAGAGAAGAGCTATGGAGTCTGCCTTACTACCCTTCTTCCCAGCATTCTGTTCTGTCTACTCCACCCACCTATGTTCTGACCTATCAGGCCAAGCAGTTTCTTTATTAATTAACCAATGAAAGCAACACATAGAAAGAAGACCCACCTACATCAGGTTGCTGCTCTGGGTCCCCACTCCTTCTAGACCGGATCCCTAAGGATTTGTTTTGGCATGGATTATTTTTTCTGTTTTCGCACAGCTCTCTAAGATTTCTTCATTTGTGCTCTTTTCATCTAGATCTTCAGTACTTTTTAGAAAAAGGTTTGCATTTACCCTCTGGATCTGCCAGTTTGTGTCTGCTCCTTCTATCACTGAAAAGCCCAATCCTAGACCAATATTTGAATAATCTAGTCCTATACAACTAGAACTTTCCTAGAACAGGTTATACAACTGTGTGAATGCTGTTCATTCCTAAGTTCACTGAGGGAGTCTCTTGTATCTGTAATGCGCCCTGAATTCAATCATTGCAATGCTAATTTCCACCTCACAACTTTTCTGCATTATTAAGCACCAACCCAAGCCCTATAGACTGCAAGCACCTGGGGATACAATTTAGATGGGAGATTCCACCCGTCTTTGTTCCCAAATAAAAATCACCACTTATATACATTTACTTTATGCCTGGTACAGTGATAAGTAGTTTATATATAACCTCACTAAAGTGGTTCAGCAATAATTTATTGAATTTGCTCTCTATCTGTGGCAATTGAGGTACAGTAAATTGGAGTAACTCACTCAGGATCACACAACTAGAATGGCAGATATGGGATGAGATTTCAATCTGTGTGCTTGTAAATCCTCAAATATTTTATCATGGAGCACTATTGCCCCCCAGGTTACATCATATACACTCCACTAAGTGTTCAAACATCTTGCTGTGCCTATTTAATAGTTCAAGAACTATTGGCAGTGTTGCTTTCTTTTCTATCAACCTTACTCATACAGTGATTAAGTGGCTTTTTCTTCCCTTGGCTAAACCCAGCCTTCACATATCCCTCTCTCTGGCACCATGTCACCTGTATGCTAGAAGGAAGAGGAGAGGTAGTGGCAGAAGCTGTTGGGTTCCTCATGCTTTTCATGAGAACCATCCTCCTAACTCAAAAAGGCACACATTCTTGCTGAGAAAACTAGGGAGTTTTCAACCCCATGACATTATTCTGAGCCAATTCACCCATACACTACATGGCAGGTGACCAAAGAAAAAGAATTCCCAAATCTCAAGACCTCATTTGATATAACGGCCCTAAACCCTTAAATTTTATTCCTGATCTTTCTATTCAATGACATTAAAAATATTTATTTGTTACAATTGTTTTTATTTATGAAAATATCTATCATCTCTCTCAATCTCTTTATCTGTATGTGTGTGAATATAGGCACATGAGTACCTCAGCATACCTGTGGAGGTGAAAGGACAACTTTCGGTTCTCTCCAGCCATCTTGTAAGCTCTTAGGATAATCAGATCATCAAACTTGGAAGTAAGCACCTCTGTCTGCAGAGCCCTCTCATGGGTCTGCAGTTTACTTTTTTCTGTGACTTGATTATCCAGCTGTAGACCTTGGAACTGTCAAACTGTTTCTCGGTCACGGCATTGCAGTCCCTTCTCAGGCTTACCACATTCAACTTCTGCTCCTCTCAGCACTAAGAAAAGAATTACCCTGCTTTTCCTGACTGATTAAGGAGTCTGCCCCTCAAAACTCTACTCTGAAAATAGTTTGCTATTATCAGTACTGTTTCACCCCTCTGGGTAGGAGAGTGGCAAGCAAAAAGAGGCTCTGAGAAAGATACACAGCTAATGTACCATGATTGTATAAATTCTCCTTCCTAGTTTACTTTTTACCCAGTGTCCAGGGGTTATTAGTTCCAGGAACTCTCTTGGATATCACAATCAATGAATCTTTGAAACCTTCATTAAAATGCTATAATATTTGCTAATATATGTACTTCTGTGTTTTATAGTGCCTTAAGATTACTTATAACCGCAAATAATGTAAATATTATATAAGTAGCTGCGACACTATATTATTTCAGAAAAAAAATGACAAGAAAAAGCATTTATCTCTGCTCAAAGAGGATACAGTCAACATAAACCTGATTATATTGCATGTACATCCAGTATGAGTTGAACAATGATTAAGTTCAACGGAGAGATGAAAATCTGTGAAATACTGGGAAACTCGGTGTGCCTACACATCCTGGGTTTAGATAGACTCAGCATGGTGTTCAGCACTCTAAAAGGTCAAATTTGGCTGGTTTTAAATGTTCACAAATTGTTTTATATTATTTTTGGTCTGAGATTGGTTTATTCCATGGACCTAGAATCCATTTGTTCTCGTTTGAAAAGGAAATGTCCTCAAACAGGCTCATGACAGGTGCACATGTGGTGTGTGTGTGTGTGTGTGTGTGTGTGTGTGTGTGTGTGTGTGTGTGTGTGTTTATGTGTGTGCATGTGCATATTTAATTCTGAGGATTGAATCCAGGACCTTACCCATGGTGTGTATGCACTCTATTATCTGAGTTATACACTTCAGGATTCTGCTCTACATCAGTGGTTCTCAACCTTCCTAATAATGCTGTGACCCTTTAATACAGTTCCTCATGTTGTGGTGAACATCAAACAAAATTATTTTCATTGCTACTCCATAATTCTAATTTTGCCACCGTTATAAATCATAATGTAAATATCTAACATACAGGATATCTGATATGTGACCTTCAAAGGGTTTACGCCCCTCAGGTTGATAACTACTGCTCTAAATGCTTGTAGGTTTTTTGTTTGTTTGCTTGCTTTTATTTGTGTTTGTTTTGGCAGTGCTATGGTGTTTATGTGGGCAGTGGGAGTGGGCTGTAGGTTCTTTAGAAGGAAGACCTACCTGGCAGAAGCTGGTCAATACACGCAAGCTTTTGAAGATTTATGGTTTGATTTCTGGTTATAGTGTTTTCTGCCTCCTGTCTGTTGTGATGTAAATATCTTCCTCCACATTCTTGTGCCACCATTAACTAAGCTATTCTTCTAAATCTTAGCCATTAGCATAGATTAAAACCTTCTAAAACTTTAAGCAGAAGGAAGGATACCCTCTCCTGTTTCTGTTAGCTATTATGGTCACAGCAGCTCAAAGATAACACACCAGTCATATATAAACAGCCAACTATATATTAAGCACTAGTCTCTTTCATTATTTACAAACTTTCTGTAGCCCACCTATCCATCCTATAAAATAAACATGGGACATATACTTCAGGATATAGATAGCTATACCATATTCTCTAAACTCTAAATTGTAACATGTATACTCATTCAAAAATGTGATATTGGCAACAGCAATGGAACATTTGGATTTATGACTGCCCTGGAAATCTTTGCAATAGCATCATCATGCTTATATAGTTTGATGAAAGAATGCCTTACATGCCTGTATACTCAAAAAGATGTATGATAACCTGATTTATTCATAACACCCTACCATGTACTGTCTTTTCTTTATACCCTGGGCACAGTCTTAGCCTTCAGTTCTTCATATTTGTTCTACTTGTTCACACTACAAAATGAAAGCTTCAATATTTCCCTTGTATTTCAAGTATGTATGTTTCCAGACATTTGTTAAGTGCCTGAAAACAAGTAGACGGAACCCCTACATAAACTGTGAGTTCACCTGTACAAAACTGAATTTGATGCCTCCTAAACACCTCTACTAAGTGCCTGACCTGCACTAGGAATGTAGCTTTTGCATTTGGGAGGGGTGACAGAAAAACTAGCATTAATTTCTATTTCCATATTTTTAACTTCAAAAAAATGGAAAATTCATTCTTACCTCAGAAGAAACGTCAATGTACAATTCTTTCTTCCTTTATTAAGTCAAGAATCTGTTATGAATTCACTTACAGGAAAAGTGCTGTATTCGGCTTATCCTTGATGTATCTAAATTGTCAACTAAACTGTTCTTATACTTTAAAGCTATTGTTATATAAAGGTTATGTTGAATAGGGGCTATTTATATACAGCGCTGCAATACTGAGAGAGTTGGTCTGATGACTGAGATGACTCCTCGGTGACTAATGGATAAGTAGGGTATACAGCATAAGCATACTTGACAATGAGATGGTTCACATCCCAGGTAGAACAACAAGAAATGCTGCAATGTTTCATAAGTCTACTCAGAAGAGGGCATGCATTAACATTTCCAGAACTTTCCAATTAATACTTTTAGACATTTTAGCATGATTATAGTTGACAAATATCAGAAAGCAAAAACCTTAGCTAGAAGGGTAAAAGTATATTTCTTTTTGTGGTAAGCCTTTTCTCTGTCCTTGAGAATAAATGTTCTGTCCTTCTCCAGACCTTACTCTAAACAATACTTCTTTAAGTATGTGTCCATGACTTTTTTTATTCATAGTAGCATGATCTTACCAATTGGACTCATCATAGCACTTGTTGAGATTATATTTTTGCCTAGTTTTTTGTTTTCTACTTCTATAACTAGAAAACAAATCCCATGAAACTTTGTCTATGCTATATTATTCACTACTGTCTGTGCAATATCTAGCTTGGTCTACTGTTGAGGAATATTATTTTAAAATGTTTTACATTTGCTTATGCTGTGGGATATTTGTTTAAAGATGCAAAGACGTGTTGCAGTCTTTTATGTTTCATTTGTTTAACTCTGTGAAACTGTGCTATTTTACCTGTCTAAAACACCTACTTGATCTAATAAAAAGCTGAATGACCAATAGCTAGGCAAGAGAGAGAAATAGCTGGGACTGACATGCAGAGAATAAATAGAAGGAGAGAAAGAGGGAGGATCAAGTAAAGGACAAAGAGAGGATGATGCCAGGGGCCAGCCACACAGCCACACAGCCAGCCACAGATTAAGAAGGGAAGCAAGATACAGAGAATAAAGTGAGGTAAAAAGCCCAGAAGCAAAAACATAGTTAAAGAGAAACAAGATAATTTAAATTAGCAAATATGACTAGAGACAAACTAAGCTAAGGCAAGTCATTCGTAAGTAAGAATAAGTCTCCGTGTATGTGTTTGAGAGCTGGGTGGTGGGCCCACTAAAAGCAAAGAATAAATAAAAATCAACTACAGTCTACACCAAGTAGGGAGGCTTTGTGTTTATTTGTTTGAGTTGTGTATGAATGGGTAGCTTTAAGTGACCACCAGCCAAGCAATTCAAAGACAGTAAGCTAAATGCAAGAAATCCCTGGGAAGAGGAGGGTCCTTGAAAGTAACTGGATTTGATCCTTTGCAATAGCAAGTTTGTAACTATGAGTTTAACAGATAAATAAATGATGATTTCTTCATAAAGGTGACACAGACTATACTCTTCATAGAGTACTTATGGATAATTGGGACACAGCTGAAGGTTATTTAGCTCCATCTCATCCACTCTTTCTGTTCCCCTCCTTCTCTTTGTCTCTTTGTCTCTCCCTCTCTCCCCCTCCCCCCCTCTCCCATCTCTTCAACTCCTTCTCTAGGAGTTAAGAAAGGAAGTGAGGGGAGCATATTGAAGGAGCAAGAGGTTATGAAACAACATACAAAAATGGGTAAAGAAGTAGAAGAAAGGCAAGAAATAATTGATAATCCGTATAAGATGGGAAGACCTTTGTCTATTAAATAAAATTAAAATATAGCTGCATCACTGCAGGATTTTCTTTTCCTTTATTAAAAAGAGATGGGGAATACTAGCCTAGAAGGCTATTATTGACTAACAGTTCTATTTAGGTTATATTCTTTCCAGTTCCCAATTTTCCGGAAAAAACAAAAGCCTTAGGGGAAAATGCCTCTGTTTTATGCATAGATTTATTTGTATGTGTACAGGGGTGCATGCTGTACGGGAGGAGTACTGGTACCCCTCTATGCGTATGTGAAAGCTGGAGGTCAACTGTGTATCTCTTCCTCAATTGCTTTCAACTTTATTTTTAAGACAGGGTTTCTCACTGAACTGGAGTTTGCCCTTCCATCTACATTGGCTGCTCAACAACCCTCCTGGATGTTTGTCTCCACACCCTCCCCACTCAGCCAGTGCTGAGGTTACTGACATGTTCCACCACACCTGGCTTTTACTTAGGTGCTAGAGAACACTTTACCCACTTGGCCATCTGCCTAGCCCATTTATGTAGTTTTAACACACACACGCGGGCACATACTGCACTGTTCAGTTCTGTCAACTTCGGCATTTCCAAGCCATGTCATTGTTATCTGTGTGTCTATGGGTTGTGTGCCTACTGACTCTTGCAGAATAAGAGCCCTGGAGTCCAGGGAATGTGTCTTTCCCTCTGCAACCAAGTGTTTAATGTTTGTTGGAAAATGTGATGAAATATGAATGAAGGGGGAAGCTGTCTTCTGATGGTGACAACCCAGGCAGCTCACCAGCCTGCTCAGTTTGTTTAGATAGATATGATTCAGATATCAGCATAACAGTGCCTCTTGGAAGAAAAGAACCAAATGAATAGATCCTCTGGAAATCCAAAGTATAGAGTACAGCAGAAAAGTAAGTTTAAGGAGATTTCTAAGCAAGTTTGACAGATTGGAGACTTGGACAAACTCTAGGGTATGTGTCAGAACCAAACTTACAAAAGACTGGCTGATCCCCAGGACCTTGGCTAGGAGAACATGCTAAAAGCAGGCATGTTAAGTTGGACATTACATTGTTTATAGTTACAGGATAGAGAAAAATGAAGACTAGCAAAAATCCAAAACAAAACAGGAGCATAATTAATAGTTGGCTAGCAACATCTTGGATGCAGTGTCATTAACAGTAAAGCTTGCTTCTAAAAACCAATGGATTCAAGGTTTTAAAGAATAATATTTTCAAGAAGAAAATGAATGCTCAAAGGGATCCATTGTATGGCTTAGCATTTTATAAAATAAAAAAGAAATTTGTTTTTAAAGGGAAATGTGTCAGAGACACACCAAACATATGATGCCTCAGGATCTTAATTTTAAATATGGGAAAAATACTAATAGTATTATCATTGTTACAAGTCTACAGGGAGTTCTTAGTAATACAATTTACTTGGGGAATGCGATTTTTATATGTGAGAGTTAACCACTTCTTTCACCCTCACTATTCTTGATTATGGCAAATTGACCATCTTAATTAATAAAAGCTAGTGTAAAGTTCTCAAAAGTACAGAATTTTGATTTTGCTATTGTGGCCACAATGGTGAAAAGTTATTCTGATAGTGAAACAGGAGTTACAGTATAAGTATAAGGGTCTGACCAGCTCCCAAGGCTCTGCTTAGTCCAAGAGTGCCAACAAACTTGCCAACCTCTTACTGCTCATGTCAGCTATAAATTTCAATGGCAGCTAAACTCTTGGGTGAAGGAGCCAATTAAGCCTAGACTACTTTTGAGGCTCAGGAACAAACTTGGTGTTTGAAACATATATAGGAAAGAGTTTTCTCACTATTGCTTCAATCTCTAGAACAGAGAAATCAGAGGCCAGGACTCCTGTGACTCACACTCTCCTGCCAGTGTCCTTCACGTTAAAAAAAAAAAAATACCGTGAGGCTTCCTGTGTTCCTATAATCTACAAGGAGAGGTACTTGACATGAAAATATCATGCCACATTCTTCATGCTCACAAGACAGCATGTACAATCAGAACAAAAGCCCCACTTCTTTCACTTTCAACTCACAACCATCCCCACATTTTTCTTACTTTACAAAAACTCATGCAGTGGGCTAGACAGTGGTGGTGCATGCCTTCAATTACAGAAGGTAAATCTCTGTAGGTTCAAGGCCAGCCTGGTCTACAAAGCAAGTTCCAGGACAGGTTCCAAAGCCACAGAGAAACCCTGTCTCAAAAAAACAGAGGAAAGAAAGAAAGAAAGAAAGAAAGAAAGAAAGAAAGAAAGAAAGAAAGAAAGAAAGAAAGAAAGAAAGAAAGAAAGAAAGAAAGAAAGAAAGAAAGAAAGAAAGAAAGAGAAAAAAAAGAAAAAAACTTCAGGGTCCATTTAACACCACAAAGGACCTCTGAAGTCCTTACAGAAGGCATTGTATGCTTGTATTCTCTTAGTCTAGTATTATAGGGTCTGGAGGAAAATTGATGGTGAGGACATGGAAAACCCTTCTGGGCAAGGTGGTAGTCCTGCTTTTTAACCATCTCCTGCATTACAGTGGTGGGTATTGAGCCCTGTGTTGGGAGGGGGATCAGTATGGATGGTAAAAGGGACCATTATGTATATCAAGGAGAAGGAGAGAAATTCTAACAGGTCTCCAATAACCATACATTGATCCTTCCAGACCCACAGAACTCAGAGTCCAAAGCAGTCATAGCTGTCAGAGCTCTTTGTGCAGCCCTGGAAAAACAGACTAAGTATGCAGCTGCTTATAATCCATCAATAAACTGATCATTAACATCACTCATGAAAAATTTTGGGACTGATATGTGATTTAATTCTGTGAATATGATGCCTTTTGACATCCTCATGGGTCCTAAGAGAAACCAGCTGGGATGGCAATAAGGATGGAGGCAAAGACACACAAACAACTTCCTCTGGCATCTTAGAAACGCAAGCATAGAAGAAGTTAGAGAGAAACAAGAAGTCCAAGGTGAATAAGGAGCAAGTAGAATGAAAACAAGTGCCTAACTTTTACAAGGGCCACACATACGGGCCTTAGATTTCTTACATATTATACTTATCTTATTGTATTCCCACCACCTCTCTCCACTGGCACTCACTGAACCTTTGTTCTTCTGTGTCCTCATTCTCTCCCTATATTCATTGTTGTGGCACCAAAGCCACACATCTACAAATATAAGGCTTTGTCACATCCCTTCTTGATTAAAAACTGCCATATACCTCTCAGTGTCTGCCAAAGATGCTGCTTTGCTAGTTGGTCTCTTTTGTGGCCAAATCACTTGCTACTGTGCCGCTCTACGTAGTCACATCAGTCAGTTATCTGAGATGATCAGGGAAGGCACAAAGCTCCCCTTTGCTAAGGATTCTCCTCTGAGTTCAACTACTACTTCAGAATGGCAGGCTGTCTTTGGCATCCTCCTGCCTGTCGTTTTAGCATGACCATCTTTTTTCCTCTATCCAACATCCTGCTCAAAAGTTTTCTGTAACATCTGATTACATTGGTCCTGAAGTTGCTTTTCCTTTCACTACACAGAGGACTCTTTCAGAGCTGTTAAATGTAGTTGGTGGCTTAATGTGACACTATTCCTTTATATCTTTGAATTAGAATAGGAGTTAACCCAAAGGAATCGCCCTCAAAAGATAGAATGCCAAGCATATTATAAGCAAAGAAAATATGGAGACAAGAGATCTTTCTATTCTGCTTCTGAAAAGGCAATTGTGGGGATGAGGCTCATACTGTTGGGTCACCAGGGGCATTTGCCAACGCAGAAAGGTTGTTCTGTTATTTTTTTTTAAAAAAAAAAATTGGTTTGGGTATAGGAGCACCAGAGCCACTGAAAGTGATTTTAACTTTCTGTCCCATTGTTCAAATTCTCAAGAGCTCTTACCTTTAGAAGATCCATACAGTGACTTTCTCAGGTCATGGTATTTGTTCAGATGAATAAAGTCTCTGAAGCTGTATTAGCCAGAATGCCAATAACAAAAAAGATACTCTTTTGAACCCTGGGATACTCCCAAGAATCATGCATGACACATGACTTCTTCCAAACTACTAAAGTTTGAATGGTTCACAGAGTTTCTTTGTTGGAACTTGTTACCAACTCTAGTGGTAATTGAATAGGTAGGAAACTTGGGAAAGTGATTCTGTCATTTGGCCTCACAAATGGATTAGTGCCTTGTAAAAGGTCTAGAAAAAGTTATACTCAGTGTTCACTCTACACTTTAATGAGTTCTATGGATAACTTAAATGGATGATAAAATTTGAGGAACACTGTGGTATTGTGGCTTGTAAGTTTTTGTCTCTGCCAGAATTGATGCTGAAGTCAAGTCTTTGATTCAACAGTATTGGTAGAGGAGGCCTTTGGAAGGAGACTGAAGGCAGACTCTATTAATGGTAATATCCATCCTATGAGGGCTCAGTTAAAGAAGGGTAAGTGGACATCATCAATAGACACTGTATTCATGTATGAATATAGTGCAATGAATGACACCTCTATCAGGTTCTTACAGGCTCCCAGATCTCTGTGAGGCCCCATGAGTCCCTGTCATTTGATTCCATGGTTTGTGTCCTCTTAGTTTCTCTGACCCCTCTAGGTCCTCCTCCCCCCTCCTCCACAGGACTTCTGAGCTCAGCCTAATGTTTGGCTGTGGGACTCTGCATCAGCTCCCATTAGTTGCTGGATGAAGTCTCTCTGGTCTCTTTGATGACAATTCTGCTAGGGTTCAGTTCCAGAACACTCTGTAGGCAGGAAAACTGTAAGTTGAAGAGTTGGTAGCTGGATTGGTACCAATGCTCCACTTGAGGTCTTGTGCAAATGTTTCTTCAACAAATGTGCAAACATTTTCTTCAGCCATTCTTTAATGGAGGCACATCTAGCTTATTTCTTGGTTCTGGTTATTTTGAATAAAGCTACTATGAACATAGCTGAGGAAGTGTCCTTGTGGTAGGATGGAGCATGCTTTAAGTGCATGCCCAGGAGTGGGCCTGTGATGGGACTAGATACCTTGAAAATGTGTAACATGTCTTTGAACTCAGTCTCCAACTATCTTGATTAGTAGCACCCAAATGTTTTTTTTTATTTTTTTAAAACATTCTTTTTAAATTTTACATACCAATTCCAGTTTCCTCTCCTCCCCTCCTCCTTTCTTCCCACCTTTCCCACACCCAACCCCCATCCACTCCTCAGAGAGGGTGAGGTCAAGTCTGTCATATCACTAGAGGCATGAACTGTCTTTTTGGGGCTCATTTCCTATGGAGGGATACCTTGCACCAAGTTTTTTAGCCTTAACTTGGCTTTGGCTTTCTCTCCCAAACTGTGTGTGTGTGTGTGTGTGTGTGTGTGTGTGTGTGTGTGTATGTTCATATGTGTATTTGTATATATGTACACAAATGCACACACACATTCTCAGGCTGAGAATTTTCCAGGTTGCTGTTTTTCCTTTGGTTAGAAATTTCAGCTTTTAATCTTCTATTCAACCACTTCACTAAAGGTGTTTATCAGTTGTGGGAGTTCCCTGGTAGAATTTTTGGGGTCACTTATGTATACTATCATATAATCTGTGAATAATGATACTTTGATTTCTTCTTTTACAATTTGTATTCCTTAATTTGTTTTATTGTTGTTAGCTAAACTTCAAATACTATATTGAATAGATATGGAGAGAGTGAACAGCCTTGTCTTATTCATGATTTTAGTGGAAGTGCTTTGAGTTTATCTCCATTTAATTTGATATTAGTTACAGGCTTGCTATAATTTTCCTTTATTATATTTAGGTATGTCCCTTGTATCCCATCTCTCTCCAAGACATTTTTCATGAAGGGTGTTGGATTTTGTCAAGGGCTTTTTCAGCATCTAATGAGATAATCATGTGTTTTTCTTATTTTTAAAGATGCTTGTTTGTAGTCTAATGAGAAAAAAGGGTGTGGATCTGGGGGAGTGAGGAAGTGGGGAGGATTTGGGAGGAGCTGGGGGAAGGGAAACTGTGATCAGAATATTGTATTAGAAATCTATTTTCAGTTAAAAAATTAAAGAAAACATTTCAGTAAAAAGCTACACCTCTACTGAACCCACACAAGTTTGTTTTCTTGTTATTATTTTCTGAAAAGTATAGTAACTAGCTACAAAGTATTTGCATTCTATTATGTATTATTAATAATCTACAAGTTATTCAAACCATATGGGAATATAAGCATAGACTGTTTATAAATTATACACGATTTTTGAAAAAAGCATTTATTTTTTTAACTTTTAGTTATGTGTATGTGGCAGTATATGCCATATATGTAGATGTTTGTAGCAGCCAGAGGTGTCAGATCCCCTGGAGCTGGAGTTAAGTAGTTGTGAACTCCCTGACAAGGGTACTTGGAACTGAACTTGGGAACTTTGGAAAAGCAATACATACTCTTAACCACTGAGCCATCTCTCCGGGGCCAATGACACCTTTTTATTTTTTAATAAAGGATTTGAGCATCCACAGACTCTTGCTCTCACAGAGGTCCTGAAATTAATCTGACAGGTTACTATGTCTGAAAATGGAGGAGTGGCTTTGGACCTAGGTGGTGAGTCAAACCTGGAATAGTTCCTTTGTTTGTTTGTTTGTTTGTTTAGTGAATAGTGGGTAGAGTGTTTTGAAAGAAAATGGACCCCAAAGGGAGTGGCACTATTAGTAGGTGTGGCTTTGTTGGAATAGGTAGGACTCTTTGGGAGGAAGTGTGCCATTGTGAAGGCAGACTTTGAGGTCTCATATATGCTCAAGCCACACCCAGTGTCACAGACTGAGGCAGGGCAATAGCAAAAGCACAAGCAAGCACATACAAACTCACAATAAGTAGACAAAATTGGTCAAGACAACCTGTCAGCTGACCAAAAGCACAGTGACTAATGACGTGCATTACTAGCCAATCACAACACACCAGCAGTGACCTGCCAGTTTCAAAAGTACCAACCAGGAATGTTCCTGTGGCTGCTTAACTTCCCCAACCCCATAAAAACCCCCAACCTGTTTACAAAAAGACCTTCTGTATTAGAGTCTCCTGGAGTCTGTGTTGTTGCCTCCGCATCTTCTCATTCCCTGCCCACCACCAGGAAATGGGGACCTCACAACAGGCAATAGCAACATACCCATAAAAATAGACAACTTCCTGTTGCCTCTCAATATAGCCACAGTACCATGTCTGCCTGCATGCAGCCATGTTTTACTGTTATGATAATGGACTAAACCTCTGAAACTATAAGTCACCTCAATTAACTGTTTAACTGTAAGCCACCTCAATTAAATGTTTTCCTTTATAAGAGTTGCAACGGTCATGGTGTCCCTTCACAGCAATAGGAACCCCAACTAAGACAGCGGAGAAAGGCTAGATTTAACCATCAAAGGAAATTCTGGAGAGGGCTCAGGAAAGGAAAACTACAATGAAAGCCTCTATGCAGGTGGCCATGTACAGGACACTGGTAGGAATGAGCCAACATAAAGGCTCTTCTTATGCCCTGTCTGATAGAAATGGTAGTAGGAAGTGGAGGAAAGGCCAACCTTATTTATAATGTCACAAAAACGTTGGCCAAATTGTGTCAATGTCATAGGAGTCTGGAATGAACTTGTGAGTAGTAAATGAAGACGTAAGATGAAAGTATATCAACAAGAAATTAGGGCACTATGTGGCTTCTCTGAACTGTTACAATAGTGTGTGGAAGGGAAGACATGATTAAAAGCTGAAATTTCTAACCAAAGGAAAAACAATAACCTGGAAAATTCTCAGCCTGAGAATGTGTGTGTGCATTTGTGTGCATATACACAAATACACATATGAACATACACACACACACACACACACACACACACACACACACACACACATATAGTTTGGGAGAGAAAGCCAAAGCCAAGTTAAGGCTAAAAAACGTGGTGCAAGGTATCCCTCCATAGGAAATGAGCCCCAAAAAGACAGTTCATGCCTCTAGTGATGTGACAGACTTTGTTGACTCACCATGGGAGGCCTCACCCTCTCTGAGGAGTGGATGGGGGTTGGGTGGGGGAAAGGTGGGAGGAAGGGAGGAGGGGAGGAGGGGAGGAGAGGAAACTGGAATTGATATGTAAAATTTAAAAAGAAAGATTGTTTTAAAAAATAAAAAACATTTGGGTGCTACTAATCAAGATAGTTGGAGATTGAGTTCAAAGACATGTTACACGTTTCCAAGGTATCTAGTCCCATCACAGGCCCATCAAGGTAGACTTTTTTTTTTTAATTGAGAAAAGGAAAAAAAGTTTCAGCCTCCTCCCAGCCTCCCATTTCCCTCCCCCTCCTCCCACCCTTCTCCCCCTCCACCCACTCCTCTCCCCCTCCCTCTGCAGTCCAAAGAGCAGTCAGGGTTCCCTGCCCTGTGGAAAGTCCAAGGTCCTCCCCCCTCCATCCAGGTCTAGGAAGGTCAACATCCAAACTGGCTAGGCTCCCACAAAGCCAGAACATGAAGTAGGATCAAAACCCCGTGCCATTGTCCTTGACTTCTCAGTCAGCCCTCATTGTTCGCCGTGTTCAGAGAGTCCGTTTTTTTTTTTGAGGGGTGCAATGAACTTTATTGATGGTATTCAAGAGAGTAGGGCTCCCTAAGCCCCCTCCTGCTATTCTGGGGGTCTGGGATGGAAACTGTGAGGGAGATGCTCAGTGTTAAGGGTTAGTTAGGCCAGGGACTGCTCAGCAGCCGAGGACCTCTCTCTTGCTGTGTCCTTGCTGGGATGGGTGGTCCAGGGCGGGCTTCTTACTCCTTGGAGGCCATGTAGGCCATGAGGTCCACCACTCTGTTGCTGTAGCCGAATTCATTGTCGTACCAGGAAATGAGCTTTACAAAGTTGTCATTGAGAGCAATGCCAGCCCCAGCATCGAAGGTGGAAGAGTGGGAGTCACTGTTAAAGTCACAGGAGACGACCTGGTCCTCAGTGTAGCCCAGGATGCCCTTTAGTGGGCCCTCGGATGCCTGCTTCACCACCTTCTTGATGTCATCATACTTGGCAGCTTTCTCCAGGCGGCATGTCAGATCCACGACGGACACATTGGGGGTAGGAACGCGGAAGGCCATGCCCGTGAGCTTCCCGTTCAGCTCTGGGATGACTTTGCCCACAGCCTTGGCAGCGCCAGTGGACGCAGGGATGATGTTCTGGGCAGCACCACGGCCATCTCGCCACAGCTTCCCAGAGGGGCCATCCACAGTCTTCTGGGTGGCCGTGATGGCATGGACTGTTGTCATGAGTCCTTCCACGATGCCAAAGTTGTCATGGATGACCTTGGCCAAGGGGGCTAAGCAGTTGGTGGTGCAGGAAGCGTTGCTGACAATCTTGAGGGAATTGTCATACTTGTCATGGTTCACACCCATCACAAACATGGGGGCATCGGCAGAAGGGGCGGAGATGATGACCCTCTTGGCCCCACCCTTCAAGTGGGCCCCAGCCTTCTCCATGGTGGTGAAGACACCAGTAGACTCCACAACATACTAGGCACCGGCATCCCCCCATTTGATGTTGGCGGGATCTCGCTCTTGGAAGATGGTGATGGCCTTCCCGTTGATGACAAGCTTCCCATTCTCAGCCTTAACTGTGCCTTTGAACTTGCCATGGGTGGAGTCATACTGGAACATGTAGACCATGTAGTTGAGGTCGATGAAAGGGTCATTGATGGCAACAACGTCCACTTTGCCAGAAGTGAAGGCAGCCCTGGTAACCAGGCGTCCAATACGGCCAAATCCGTTCACTCCGACCTTCACCATCGTGTCTCTGGAACGAGGCTGGCACTGCACGAAAAGAAGTGGCTGTCTCTAGAACAGGGAGGAGCAGAGAGCCGAGAGTCCGGTTTTATCCCATGCTTTTTCAGTCACAGTCCACTGGCCTTGGTGAGCTCCCAATAGATCAGCCCCACTGTCTCAGTGGGTGGGTGCACCCCTCATGGTCCTGTCTTTCTTGCTCATCTTCTCCCTCCTTCTGCTCCTCATTTGGACCTTGGGAGCTCAGTCCAGTGCTCCAGTGTGGGTCAGAGTCTACAATTGGTGAACCTAAAGAAGCTAAATAAGAAGGTGAACCCAAGGAAAAACATATAGTTATCCTCTTGGCTATGGGAAGTAGACAAAATTGCCGGGGAGAAAATTGGGATCTTGGGGGTGGGGTGGGATGGGGGTAAGGGGAGTTGGGGAGAGAAAAGGAAGAAGGGGAGGATGGGGGGAACTTGGGGAAAAAGGATGATTGGGATAAAGGAAGGTTGGATAGGGGAGCACGGAAGCACAATTCTTAGTTAAGGGAGCCACCTTAGGGTTGGCAAGAGACTTGAACCTAGAGTGGCTCCCAGGAGCCCAAGGCGATGTTCCCAGTTAGTTCCTTGGGCAGCTGAGGATAGGGAACCTGAAATAACCCTATCCTATAGCAATACTGACGAATATCTTGCATATCACCATAGAACCTTCATCTGGTGATGGATGGAGATAGAGACAGAGACCCACACTGGAGCACTGGACTGAGCTCCCAAGGTCCCAAATGGTAGACTTTGGTAGAAGAAAAATTTCAAAGCAGGAGACTGGGAGCCTCTAGGACCTCATGTGTGATTGCCAGTATCAACTTCACATTTCAGCTCCTTAAACTGTGCTCCAACCCTCTTTAGCTACCCTATTTGTGCATCAAGTGGTTAAGGTACAAAGAGTTCACGTCATTCATTTTGGCGACTTACAAGCTTTTCTGACTTTGTAGGTGTTCATTATGTACAAGGTCACCTCTATCTACAGATTTGAAAAGGGCACAAATTATGCGGAGTATGGTCTGGGACACCACAGAAATTTCACACTAAAGCAGTGCTTAGTGAAGCCATGGGGCTACCCAGAAGCCCCCAGAACTATACAGCTACTCACATGCAGTCCTAGCCTGGAAGACACATCAATACATGAAAGCATCAATGTGAGCTGGGTCTGGCAACCCTGTACAAGTGGGATTCCCTTGAACTCTGGGATCCCAAATCCTGTCCCAGTGAATTTTGAAGGTATGACATGTAGTCAGATTGCTCTTAAACCATCAAGTTTAAATGTTGTTTGCTTTCTTGCATTTTGAACTTACTTGGGACCCAATATTCTTTTCTTCTTGTCTATTTCCCCTTTCTCCTCTTTAGAATTGGTATAATTATTCTGTTTGTCTCATCAATATATTTTGGAAGCATATAACTTCTTTTATTTCATAGGCTGTTAGTTTGGACGGGTGGTGTTTGCCTTATGATAAAACGTTTCTTTGAGCCTAACTTATATCTGACTTAAATGATACTCTGAATTTTATATTTTCAGTGGATGCTGGAAAGACATCTAAGGTTGTTAAGATGTAATAAAAACATTTTACTTGTGAAAAAAAGCATGGCTGATTTAATAAAGAAAAATAAAATAAATAAAAATAAATATAATAAATAGATTTTCCTTGTGAACAAAAGCACGACTATAGTCCGGATGTTCCTGCAAATTTGTGTTGAAACCTAATTACATTTATACCCTTATGTAATGATTATGTCCTCATGAATATGACTAGATGCCTTGGCAAAGAATCTGACTTGAGTTCACTTCTTTTCTCTCCATCCACCTCTTCCACTATGTTGAGGTCCAATGTTTCTCCCTTCCAGAGATATAGCAATGAGGTATATCATCTTTGAAGTAGAAACAGAACCTGTTCTGCTCAGAGGAAACCGAAACTGTAAACCCTTGATCTTAGACTTTCAAACTCCAGACCTCTAGAAAATAATTATCTGTTGTTTATAGTTAACACTGTATTATAGTAACACATGGCCTTTACTCAACTTCTGGAACATCTTGGCAAACCAAGACAATTTGTAGAAAGGCTAGCCTTCTCATGAACTGAGGGAAAGGACTCGAGTCAAAGGCTACCCTAGGCTAGGCACATTCATCCCTCTCTGCAGTCTCTGAACCCACATCTCAAGTGCCTTTTATCCCACTGAGCTCAGAGCCAGAAGAGAAAGACAAATCTGTTACTTCTTCCAAGTGAGATGGCCAAGTTCCAAGTGCAGAAAGGAAACAATCTTATCAGACCTCTGGCCCATTGAGAAAAACCACAGGAGGAAATCATTGCCTTTTAAATAGAGAAAGGGAAGTCTTAGATAAAACTAGGAATTGCCTGGGAGTTTCCTCTTTAAAGCTATTGTTTTCTACATCAAGAGAAAAGCTTTTTTATCATAACTAGTGTAATTTATTTGTGGTCTAAGAGCTGAAGTACTGGCTCCTGGTTAGTTTATAAACTCTTTGGTGGAAACTAGTTCCTCCAACAACCATGTTCCTTACCCTGCTTCATTTTTTTATTCATTATGTGCTCTCCAGAGGTCTAGGGTTGTTTTTTTGGATACTCTATGGGGCTTCTCAAACATGTGTTGAGGTTTCATAATAGAAGAAACTGCTGGAAAGGACAAGGAGACTCTCTCAGCCCCACCACTGTAGATATGTTAATATACAGAATTCCCACCCATCTCTGTTTGGTGCATAGCCTCTCATTCCAAGTTCCATTTCATCATTATACTGTGAGGATTAGTTTTTTGTATTATAGTGAGTTGACTAGTTAGCTTGTGTTTCTTATTCAATGATGTTTTCTCATCTGTGCTCAGAGAGAGAAAAGAGACACACTGAAGAGAGCACTGAGGGTGAGGTAAACACATAAATGGGAAGAGGAACAAGGGTTTTCATTTGAATGGGACCGCTGTCCTGAAAAACAGTCTTCAGCTTGCTTAATTAACTTAAAGACATAACCGACATTCTTTTTTTTATTGAAAAAAATTTTCCGCCTCCTCCCAGCCTCCCATTTCCCTCCCCCTCCTCCCACTCCTCTCCCCCTCCACCCACTCCTATCCCCCTCCCTCTCCAGTCTGAAGAGCAGTCAGGGTTCCCTGCCCTGTGGAAAGCATAACCGACATTCTTAAGGCATGGTGACTTAAAGGCCTTCGGTAAGGTAAGGAGGAATGGAAACCCCAGCAAAAAGAGCGAGAAATCTCTTTAAGTTTAGAGAGCAATGCAATGCAGGCAGTGACATTTTTTAGGGATTCATTGTAACTGAATATGAGCTACAAACCTAACCATACACTACACAATTTACTCAAATGTGTACAGTACAATACTTTTCAATATTTTACCAAGATTTGCAATCAGCAACATTATGTAATTTTGGAATATTTTAACAATCCCAAGAAGAAGCACTATGTCCACAAACAGCCACAGCCTATTCCTTTTAGACTCTGTCCCTAACCCTGTAGCAATCAGAGTAGAAGGGCATTCTTTTAAGTTTACTACTTCAAAGCTACTGTCTCCACTTTAAGGGGACAACAGTGCATCTAGCCACATCTGACTCCTTGTCATGCTGACAAGGCATACTGTCAGAATCATGACATCACCTTAGCAAGACAAGGGAAACTGCCATTGCCATGTTTATTTGCCAACTAAACCTGATCATTATTGAAACTTAAATTACCAAACAAGGCAACGGTTTTCAGTACCCCAACTCCTTTACCTGAGAAACCGACAAAAGGAAGAGTTTCAACTTTCCACTCTGTCAGAGTTGATATCACAAAATGGTTCAAGTTTCTTTCAAGCATTAGGTAATGAGCCATGTAGAAGTTTGAGCATGTTAAGGAACCCCATGAAGGATGTCACACCCTATTGTCTTTGCCACCACCCTCAGAAAATGGCATTTTATTCAAATAAACATCCACAGTAAGCATCTATGCTACTACTTATAAACCAAAATATTTTAGAGTGACCCTGACCAGCTATACGCAAAAGCAGCCTGTGTTTAAGCTATAGTACTGACTCTGAAGCCTAGAACATTAGTATCCAGTGCATATACAACTTGGCTCTACCTAATTTTGCCTTGCAGGATCTTCGGCTTTATGTTTCCAGGCTTTTGGGGTTTTCCAGAGGGCAGGGGATAAAATTGAAAACCAGCATTTTTATGTGTAATTTTCTCATTTTAGACTCTGTTAAGAAGTTTTACATTTTCAAAACTCATTTTGCAATCGAAACAAAATGTGTGCTGGCTAGCGCTGGTTAGCAGTATAGCACTTTATACACTTGATTCAAAAATTCACTATTTCTTTTATATTCCCCATCGCTAGCTGGTCACCTTTTTGGCTTCCATTCCTTCAGACTGTTAGTATTTTTCAAAAGGCTGTTCTATTGTAGCTCTTTCTTCTCCATGCGCAAATCCAGACATACCTGTCTTTGAAGAGTGACTTAATATATCAAAGAACATGAAATTGGGAGTCTCTGATGATGAATACAGTTTGTATGTTGTTATTTCGGGTAAAGCTAGCTGTGCGGGCGGCTGGGGTGCTGGGGACGAAGCCCCGCCGCCTGCATTACTACACTCTGAGGTCTGTGACCAACACTAGCTGTATCAGTTACTATATGTACATCATTGTGCATGTTCCCTTACTTCTCTTAGTTTCTTCACCCTTGAAATAAGCTCTAGTTCACACACAGTTTTGTTTTTTGTTTTTTAAATCAGTACTGAGACTGAACTTAGGGTTTTGCACATGCTAGGCAAATGTTCTACCACTGAGTTGTAGCCATAGTCATTTTTTCTGTTTTGTAAGTTTGAGAAATGATCTTAGTAAGTGGCCTAGGTTTGCCTGAAATTCAGTATAGCCCAGGAAGGCTTTAAACCATTGTGGAATATTCCTTTACACTTTGTGAAGATATGGCACTGTGAATGTTTTCATAAAAAGCCTAACGTCCAATAGTTAGGCAGGATTTTGGGGCCAGGAAGAATGTTGGGAAGATGGGAGGAGGAATTTTTAGTCTCAGCTTCTCAAGTAACTGAGACTACAGGCTTTTTGCCTTCACGCCTGATTTAAAGGAAAGTATTGAAGAAACCTAGCACATGGCAAATGCTTAACAAATTTGATGGTTAGTTTTAATTGTCAAGCTGACACAGAGTCATCTGAGAAGGGAGTCTCAATTGAGGGATTGCATAGATCATATTGGTCCATGGACATGTCAGTGTTTTAACTTGACTATTAACTTACATGGAAGAGCAAAGAACAATGTGGGTAGCATCATTCCATAGCTAAGGGCTATATAAGCATAGGGAGGGGATGAGCATAAGTAAATATGTATGCATTTATTTCTCTCTACCCTTAACTACGGATATGATGTGACCAACTCTCTACCAATGTGACTTCTCCCATTACTGTGATGGACAGTAATGGAATATGAAGCTAAATGGAATAGATTTTCACAGAATTGTGAGCTAAAATAACCCATTTATCTCCTACATTTCTCTTTTTCAGGGTATTTTATCACAGCAGCAGAAAGGAAACTAGAATAATAAATATTGCAATTCATTCTTATTTTTTCACCCATGTCGTCTAACATTGGATGCCCTGGAGCCCTTGACTCTGTCTGTGTCTGTCCTGCTTTGACAACATTGTAATGACATTGTTTATACACATGACATGAAATGCACATGCCACAACATTTACCTAAGCCATGTCCGGTGTCACTTTGATGCCCTGTAACTTCTTCAAACTTTTTAAATTTTTCTCATGTATTTTTATCAAATGTAAAGAATAGTTGTTTGTTTTTAAAATAGTGAACCTCTCTGAAGCTTCTGCTAAAGCAAACCCCATGTACACTATCAAGCTCTTTTAAAAAGGTTTCCAGGACAACAGTCCTAAACCAGTTAAGTCTGTCACCTGCATAAAATCTAGCTACTCAGATTTGTATCACCCCATTTCCCTCTGACATGTCACTTGTTTTTATTTGCATCTATGAATGGGTCTCATGGGGTATATTTCATAAAAAATATTTTCACTTAACTTTATTAGTTATCCATACGAAAATAAATGCCTACATGATGGACTAGCACCTCCTCAACTTAAAAACAAAAGAGAAAAGAGAGTTAGACCTAAGAGAATATCCCAGGCCATATGAATCTCACTGCCTTTAACTGCGTAAATAACTCCATTTAGTATAACAAAAAACTCAGTGCTCCTTTAGCTTCCCAAGTAATCATCTTCAGTAATGGCTGAGAAGATAGGAGCTGTTTTCTAAGTTTCAGAAACCCTATCACATTCCAGGTAGCCATTTCCATTTTCTGGACACAGTTTTATACATCAGAAAAGAATTTTCAAAAGTATGTTTTAAAAGCTAATGTTAAGAAGATAGATTCTGTTTTGGAGATGACAGCACTTACTGGGGTATGAAAATCAGATATGTTTGTATTGAAACTTTACTCATCACTCTGAGGTTGCACCTCACGTGTGAAGGCATACCTGCTTCAGGGTCTCTAAAGGTACACTCTACTTCCAAATCTTTTAGAACCTTTTCCAAACAGCAATTCTACATTGAATATTTTCCCTTTAGGCAGCCAAATGTTCTTTCCCATCATTTCGAAAGCCTAGGCAACGCTATCAGTCTTCCAGTCTTCTCAGCTTGATTGGACAACTGACAAAGGTTTGTTTAGCTTAGTTGTTTGCTTATTTTTGGCAGAGGCGGGCTCATCCAGAACATGAAACACACACAGCTATTTTCCTCTCCACAAACATGTATTTAGCCCTCATTATCTTACTTCTACTAAAGTGTGTTTACTGTTCCTTTACATTGGTAGAATTTGTGTCAGTCACAAATTGAAAGGAAAGCAATCACTTTTGCAAAAATAACAGTTTGTAAGTTCACGATTCAGAATTCTACTAATAATGCTAACACATAGTGCATTGATTTAATAGCTTAAGTAAAACATTAGGTTTTGGCTACAGACGTTAGAGTATATAAGTGTTCACTGCCAGTGTGCCTATTATAAAATACAAATGCAAAATTTAGATGCATGGGGATGAATTACAACTCAGTAATTTACTTCCATTTAATAATAAATTTTATAAAAATAGAATTGTATGGAAAGGTAATAAGTATTATACTTAATAAAGTAAGTGTGAGGAGGACTGGCACATAAATCATCATTTCTACCTATCATATACACTATAAATATGACAAAACAATGTGCTAGAAAATAGAAAGTACAAAGTGGTTCTGAGTTACTAAAGCCATATGGACTTGAATTTAGCACTAGTTATACATGTACTGTATGTTTGATCTTGATGAGATCAAGCCTTACCTGAACCTCAGTTTTATAAACGTTCTTTAAAGTCACTTATTTATTTATTTATTTATTTATTCCTCTTACATTTCCCTTCAGAAAAGAGCAGGCCTCCCAGGGATATCCACAGAACATGACATAACATGATACAATAAGATTAGGCACAACCCCTCCTATAAACACTGGGCAAGGCAACCCAGTAGGAGCAAAAGAGTCCCAAGAGCAGTCAAAAGAGTCAGAGGCACTCCCACTCCCTCTGTTAGGAGTCACACAAAAACACCAAGCAAACAACCATAACATATATGGAGAGGACCTAGCGCAGACCCATGCAGGCTAAATGATTGCTGTTTCAGTCACTATGAGCCCTGTTAAGTTAATGTCTGTGGGCAATGTTCTCCTGGTGTCTTCCACCCCACCCCCTGACTACGACAATTCTTCCTCCCCCTCTTCCTTGTGTTCACAGAGCTCCGAAGGGATGGACTCAATGGATATTTCCAATTTGGGTTCTCTTCATGCCTAATGTTTGGCTGTGGGTCTTTGCATATGCCTCCATCAGCTGCTGTGGGGAGCCTTTGTAATAATGATTGGAGGCACTGATCTATGAGTATAAAGGAATATCACAAGGAATCATTATATCGATTTTCTTGCATCATAGTTCTCTGGGCTATCCAGCCTCAGATTCCTGGTCATCTGTTTTGTGTGTGGATAGGTGCATATGAGTGCCAGTTCCCAGGGAGTACAGAAGAAGCTGTTGGATCCCCTGGAGTTGCAGTTATTGGTAGTTGTGAGCTGCTTCCTGATATGGTGCTGAATTCAGTTCCTTTGGAAGAGCAGCGCATACTCTTTATCCATGAATCATCTCTCCAGGCTTGTTTCCTAATATTTAAAGTTAATATATTGATAGTCTCTACATTAAAGTGTAGTGAATAATTATTATTAATATATGAAATGTATAGAATTAGTAATAAAATATAGCATATATATCAGCCATTTGCTCTAGCCTTTTTCTCATGCACCCTATGAAACAGGTAATAGTATTATCTCCATTTATTAGACTCAAGTTTCCCTCAAAATGTACATTTATTTTTGAGATTATATTATGCTTAATTTTTAAGTAAAACAAGCAAATTAATATAGTAACAATTCATACTGTAAGTCAAATTATTTCCTCCTTAACAAATAGACAGGTTCTACTAAGAAAGAAATGGGAGATTTAACTGAGCAAGAACAAAGAGAAGGTTAATTTGAGAAGATATGGACACTGCATATTTAAGTGTAGGCAGAGATATAGAAAGCTGTCATTAGACCTGCTTCTTAAATGACAAAAAAAAAAAAAAAAAAAAAAACAGAAACAAAAATCAAACCTGGAAAAAGACAACAAAAACATTTCACAATGGTCTGTCTAATCTGCTTCTGTCCCACTTGGTGAGCCTCTATTCTCAAGTTCTGAAGAATTCTGGGAGCCCTCGGAAACATTCTCCTGGAATTTGAATTGTACCTGAAAGGAGAGAGCCACTAAGGGCAAATCAACCAGGGATCCACACCTCATTTCAGGACTGTTCTATCCACTTTAGATGCCACCTCCCAATGCTCTAGTAGGAATAAAAAGCCAGGAAGATGGTATTTTAAAAAAGAGGAAACAAGAGACATTTGAGAGCAGGAGGGAAACAAATGAGGAATAGAAAAATACAATAATTAACCATGGGATACATATTCTTTGTTTATATACACTCACAGCACAGATAAAAACAAAAACAAACCATCTATATGACTTGGGTTACCCCCATAAGGATAAAATCAAGGTCAAATAAGAAAAAGTATACTAAAAGTAAAGGAATAATGCTTCGGGCATAGAGACATATGTGCAGCTGTGGAGACAGAACATCTTCATACACACATTCTCTTCCTCAATATATGAATGCAGCTGTATGCCAAAACATCTGTAACTTACACAGATGCAGAACAAGGTACTAATTGCTGAACACTGAAATGTGCATCTATGCATCTCCACGAGTACATGCACACAAATTCAGATGTGAACTCTAAAGAGCTGTGCATGAGAAAATGCCATCACAAACAAGACAACTGAGCAAACTGGAATTGTTTTCATGTATCATGTAGCAAATAGGATACTACAGAGTGCTCATCACTTACATATGTTGACTCATTAACCAAATGGGGATGTTAAAGTTAGAGTAGCTAGGAACTTGCCATGAGTCATGAAGCTGCTGTGGTTACAGTAGAACAGGAATGCTAAGTCAAACCTGCATCCTGAAAAACCGCCACTCTCTTCTTTCCTTCTGCTGCCGTCCTTCATGACAATTCACATATCCATTAGCAGAGGCATAGCCAATTTTGGATCTTCATGCTCCTCAGCCAAGGGAATTTTGAAATAGGATTAAGAATGGTGTTACCTTTAGAAGTTCCTGTATTGTACATGATTGTTTGATTTCAAGCTCTACTATAGAGCTGTAGTAATAAAAACAGCTTGGTGCTGGCATAAAAAAAGACACATAGATCATGGAATTAAATCAAAGACCCTGACACAAATCCACACACCTATGAACACCTGATTTTTGACAAAGAAGCCAAAATTATACTATGGAAAATACCAAACAGTCCAATTAAAAAATAGGGTACAGATCTAAATAGAGAATTTTCAATAGAACAATCTCAAATGACTGAAAGACCTTTAAAGAATTGCTCAACATCCTTAGTCATCAGAAAATTGCAAATTAAATGACTCTGAAATACCATCTTATACCTGTTACAGTGGCTAAGATCAAAAACATTAATGACAGCTTATGATGGAGAGAATGTGGAGTAAGGGGAACACTCCTCCACTGTTGGTAGGAGATTAAACTTTGGAAATCAGTATGGTGGCTTCTTAGAAAACTTGAAATCAATCTACTTCTATACCCAGATATACCTATTTTAGACATATACCCAAAGGATTTACAATAATGCCACAAGGACACTTGCTCAACAAGGTTCGTAGCAGCATTATTCATGATAGCCAGGACCTGGAAACAACCTAGCTTTTCCTCAACCAAAGAATGGGAAAGAAAAATGTGATGCATTTACACAATGGAGAACTACTCGGCTGAAAAAAAAAAGACCTAGTGAAATTTGCAGGTAAATGGATGGAACTTGAAAAAAAATTATTCTTATTGAAGTTCAGAAAGACAAACTTGGTATGTACTCTCTTGTAGGTGGTTATTAGGAGTAAAGTATAGGATAACCAACCTACAATCTACAGTCCCAGAGAGAATAGATAACAAAGAGGGCCCAAAGAGGGATGCATGGATTTCCGAGAGAAGAGGAAGCAGTAAAGATCCCCTGGGTAAACCAGGGGTAGGGGTTGAGAGGATGGAGGGATGGGAACTAGAGGGTAAGTGTTGGACCAGCTGGGTGCAAGAAGCAGGTTGGAGGCAGGATGGAGGGGGAGAGTAACAAAAGAAATGTCTTTATAGGAGGCCCATTTTAGGGTTAGGGAGAAACCTGGTGAAGGGAAACCCCCAGGAACCCACAAGGATGATCCTAAGACTCCTAGCAATGGTAGAGATGGTGCCTGAACTGGCCATCTACTCTAAGCAGATTGGTGACTTTCATAACTGCCATCAGAGATAGTCTATCCAGTAATTGATGGAAGCTGAGGCAGAGATCCACAGACAAGCACTATGCTAAGCTCAGAAAGTCTTACATAAGGAAGGTAGGAGGGATTGAACTAGCGGGGTCAGGGGGTGGGGGGAGCATCAGACAGCTGACCTGAGCTCCCAGGAGTTCATGTACTGAACCTATAGTCGGGGAACGTGCATGGACCTGACCTGGGCCCTCTGCATGTGTGTGACAGTTGTGTAGTTTGGTCTCTTAGTAAGGCTTCTAACAGTGCAATCAGGACCTTTCCCTAGTGTTTAGCTGGCTTTTGGTAACTTGTTCCCCATGCTGGATTACCTGGCCCGGCCTTGACATAAGGGAAGGAGCTCAGTCCTGCCTCAACTTGGTGTGCCATGCTTTGTGCAAACCCATGGAAGGCCTGCCCCTTTCTTAATGGAGATGGAGTGGATGGGAAGGGGTAGATAGAAAAGGAAAGGAATGGGAAGGGGAAACTGGTTGGTATGCAAAATAAATAGAAAAAATATTATTTAAATTAAAAAAGAGAGAAATAGGTTTAGTGTAATTCCAGGTCTGTTGTCATCTTAATCAACTGTTTAAACAAAACAATCCAGAATTATTTTAGGTCATTAGTATTTATCAGCAAATTATAATGTGTTTGAACTACCTTTAGATTATTGAAATATAAACAGTTCTGTATCTTGGAACAAGGCCAGCCAATATTTTAAAATAATAGCACTATAATTAAAGCTTGGGGGTAAGCTTAGAATTTTATTCACCTTAATAAAAAAATTACCTTTCACAGCAGAATAAAAGCAAGATTCTAATTAATTGATGCTCTAATTGTTCTTCCTTCTTGCATTCAGCACGGCAATTTTACCCAACAACATGCTGTACAGATGTTTACATGAGATTACTAGCTAGTTGGCTGCTTCATTTTATGGCGCAGTCCTGAGCAACTCCACTAGGCATCCCTGTGATGTCACATGTAGGCACAGAATAGGATTCACTACTGTGGACCCCCATCCTGGAGATTTGAAGTTTCTGTGACTTCTGTGGTAAGGAGCCCAGTCTCTTGGTTTGCTGCAGACAAACTAGTTCACTCCTGTTGTCTTGATTGAATCATTATGCCTATTCTAAGACTACATTGATTACATGATAATTTGCCTGATTATCCTACTTTAGATTACTCATGGAGCTATTACTCTACTGGGGAAAGAGACAGGACAGGAAAGAAAACGATAGAAAGACATAGGATGTTGATGATGTTTTGGGAGCACTGCTGTCTGGGTCATGGTGTAGGTTTCTTATAACAGCCCTTTAATTTCTATAATAATAACCAGACCCAGACCTAAGTGCCAGGGGGTTCCCCATCCCCCACCCCTGACACAGCCAACATTATGCTACTTTCTGGGAACTAGAGCCTTTCTTCCTGGTGCAAACAAAATCCAGTATCTTGCAGTCTTGATGATGGTGCAGAGGAATGTTCACGGCCAGGGCTTTCAAAAACAAACAAAAGCGGTTTTTCAATGCTTTATATTTGCAGGGAAGATGACAACACATTGCAGCAGATTGACTTCACAGAAGACAAGAAAGATTTGGACAAAACATCCAAGGAAGAATTCAAGGGAAGGGGCATGCTTTGTTTAGAATGGTGGAAACACTAAACAAAAACACATAGGGTGCATCATGCAGAGCTGTCCTGCCCAAACAAGCAAGGGGCTGACAACTCCACTGACATTTTTTCAAGTATATCTTCTAAGAATTTTTCTCCTGAAGGGACTGAAAAGAGAACAACAAGGTCAAACTGCGAAACACACAGCCAGCAAAAGCAACTCTTTTTTCCTCCCCCATAGGGTCTGTGAAAGACAGTAGAAAACTGCATAACACCTAGAACCCCTTCAACTCTCTTCTGAAAACTTGATGGTGCTTCAACACCTTTCATCATGTTCTCTTGATATTTGTATGTTGTAGGGATGCATGAGAACAGGAGCTTAGGTCTCATAGGTCAATGGTAAAGTCGGAATCAGAACTCAGCCTTCCTGAGACTACAGACTTAAGAGAGCTGTTTTATTTTATAGCTCATTCAATTCTGTGTTTACAGTATTTACCACGGTTAAGCACAAAGTGCATAGTGAGTATTCAATACACAATATGTGAGATGTTATCTATATAACATTGTGGATATGCATGTGTATACATGTATTAGTATCCTTACCCATGCATGTGGAAGTTAGAAGGCGACATCAAGTGTCTGCTCGTCTTGTGTTTTTATTATTTGTTTGTTTGAGATAGCATTGCTCACTGAACATGGAGCTCACTGACTCTTTCAGTTAAATTCACTGGCCTGTGAAGCACTGAGATTCGCATGTATTTATTCCAACCCCCACCCTTTGCCCAGTGCTTGGGCTACAGACACATATGCTGAGGTCTGAGGCTTTTACATAAGTACTGTGAATCTAAACTCAGGTCCTCCCGCTTCCACAGCAAACACTTCACCCACTAAGTCCTCTCCTCACCCTTCTGTAAAATATATGAACATTTAACTATTGGTTAGGTAGACACATAATTGAATGACTGGCATAATATACATCAATATTATTCATAACATCTATCAAACAACATATATGAAATAAATCAAAGAAAGGAATTGTCCTTATTGTGGAGCCATCAATCTGGTGATTGATTTCACTGATATAATCTCATTTTAGACAGTTCTGCTGAACTACAATGTAGATCCTCTTGCTCATTAGGTACCAAGAAGGGGATTTCTCTATTTATTATGGTATGTGCTTTTTTTAAAGTGTTTTTTTTAGGGAGATTGATCTGTAATTCTCTTTCTTAGTAATGTCTTTGTGTGGTTTGGGTATGTTCCTTCTGTTTCTATTGTGTGGAACAATTTGAGAAGTAGTGGTAGTAGTTCTTCTTTGAAAATCTTTTTCAGACCTAGGCCAGCTGGCCTTGGTGAGATCCCAATAGAACATCCCCATTGTCTTAGTGTGTGGGTGCACCCCTTGTGGTCCTGAGTTCCTTGCTCGTGCTCCGTCTCCTTCTGCTCCTGATTTGGACCTTGAGATTTCTGTCCGGTGCTCCCGTGTGGGTCTCTGTCTCTGTCTCCTTTCATCGCCTGATGAAGGTTAATATTCCTGAGGATGCCTATGTGTTTGTCTTTGGATTCACCTTATTTAGCTTCTCTAGGAACATGAATTATAATAGCGGACAATGAGGAATACTGAGAATTCAAGAACAATTGCAGTGGGTTTTTGATCCTACTGCACGTACTGGCTTTGTGGGAGCCTAGGCAGTTTGAATGCTCACCTTACGAGACCTGGATAGAGGTGGGCAGTCCTTGGGCTTCCCACAGGTCAGGGAACCCTGATTGCTCTTCGAGCAGATGAGGGAGGGGGACTTGATCGGGGGGAGGGGGAGGGAAATGGGAAGCGGTTGTGGGAACGAGGCAGAAATCCTTAATAAATAAATAAATTTAAAAAAGAAAAAATAAAAAAAAAAGAAAATCTTGTAGAATTCTGTGCTGAAACCATCTGATCCTGGGCTTTTTTTGGTTGGGAGACTTTTGATGACTGTTTCTATTTCTTTGCTGGTTATAGGTCTACTTAATTTGCTTATCTGGTCTTGATTTAAGTTTGTTAAATAATATTTATCTATAAAATTGTCAATTTGCTTTAAGTTTTACAATTTTGTGGAGTACAGGATACTATAAACCAAAGGACATAGACAAGGAGACAAAACAGCAGCCTACAGAATAGGAAAAGATCTTCACTGACCCCACATCAGACAGAGCTCTGATTTCCAAAATATACAAAGAACTCAAAAAACTTGTTAACAAAACAACAAATAATGCAATAAAAAATGGAGTACAGACCAAAACAGAGAACTCTCAACAGAGGAATCTAAAATGGCTGAAAGACACTTAAGGAAATGCGCAACATCCTTAGCCATCATAGAAATTCAAATCAAAACAACTCTGAGATACCATCTTACACCTGTCCAAATGGCCAAAAATAAAAACACTGATGACAGCTTATGCTGAAGAGGATGTGGGGTAAAGGGAACACTCCTCCATTGCTTGTGAGAGTGCAAACTGGTACAGCTGCTTTGGAAATCAGTATGGTGATTTCTCTGAAGCTTAGGAAACAACCTACCACAAGACCCAGCAATACCACTTTTGGGTATATACCCAAAGGATGCTTAATCATACCACAAGGACATGTGCTCAACTATGTCCATAGCAGCCTTATTTATAATAGCCCGAACCTGGAAACAACCTAAATGCCCCTAGAATGGATAAGGAAAATGTGGTACATTTACACAATGAAGTAATACACAGCAGAAAAAAAATAATGACATCTTGAAATTTACAAGCAAATGAATGGATCTATAAAACATCATTTTGAGTGAGATAACCCATACCCAGAAAGACAAATATAATATTTACTCACTCATAAATGGCTTTTAGACATAAAACAAAAATCAGCCTACAATTCACAACCACAGAGAGCCTTAGACAACAAAGAGGACCCTAAGAGAGACATACATGGATCTAATATACATGGGAAATAGAAAAAGGCAAGATCTCCTGAGTAAATTGGGAGCATGGGTATCATGGGACAGGATAGAAGGGAAGAGAGGGGGAAGGAGGGGAGCGGAGAAAAATATATAGCTCAATCCCCAGTTAATTCCTTGGGCAGCTGGGGATAGGGAACCTGAAATGACCCTATCCTATAGCAATACTGACGAATATCTTGCATATCATCATAGAACCTTCATCTGGTGATGGATGGAGATAGAGACAGAGATCCACACTGGAGCACTGGACTGAGCTCCCAGGGTCCTAATGAGGAGCAGAAGGAGGGAGAACATGAGCAAAGAAGTCGGGACCACGAGGGGTGCACCTACCCACTGAGACAGTGGAGCTGATCTATTGGGAGCTCACCAAGGCCAGCTGGACTGTGACTGAAAAAGCATGGGATAAAACTGGACTCTCTGAACATGGCGAACAATGGGGGCTGGTGGGACGCCAAGGACAATGGCAGGGGGTTTTGATCCTACGTGATGTGCTGGCTTTGAGGGAGCCTGGCCAGTTTGGATGTTCACCTTCCTAGATATGGTCGGAAGAGGGAGAACCTGGGACTTACCACAGGGCAGGGAACCCTGACTGCTCTTTGGACTGGAGAGGGAGGGGGAGGGGAGTGGGGGTAGGGGGAGAGGGGTGGGAGGAGGGGGAGGGGAATGGGAGGCTGGGAGGAGGTGGAAACTTTTTTTTTCTCATTTTCTCAATAAAAAAATATTTAAACAAAAAAAAAAGAAAACAATAAAAAAGGAAGTGTTTTGGGGGGACTTGGAAATGAAACTTTTCTTGAGTTAAATGCAAGGGAAAAATAAAAAAAAGGTTTTCAGGAATATGGTGTGACAGAGCTTTCATCCTGGGATCTTTAAGTAAATGATATTCTACACTCATTTCCAATGCTATATTCATTATTTGCTATCAAGTTTTGCTTCAACCTTAAAACAAGCTTTCTCAAGTTACCATTTATATCCCAACTATAGTGGCAAATAGTCGCATTCTCCAATATATATAAATTTATCTGCCATATGTGTCTTTTCTTTTATTGGGAAAGGCAAGAAAGAGCAGAAAATAACAAATCTGTCATGTCAGCTGTCCAAGAAAATGTTCCCGACTTATATGTACAGTATACATTTTGCAGCATGCTAAACTTCTTCTAAGAGGACTGCCATTTGTCCAGATAGATTTGGGAGGGGAAGAATGATTAAGCCTCAATGTAGATGATGATGCTTCTTAGTATTGACATTTTGTTTTCTATGGTCTTTCTAGCTCGAAAGTCTAATTTTATAAACATGGAATTGTTCTTTTGGCTATCATATCACACATAATGAAAAATATCTTCATTTTAAAGCCAACCAAGCCATGAACACTCATCTTTGTTTTGGCAGAGTCTAGAGAAGTATTCTTAAATCAGAGTTACAATTTCATTTTACAATAGCCTCAAACACTGCCAAGTAGATAGTCCTTTGTTTGGACTGACTATTGGTTTGGAATTAAAACTTGGCATTCCATGAAAGAGGAAGCAATTACTTCTTCCGTGTTAAATTTTATTTTCTACTTTTTCATTGAAGAGCTCAGCATATATGATATTGCAGGCTAATGAAGAAACAAATTCAACATTCTCATTCCACATCAGCACATATATAAGCTCTGTTTCATGCAGATAGGATATAAAGTTTCATGTTGCTCCAGGTCACCAGGTGAACATCTGAAACACATTCAGGGATTCAGTTCAGTGGGCTATTTTTAGATTTTCTTATATATACCTCTTTTCCAAGGAACAGGTGGAGGAGGCAGGGCTGTTTAAGTATTACTCTCTCCTTTCCTCAAGACTTAGTAGCCCCCAAAGCCCCAGGTCAGTCAATCAGTTACTGGGTGGTATATTGGTACACTGGAGTTTGCCTACACTACCTCTGAATGACAATTTGTATTCTCTCTTTTCAGCTTCATATTTTGTAGCATCATGCTACTCGCTTAAAATTAACCACAGTGGCCATGCTTTCACCATGAAAATTGGCAAAGCAGGGCTTTATCTCCAACCACAAAGTTTCCAAATATTTCCTAACACATCCCCAGTCAGGGTCGACTGCCACTGTGTCACACACAGCACCATTATGTTGCCAGGTGAGGACCACCAGGACCCTAGAGACTCTTGGCAAACATGGAGGGCATTTTGCCAGGTGAAGAGTTTCCACGTATGAGGACCAGACTGGCTCTGTTCAGTTCCTCACTTGAGCAATGTTTGTTGTGGCAGTCGTAAGGACATATTTCCGAGGGTATTGGATTATCTAGCTTCTTCACACCTAAAGGTTCTCACCTCATTCAAGAGGAATGTGAGGCCCAAGATGTTAGACACTGGTATAGAGAATAAATGCCAAAGAAGGTAAATTGGAGGAAACTGAATCCAATGAAAGGAGCACTAACTAGGCTGCTTTTAAGCTTCCAATCATCATTTTGGATAGGGAGATCTATTCTATCAAAGAAAGAAGATGATTGTAGACAACGCCAGGGACCAATTTGAACTTTAATGACCAAAACAGAAAGAACTGGGGTTAAAACAAGCTTCTAGAATCAGTGAAATGATGGAAGTTGGGACAATACAGGCACAATACAGACAAGTTTTAGACCGTGTGTGAATCTAGGCAAACACAAAACACAAGGCAAGGTCTCGGAGCATAAACACCGCTCCTATTCTTACCCACAGTCACACCTTTCCCTTGAAGGTTGTGGCTCACATTTTGATAATACTGAAACAAGACAAAGGTTTTTAATATACTTATTGGTACTCTTCTTCCTTTGGATGCCAAAAAAGATATAATCTCAGTTTGCTTTCCTAGTATAAGGCCCAACTCCATGTCCCTATCTAACACTACCACATATTTGGCAAATATGAAAACTAGAAGTCTGTTATATAGTTCAGTTTCCTGCCTTTACTTTGAAAGCTGAGGCCTAAAGAGATGAATTCACCAGGTTTTCAATGTTGAACTATGGCAGATCTTTGCAAAAGGCTCAGAATTAATACATTCTTGTGATGTATAAGTCAAGTGTTCTGTTAGAGCTATCATTTATAAATATTTCAGTAGAGATAGTAGGTCATGTCCTTATGATATTGTGGAATAACCCTGATAGCTCAGTTAGTGATCCTACCTATCTCATTGCAGTCCAAAATCTAAAACTCTCCCTCAAGGTCACCAATGTATTTACATGCTACTTATAGCATAGCAGTTATAAATATAGAATGCTTGATACAAGAACATCTATGATCTAGATGCAATCTATGATTAGATTTAGATACGGTTCTACCATGTGTAGGCAGAAAATCATGGTTATTAGCTTCACTGTATTCATAATCAACAGCCCTGGTCCTCCTGGTGGTACTTTCCTTATTGTCAGAAAAGAAAAAAAACAACACTGACTTAAAATAGCATGAATATTTGGAATAAAGATTTTCTCTAGATTTCAGAATTTTGACTGGCAACTTCCTCTTTGATCTTTAACCATGTTCCAGGTGTCTTGAAATGTAATTGCATCAAGGCAACAATTATTTCTGCACAAACCTATCTGCAAAAAAGTTCTTCTCAAGATATTTATTCATTCCAACTAGTTTGGCTCATCATTTCTTTCAACAAATTCAATATAATGCCCCCCTCTTATCAGTTGCCTACCCACTGCTGTCCTTTGTCTTCATTGAAGCTTTAAGAGGTTCTTGGTCCAACATCACAGGGTCTCCTTATAGACATCATTTTGCAAATGTGTGCCTGTCACTGTCAGTTGAGAAATGAAATCAATGGCAGTGAAAAGTGAAGGCAGTTGAAGAGTCCAGCCTGAGCCCAAGACTTTTAAAGCATTTCAACCTATGCCTCCTGCTTAGGCCACATGAATTATCTCATAGATTTGGCTGTACTAGCTCTGACATAAATGGCATTTACCTTGGGAAAGAGAAAATTCTGATTACATACACTATAGAGTGGGTTGTCCGGGCTTGTGACAACTGCAGATAATGCTCATAGCAAAAGGAAACAAGTGTATATACTATTTTATCTGTTTTTCTTTGCTGAGCGGGCCAAATTTCAGCATTCATTCTTCATTTATTCTATAATTAATGAACACTAGCATCCAATTATAGGGCTTAAATTGAGATACTACCACATAGAGATTGTGTGACCATGTACACATGGACTAACCTTTGCATTGCTCAATTTCCTGATCTATGAAATAGAATTGGTGGGTTTTTTTTTTTAAGATCAGGTAAGCACATAAAAGCCGGTATATTATAAACCACCAATAAATATTTATATGTAATCATTACTACAACCCAAAGTGAATTCTCCCAAACCCTGCCCTATTAGAATAGCTGCAAAGAATAAGGCATTTAGCTTGTTAGAATATTATTCTAAAGATGTGAATAGAAATGGAATCCAAGTGTGGTGGTGTCCAAATGAGAGAATGAGCCTCCTTACCCAGTTCATTTAAAGAAAATGTGCCAATTAGAACCAGATAGTACTACTGCTATTTGTAAACAATTGTGTATCTTAACAACTTCAACTATGTGAAGACTTTCCTTAAAACAATTTAGCTTGGCTGACCACTTCCCTCTATGGACGTTAATATCTCCATCTGTGAGATGAAAGTCTTGAGTTGAATTGATTGCTAAAGGCCTTTTAGATTCTCACCCTGAATTGTTCTTCTGTTCTCAGTTCTCAAGTGTTATTTTCAGGGAAGTAACTGAACAATGTAGTCGGACCTTTTCGTCAGGACCACCAACTCCCCAGTAATGACATGAAGACTTATTAATTATAAAAGCTTGGCCATAGCTTAGGCTTGCTACTAACTAGCTCTTACAATTTAAACCAACCCATTTCTGTTATCTACATATTGCCATGTGGCTCCTGGCTTTACCTGGCCTCCAGCATGTCTTGCTCCCTCTGTGTCTCCTGGTAACCTGCCTTTTTTTCTTCCCAGTGTCTTCTATGTCTGACTGGCCCACCTATACCTATACCTGCCTAGCTATTGGCCATTTAGCTTTTTCTTAAACCAATAAGAAGGCACCTTGACAAAGACACATCCTCACAGTGTATTAAAAGATTATTCCACAACAAAACAAATCTTGACAGATCTTTTGGAAAAATTTTAGTTGGGGCTAGGAAATAAAATGTTGTTTCAGTGATTATTAGTCACCATATATAACTTTAAGCTTAAATCAGTGTAAAACTCCTATGAGATCTTAAATTGGACCATCTAGTACAGTGTCTCTCAACCACCAGCACTGACATGTTGGGCCAAATTTCCCCTTGCTTTAGGGAAACAGGAGCTCTCTCATTTTTGCATTGTATGATGACTGGCACTATGCTTTTTTCCTTAGCACACTAGATACCAGTAACACCTCTCCCACTTGTAACAACCCAAAGTGTCCCCAGAGACTGATGAATGTCTGTTGGGGATGGTATTAGCATATTTAGCAAATTTTCGTAACTTTCAGCCTTCTCTCTCAAAGTTCAGGAGAGACATCACCTTGGAACTTACTACATAAACAAGATCTCAGCCCCCAAACTAGATTTACTGAGTCAGAAAAAAACAAACATTTACACAATATTCCCAGATGACTTTTAGCCACACTGAAAGCTGAGAAGCCCTAATTTAGTCTTAACCTTTTTGGTATATTAGAATTATTAATGTTTTTATTAAGAAGTAGATTTTCCTTACAAAATAAATGCAGTTTGAGTTATGAATATACCTCCAAAAAAGAAATATTAGTGTTTTTAAAATTTGCACCATGATTCCACAGGTTTGTGGTAAGGATGTAGAAGTAGTGATATCTTTTTAGAATCAGTTTTGTTGTTGTTGTTGTTTTTGAGACAGTATTTCTCTGTGTAGCTTTGGAGCTTGTTTGGAAACTCACTCTGTAAACCAGGCAGACCTCGAACTCACAGAGATCTTCCTGCTTCTGCCTTCTTACTGTTACCATTGCCTCGTGATTCTAAGATGAAATAAGGCTTACAAACACTGATAAAATCCACACTTCCTTCATAACTGAAACTGAGATCCCCCTCCCACAAATGAGGCAAATGACCTGTTCTAGTCACAAAGTCTCAATTGGAATTAAGCCTAATAGTTAAGCCTCAGAAGAGGACCCCACTCCCATAGGCTTACTCAATATTTTTTTACTTTCCCCTGCTTCTGCTGCTGTCATTAAAGCTGTCTGCCAAAAGTCTCCCCCCTCCTGAGAGAGTAAGGGGAGCAGAGGTGTTGCAAAATCAAAGAGGCCCAAAAAATATTCTAAGTCACTGACATTGAAGATGGATAGCACCCTGAGAAGAATGCTGATTCTGTCCCCTATCATCCATTATAAGGAATGTTGCAATTAAAGACAGGCTGACCTAAGGGAAATCCATATCTCAAATCAATTCAGCAGGGAATATTGCAGGCAAAAGAGCAAGAAACTAATTAATTCAACAGCAATGTGCAAAAGAATGAAGAGTAAGTAGAGAACATTCTAAGCAATAAGGCAATGGACCTGTTTCTAACTTGGGTCAGTTGCAGCACTGAATAACCGGGTGGCTAGGGACCTGCTTCTCCTCATCAACTCTGGTCTCTCCAGACTACTCTTAGAACTTCTTCTGTATGCCAGCATGAGTCCCTGCCCCTAGGCCATCCCCATCCCCATCCCCTTGAGATTCATCCTCTTGGCATGGACCCAGGGTCCCCAGAGTTCTTCCCTACCACCCCTTTCAACCTTTCCTTCTAGCCAATTTCTATCCTATTGTGACTCCTAGCTCCACAGAACAGCGCTCTACCAGAGATCCACAGCTGACACACTTGGCTAGGACCTTGGTAGGCTACCTTTAGCCTCCTCTCACTCTCCATTCCACTCTCTTCAGATTATCCTTAGACCTGAGGCTGCCTGTCTTCCTGAGCCTTCATCACAGACACGTCCATAAGCTGGAATTCAACCTATCAGTTGAGTGTAGTTCTTCTCCACTCCCCGATTCAGCCATTCCTTCTAGTTCTTCTATGTTCCTTTGTGAATCACTGATGAACCCAAGATCTATTCTCTACCAGGAACCCCACAGCCACCGCATTTGGCTAGACCCAGGTGTTACTGTGTGGTCCCTGGTAGCACAGTTTTGTGTGTCAATAGAGAGTCACAAAGGAACTATGCTACCAGGGACCACACAGCTACTACACTTGGCTAGGATCCTGATTACAGCAACAGCAACCAAAAAATAGAACATATATCTATTAATAGTGCAGTCAGATAGCTATACCCAAAACACAACAAACAACTCCAGATGCCTAGCTCCCCATACAAAAGATATCCCAACAACAAAAACATGAATAATCAAGACAATATGCATCTCCAGAAGCCAGCAACTCTAGGCCCCGAGAAAAGTATTTTACCTGAAGCAAAAACAATGACTTCAAATTAGCAATTACATGTATGTTCAAGAATCTTTAAGAGAATATCAATAATTGATGTAAGAAAGACAGTAAAAGAAAAAATAGTTGTATGAAATAGTGAAAGTTATTCAAGACACAAAGTAGAACATAAAAAAGTAATAGAATTGCCAAAGAAAAGCAAAATGGAAGGAAACTTTGAGGTAGAAAACTCAGGATGTCAAACAAAAACTTAAGAGGTAAGACTCATAGATTAAAAGACAAAGAAAAGAGAATTTTGCTTCTTGAAAAGAAAGTGGAAGCGGATAGCTCAGTTAAAGAAATGCTAAATCTAAAAAGGTTGATGCATGAATCACCAAGGAAGTTAAAGACACAGAAAATATTTTTAACAACACCAAAATAAAAATTCCCAGGTTGAGAGAGAGAGAGAGAGAGGCCTATCAGGGTACAAGATGTATGTAAAATACCAACAAGATAGGATCAGGAAAGAAACTTCCCAGGAGACTTTATAATCAAAACACTGAATGTGCAGAACAAAAGAAAGATATTAAAAACTACAAGGAGAAAGCCCAAGGCACATATAAAGGCAACCCTACTAAACTTACACCTGACTTCTCAATGGTGACACTAAAAGTCAAAAAGGGCTAGATCAATGTGCTACAATCCCCCAAAACCACAGATGCCGCCCAGACTACCATACCTAGAAAAATTATCAATCATAATCAAAGGAGAATGAAAAGCACTTCAAAATAAAAACAAATTAAACTATTTCTGTCCACCCGTAAAGTTCTACAGAAGGCACAAGAAAGAAAACATGAGTTTGAAGAGACTGTTAACAACATTCAAAAGGACACAAGGAATAATAACCCCAGAACAATTTGCCAAGAGGGGAAATTCCTACAACAAAACAACAAAATAACATAAATTAATAAACCCTGCTCATTAATAACTCAATAGTAACAGTCACAACCTCCCCAATAAAAAGACATAAACTAACAGGTTGGATTAAAAGTAGAACTCATCTTTCTGTTGCATCCAAGAAATGCACCTTACCATCAAGGACTGATAACACCTTAGTCTAAAAGGATATTTAAGAGGCTGTCCTCGAACTCACAGAGAACCACCTGCCTCTGCCTCCCGGATGTTGGGATTAAAGGTGTGTGCCACCACTGCCCAGGAAGAAGTTACAAAGGTATACCAAGCAAAGGAATACACAAAGCAAGCAGATGTAGCCATTTTAATATCTGACAAAATAGAGCACCCGAAACTAATCAAATGAGATAGGGGAAAACACCATATGCCCATTAAAAGAAATATCCACCATGAGACTATTACAATCCTAAACATTTATGTACCAAACACAAGTGTACCCACTTTCATAAAAAAAATACTACTACAGCTAAATGACATATTGACCCTCACACAGATAATAGTTGATAGTTTTAATACCAAATTTGCAACATAAACAGGTCATGCAGACAAAACTAAACAGAGAAACACTAAAGTAACAGCATTTATCAAATGACAGAACAGACATCTACAGAGCATTCCACCCAAACATTCAAGAATATACTTTCTTCTCAGCAGCTCCTGGAAAGTTCTACAAAATTGACTGCATTGTAGAACACAAAGAAAGTTTCAATGGATAAAGGAAAATTAAAATAACACCTTACATCCTATCTGACTGCCATGGCTTAAAGCTGCATAATAGGCACAGAAGCAGAAGAAAGCATCCAAATTTGTGGAACCACAAGAACTCACACTTGAATGAAAATTTGGTCCATACAGAAATCAAGAAGGAAATTAAGAACTTTTCACAATTGAATGAAAATGAAAACATAATATACAAAAAGTTATGAGACAAAAGTAAGGCAGTTCTAAAAGGACATTCAGACCACTAATATCCTACATAAAAAACAAAAACAGGAGTGATTTCATATTAATAACTTATTGAATACTTGAATATTTTTATATGTTTCTTTTTTATTTTTACTTTTTTTTGATTCTTATTAAGCTCTCCATTTTTCTCTGCTCCTCTCCCTGGCTCTCCCCTCTGCTTCAACCCTCTCCCATGGTCCCCCATGCTCCCAATTTACTCAGGAGATCTTGTCTTTTTCTACTTCCCATGTAGATTAGATCCATGTATATCTCTCTTAGGGTCCTCACTGTGTTTAGGTTCTCTGAGATTGTGAACTGTAGACTGGTTTTCTTTGCTTTATGTCTAAAGTCACTTATGAGTGAGTATATATGATAAATGTCTTTCTGGGTCTGGGTTACCTCACTCAATATGATGATTTCTAGCTCTATCTATTTGCCTGCAAATTTCAACATGTCGTTATTTTTTCTGCTGTATAGTACTCCATTGTGTAAATGTACCACATTTTCCTTATCCATTCTTCGGTCGAGGGGCATTTACGTTTCCAGGTTCTGACTATGACAAACAATGCTGCTATGAACATAGTTAAGCACATTTCCTTGTGGCATGATTATGTTTCCAGGTTTTGGCTATGACAAACAATGTTGCTATGAACATAGTTAAGCACATTTCCTTGTGGCATGATTGAGCATCCTTTGGATATATACCCAAAAGTGGTATTACTGGGTCTTGAGGAAGGTTGTTTCCTAATTTTCTGAGAAATCTCCACAATGACATCCAAAGGGGCTGTACCAGCTTGTACTCCCACCAGTAATGCAAAAATGTTCCCTTTACCCCACAACCTCTTCAGCATTAAGTTGTCATCAGTGTTTTTGATTTTGGCCATTCTTGCAGGTGTAAGATGGAATCTCAGAGTTGTTTTGTTTTGCATTTCTCTGATGACTAAGGATGTTGAGCATTTCCTTAAGTGTCTTTCAACCATTTTAGATTCATCTGTTGAGAGTTCTCTGTTTAGGTCTGTACTCCATTTTTTATTGGATTATTTGTTCTTTTGATGACCAATTTCTTGAGTTTGTTGTATATTTTGGAGATCAGACCTCTGTTTGATATGGGGTTAGTAAAGATTTTTTCCCCATTCTGTAAGCTGTTGTTTTGTCTTGTTGA
Organism: Microtus oregoni; assembly: GCF_018167655.1. Taxonomy (NCBI): domain Eukaryota; kingdom Metazoa; phylum Chordata; class Mammalia; order Rodentia; family Cricetidae; genus Microtus; species Microtus oregoni. Next base: position 766,382 of record NW_024543229.1, read on the forward strand.
CCATGTCCTTTGCTTTACAGAAGCTTTTCAGTTTCAGGAGGTCCCATTTATTAATTGCCACCAACCCCACATCAGACAAAGAAATTGGTCATCAAAAGAACATAAAATACAAAAAAAAAACTGGAGTTGTTTTATATTAATTACTTAATGAACACTTGAACATTTTTAAAAAGAAGAAATTTCAAAATGTGTAGATGGGAAAATAATTAAACTTTGCTGAAAACAATAAAATAGAAACAAACAAATAATACAAAGAATCAATATAACAAAATGTTGAATCTTCAGGAAAATTAACAAGCTTGATAACCCTTTAGAGAAATAAGTCAAAAATTTCCCAGACCAAACAAACAAACAAACAAACAAACAAACAAACAAAAAACAAAAAACAGAATAAGGTAAATTCAGTGAGCAATTCTACCAGACCTTCATAGAAGAACTAATGTCAATACTCCTCAAATTATTCCACAAAATAGCAACTGAAAAAACATTTCCAAATTCTTTTTATGAAGTCACTATTACCCTAATACCAACAACAAAGATTGAATGATAAAAAATTAAAGGCCAATATCCCTTATGACTATAGATGAAAATCTTTAAAATACTTGCAAACTGAAGTCAAGAACATAATCCACTGCTATCACCTTGACTTTATACCAGAAATGCAGGGATGGTTCAACATTTCTAAAATAAATAAAAGGAATCTACCACATAAAGACTAAAAGACACAGTCACATGATCATCTCCTTAGATGTAGGAAAGGCCTTTGACAAAATCCAACATCCCTTGTGGAACAAGAGGAACACTCCTCCATTGCTGGTGGGAGTGCCAACTTCTACAGTCAGTTTGGAAATCAATATGGCAGTTTCTCAGGAAATTGGGCATCGATTTACTTCAATACCACTCCTGGGCATATACCCAAAGAAATGTGCTATCATACTACAAAGACACTTGCTCATATGTTCATAGCAGCATTATCAAAAACAGCCAGAAACTGGAAACAACCTAGATGCCCCTCAATTAAAGAATGGATTAAGAAAATATGGTACTTTTAGACAATGGAGTATTATTCAGCTGTTAAAAATGACATCAGGAAATCTTCATGTAAATGGATGGAACTAGACAAACTCATCCTGAGTGCAGAAATCTAGAGAGACAAACATGCTATGTAGTCACTTATAAGTGGATATTAGCCTTGACGTAAAGGAGACCCATGCTATCCACAGACCCATAGAAACTAAGTAACAAGGAGTGCTCAAGGGGGGAATGCAAGAATGAAGAAAAAAATAGAATGGACATTGCCAGCGGATGGGGAAGAGATCTAGAGGGGGGATAGGGATAGGAAGAAGAGGAATCAGGTAGGGGAGGATAAAGGGAGGGAATACTGGGAGAGACAAATTGAATCTGGGGGCATCTCTAAGATGAGCTAGAAACCTAGAACAATGGAAACTCCCAGAAATCTATGAGGGTGACCCTAGCTAAAACTCCTAGCAATTGGGGATATGGAGCCTTAACCGACTATCTCCTGTAACCAGACAAAACTTTCAGTGAAGGGAATGGGACACCAGCCTAGGCACAAACTCTTCGACCTATAATTTGTCCTGCCTATAAGATATGCTGGGAGTAAAAATGGTACAGAAATTGTGGAACTGACCAACTGATGACTAGCACAGCTGGAAACCCATACCTTGAGAGGGAACTTCCCACTGAGGGACAGGATCCAGAAGCAGGATAACAGGAGACCTAGGATAGAACCAAACATGAATGGGGAAAAAAAGTCAACAAAATGACTCAGTGATATTCTGCTATACTCATTGATTGGTGCCTAGACCAATTGTCACCAGAGAGGATTCATGCAGCAATTGATGGAAACAGGTACAGAAACCCACAGTGAAATATTAGATAGCTCATGGAATCCTGTGGAAGATGGGGAGGAAGGATTGTAGGTGTCAAGGGCACCACAAGAAAACCCACAGAGTCAACTAACCTGAACTCATAGTGGCTCACAGAGACTGAACCAACAACTAGGGAGTCAACATGGGACTGACCCAGGCTATCTGCATATATGTTACAGTTGTGTAAGTTGGTCTTCTTGTGAGACTCCTAACACTGAAAGCAGGGGATGTCTCTGACTCTGTTGCCTGGCTTCAGGACCTATTCCCCCTAACAGATTGCCTCATCCAGCCTTAATAGAAGAGGAGGTGCCCAATTTCACTGTAACTTGATAGATCATGTCTGGCTGATATCCATGAGATGACTACCTGTATCTGAAGAGAAACAATGGAGGAGGAGTATATAGGGTTGGAGTGGATGGAGGTGAGGAGGGAGGAACTAGGAAGAGTGGAGGGCGGGGAAGCTTTCGTTAGGATATAAACAAGAAAATAAATTTTTAAAAGATCCAACATCCCTTCATGATAAAAGTCCTGGAATGATTAGGTGTTCAAAAGATATACATAACCATAATAAAAGAAATTTGCAGCAAGTCTGTTGTAAAAGGAGCGGCAGCAGCGGGCTGCGTTCCTGCCATCACGGCTCACGGCTGCCTGGCTAGCTTATGCCCCGAAATAATTACACGGAAACTGTATTCTTTTAAACACTGCCTGGCCCATTAGTTCCAGCCTCTTATTGGCTAGCTCTTACATATTAATCTAACCCATTTTTAATCATCTGTGTAGCCCACGAGGTGTGGCTTACCAGGGAAGATCTTAACCTGCATCTGTCTGGAGTGGGAGAATCATGGCGACTCCCTGATTCAGCTTCTTTCTCCCAGCATTTTGTTTTTTTTCCCTCCTACCTAATTTTATGTCCTATTAAAGGGCCAAGGCAGTCTCTTTATTTAACCAATGAAATTAACACAAAACAGAAGACTCTCCCCCATCACAAGTCCATGACCAACATCAACCTAGATGGAGAGAAACTTGAAGTGTTTCCACCAAAATCAGGAACAAGACAAGCTTGTCCATTCTCTTCATATCTAGTCTCTAGAACAATAAGACTGAAGGAGACCAGTGGAACACAAACTGGAAAGGAAGAAATCAAAGTATCATTTGCAGATGATATGATAGTATACATAAAAAATCCAAAAGGGCTCCAACAGCAAACTTCTACAGCTGATAAATACTTTCAGGAAAGCAACAGGACACACAATTAATGCACCGAAAAGAAAAGAGAAAAAGAAAAAGAAAAAAGTCAGTAGCCTTTCTATATAAAAATGACAAGCAGACTGAGAAAGAAATCAGGGAAGCCACACCTTTCCCAACAGCCTCAAAATATCTTCCTATAACTCTAATCAAACAAGGAAAGATTTGTATAATGAAAACTTGAAGACACTGAGGAAATAAATTAAAGAAAATATCAGTATACAGACTGATTTCCCATGCTTATGGATTGGCAGGATTAACACAGCAAAAATGCCCATCCTACCAAAAGCAGCCTACAGATTCAATGCAATTTCCACCAAAATTTTAACACAATTATTTCACAAATTCACAGAAATGGAAACAAAAGCAAACAAACAGGCACAAAACAATCTTAAACTTCATATAGAAATACCAAAACCCCAAAGATAGCTAAAATAATCCTGAATAATAAAAGAATTGCCGAAAGTATCACCATCCCAGGTTTCAAGTAGTATTACAGAGCTATAGTAATAAAAACAGTATGGTATTGACATAAAAGCAGACATATTGATCAATGAAATACAAGTGAATATCTGGACATAAATTCATACAACTATGAATGCCTTATTTTGACAAAAAAAAAAAAACAATCATATACCCCACTGGAAAAAAAGACGGCATCTTTAACTTGTGATGCTGGTCAAACAGGATAGATGCATGACGAAGAGTACAAATAGATCTATATCTATAATGATGCACAAAACTCAACTCCAAATGGATCAAGGACTCCAACATAAACACAGATACCCTGCAACTCATAAGAAAGACAGTGGGAATAGCCTTGAACCCATTGACACAGGAAAAGACTTTCTGAACAGGATACTGAAAGCAAGGCATCAAGACCAACAATTACTAAACAACCCTCATGAAGTGAAACTGCTTCTGTACCATGAAGGATACCATATTCTAGGCAGAAGAGAAGCTTATAGAATTGGGAAAATCTTCATTATCAGAGGGTTAGTATCTGTATTACTCAAGTATTTTTTAATGCAACATCAAGAAAATAACCCAATTTAAAACTGGGGTGTATAACTAGAGATTCCTCAAAATATGAAACACACAAATGGTTGAGAAACTCTTTTAAAAATATTCTACATCCTTAGCCATCTGGAAATTAAATTAAAACTATGAGATTTTTTTTTACCATAGTCAGAGTGGCCAAGACCAAGGAAATGAATGACATCCCATGCTGGTGAGAATATGGGGAAAGGGGAACACTGTTCATTGCTTCTGCGTGTGCAAACTGGTACACTGACTATGAAAATAACTGTGGCAGTTCCTCAAATATCTGAAAATGTATCTGCCCCTTGATCCAGTTATACTACTCTTAAACATATATACTCAAAGAACTCTACATTTTACTACAGAGACACTAGCTCATCCATGTTAATTGCTGCTCTATTCATAAGAGCCAGAAAATGGAAAGAGTCATGATGTCAATCAACAGAGGAATGGATAATGCAAGTGTGGTAAACTTACACATTGAAATCTTACTCAGCTGCTAAGATAGATGAAATCATGAAATTTGCATTTAAGATTTCTATATGTGTGTGTTTCAAACAGATCAACCACAGAGACTAGGCAGGCAGCAAGGGCTGGGGGAAAGGGGAATCTCTCAAGTAAGGGAAGTAGAATGTGGTGATAGAAAGAGATAGCAGGGAAAACAGGAATGGGAGAATAAATGGAGAGGGAGATGGAAGGGCAGCGTAGAAGAGGGACTAAAGGGAGGGATAAATACCACTAACGGACTTTAGAACAGCCATATGGAAACCTACTACTGTAGAAGCTTCCAGAAAGCATATACAATGTATTAAAATATATTAAATGAAACCAACATGTCATGGTGGAGACAATGTCTCAACTAGATACCCTGTGGCACCAAGTAAAACCTCCTGTGTGAGGAATGGGCTAAGTCTTTTTGTTGTTTGTTTTATTTGAATAGTCTCTTTTATTATATTTCTATTATTAAAAATATTTAAATCTAAATATATTTTGATCATATTCTTCACCTCCCCCAAGTCCTTTCAGATCCTTTTCCCCTCACTCCCCACCCAATTTTAAGTTCTTTCTCATAACAGAAAAAAAAAAACAAAACCCAATACAACAAAACTCTCCCAAAACCAAGAACATAAAATAAAACATTAGCCCCCACCAAAAAAATCCCACCAAACTGTAACCAAATAAAAGTACACACAAAACTATGGAGTCCATTGCTCCTGAATATGAGGTCGGCCGTGCAAAGGCTGATCTACGCAGTGTCACTCCGTTGAAGAAAACTCATTTTCCATCACCCACCAGATTTAAATGACAGTACAGTTGTTAATGGAATGGGTTATGTTATGTCTTGTTAAATCATTGGCAAAAAGATCCCATAAACATCCCTTCCACACATGCGCATATACACAATATCACAGGCTATTGGCATGGCTATTGCTTATTCTCCACAACCTGACGGTAAGGCCCTATTGTTGAAGATACATTTACATTGCCAAACACGGAAAAATCAAGCTGTTGCCCAGCTAGAAAATTGACCCCCTACTTACTAGCATTCACAGATAGACTATATTTTGCGTGCTAGCAAAGGAGAAAAATAATAATCAATATCACCAACTACAAGCACTAGGATGTACAATAAGGTAATACCTGTAGTACTGGTGCAATATTGACACAGAACTTAGGGGAGCAACTCGTCACTTTTTGATTGCATCTTAAGACCCTATCCATGAGATGAATCCCATCACCTGACACTGCTAAGATGACTAAGAACTTGAGAGTAAATAGATAGGTCATAGCTGCCAGGGGAAAATCTACTAACTACTATTCTGCTAAAGAACCAAAGCAATATAGTGATTCCTAATGACATTGCTATTCCCTTAGATCAGTACACTGCTTAGCCCTCTTCAGGGAGCTTTCTTCTAGCAGTATAAGGTAATTAACAAAGAGAACCACAAGTAGACAATGAGCATAGAGAGATTTTGGAGCACTCAGGCCTAAATGGGCTTTTTCAATCCCTCCTGTCAAGACTTGAAGACCTAAATGGAAGAGGAGGTGGAAGGATTGATTCTAAGAGTCACAAGTAGAAACAGCATTTTCCAGAAGCAACAAGGCCAATACACACAGGAACTCAGAGACTGTGACAGCCTGCACAAGACCTGCCCAAGTTGAAACCAGACAACATCCCAGCACAGGGAAGGGCAAGTAGGCACAAAGTACTACTTTTTGCGAAGAAGTTGTTTGTAATGGGTACCTATGGGAAAGGAAAATTCAGTTTTCTCCAATGGAGTGACACTGGGCATATCAATCACATTCTGGGAAGGCCTCTTACCCAGAAGTTGGCCAACACAAAATGGACTTCATGTTTTTTGTGGGCTTTCTGTTTTGATTTAGTATTTTTTTAATCTTACTGAGGTTTTTGGGTTTTTTTTTAGTTTAGATTTCCAATCCTATTTTATTAATAATACTTTTAATAAAGTTGACTTCTCAGCAGGACATTTAATACACAAAGCCTCCACTTTCTTGATTTCTCTGGATTTTAGGTTTCTTTATTGTTGTTATTTTCTTCTTAAGAGGGATAGAGAAACAGAACATGATGTTGAGTAGGTAGGGAGCTGGGGTGCATCTAGGATGTGTTGGGGAAGAGGAATGAATATTATCAAAATACACTGTGTGAAAAAAAAATTTAAAAAAAACCAAACCAGTGGCTAGACAGAAGAGCATCATTCCTCAGTAGGCAGGCCTCTGTATCCCAAATTTTGTGGCCTATCTTCTGGGCAGGGTAAGAGGCTACAGTGAAAGATACCATTGGAAGCAACACTCATTTCAATTTAGGAAGCATGAAAATTTTCAAACTGTATTAGCTTAGTCTGGGATGAAGCAGCCCCAGCAGGAGCTTGATGTGCCTAAAAGAAGCTATTGAAATTGCTGATGATGGAGAGAGGGACCAGTTCTTGTCTCAGGATTATACTGGAGAATTTTCCGCCTCAAGAAATCACTGCAAATTGTAAGCTATTCATATTTTTAAAAGAATATAACATCTACCTTGTAAAATGCAAAATTGGGAAAGGGCAAACAAAACACAAAACAATTTTTGCAGGCTATCTACTCCACCTCACATAGCCTAGGGTAGAGGCAGATGGAAAATTTAATGTGTTCATTTGACAACTTCTCTTCAAAGGCTAGAGCCGACCATTTGCGCTTTTATTTTTTTTCTTGACCCTAAGTTATTCATTAGCAAGTGTGAAGTGTGCCCAAGGGAGATTGCTGAATCAACTTCACCTTTACATCTACAAGTATTTGTTAGGATTTATGAGTAATTCCTTTAACACCACTTGATTAGGTTGTGTTAGGAAAAATAACCTCACCTCAAACAGCTTACTCTTGTCAATTCCTCCATCTGTAATTAATCAGCATGTGGAAAGAAATGCTCGAGAGCCCACTATGTGTTCTGCAGATAAAACAGCAGCCGATGAAGGATGGAATGAGAAAAATAGTACATCATCTTCACTTTCAAAGAATTGTTTTAAAATGGTAGAGCAAGGACAGTTACATATTAAGCTGCTTGCAGTTGGGAGTCAGGGAAGGAATAGAGGTACTTAAAAAGACTGGTCTTTTGGCCATTTGAACTTCGTCTGAGGAGAATTCTCTTTTCAGTTCAGTACTCCATTTTTGACATTGGGTTAATTAGAATTTTCATGTCCAGTTTCTTGAGTTCTTTATATATTTTGGAAATCAGACCTTTGTCTGATGCGGGTTTGGTGAAGATCTTCTCCCAGTCAGTGGGTTGCCTTTTTGTCTTAATAACAATGTCCTTTGTTTTACAGAAGCTTCTCAGTTTCAGGAGGTCCCAGTTATTCACTGTTGCTCTTGTCTGTGCTACTGGGATTATACCTCAGAGCAGGGGGTGCCTGAACTGGCCTTGCCCCACTATCACACTGATGATTATCTTGAATATCACCATAGAATCTTTGTCTGGCGATGGATGGAGATAGAGACAGAGACCCTCATCAGAGCAAGGGACTGAGCTCCCTAGGTCCAGTTGAAGAGAAGAAGGAGGGAGAAGATGAGCAAGGAAGTCTGGACTGCAAGGGGTTGGTCCACCCACTGAGACAGTGTTCCTGTTCTAATGGGAGCTCATCAAATCCAGATGGACCAGGACTGAATGAGCATGCGATCAAACTGTACTCTCCGAATATTGCTGACAATGGGGGCTGACTGAGAATCCATTGATAAAGGCACTGGGACTTGTTACTACTGCATGTACTGGCTTTTTGGGACCCTAGTCTATTTGGATGCAAAGCTTTCTAGGCCTGGATGTGGGGGGGGGGGGGCTTGGACTTCCCACAGGGCAGAGTTCCCTGCCCTCTCTTAAGGAGGGAAGGGGGGAAAGAGGAGGGTGAGTGGGGGAACGAGAGGGGAATGGGAGGAGAGGAGGAAGTGTAAATTTTTGAATGGGAAAAAAATTAAAAATTAGAAAAAATGATTGGTTTAACGGACTGATGGCAGAGGTAGAACTTGAGTGGCAATGATCTGAAAAGGGTGTCTTCTTAAAGGACAAGCCATTCTAAAGATAACTGTCATCTCTATAAGATTGTTTCTTCAAAATATGGTTCCCAACCATCTGTTTGGGGTGGATACAGCCTTTTCTCAAATGTGGCATTTATCTGCTAAACAGTTATTTGAGCCCATATTATATGCCAGGTCTTGTTCTAGGATCAAGATCTATGCTCCTAAATAAGGCAGGGAAGGCCCTTCCCTCAGGAAGAATATGTGTTCATTGAAGAAAGAGGTGAACATCATAGATTTAAGTATGTATAAAACAGGATGTGGGCAGAAGGTGGTGAGAAAATGAGTTGAAGCTTCAGTGGACTGAAGGAGAGGGTCACGGGAACATCTGGGGATGCAGGCTTATTTCTCAAGTCAAACTTGCCATGCATGGGCATCAGCAAGCCTTTAAACTACACCTGTTGCTCCCAAACTATACCTGTTGCCAGAAGAAATGATAGATTTCACTTCACTCCCTTAGTCGAATGAAACTTCTTGCAAGCTAAAATATTACTCTAGCACTGCTTTGAGTTGATAGACTGTAATTATCATCAAGCGTAGTGACACTTTTGGAGAAAGTTGGGTGATGATTTTAATTAGCATGGACCTTAGACCAATGATAGAACTTAATGGCTTAGTTTGGGCCCAAGGAGTTTCATAAACACTTAGACTTATTTCTAACAACCACTAAAGTGCAGATCGAAGCTATTTTAGATGCTACAGTTAATCCAGTTGTGTTACAGCTCTGATCATTCTCATTTATGAAAACAACTGGGAAATTATTCCTTAGTTTAAACTCAGAAAAGTCTTCCTAGCTTCTGTTTTGATCTTGTTCGTTTGTTTTAAGAGAACATTATACCTACTTTGCTCTGTAAGTCTTATGGAGCCTTCAGACCGAAAATAATAAAAATGTGAACTGACTTAAATGCATTTTGCTCCACAGATTCAGCTCTTCTCTGTGCCAAATATAATCTATCAAATCTGATAAGCCACCTTCATGTAACGTCTGCCTCCTCAGTAGACAATGAACTATTCGAAAATGGGAACGGTGTGTATTCGAAAATGGGAACGGTGTGTTATATTTTGTTCTCCTCTACATACCTACCATACTGTTTGGCTTCTAGTTCCTCTATAAATTCTTGCCTGGTGACCAACCGAATACTTGCTTAGTGATCACCTAAATATAGGCACTGATTGAGGTAAGCCTGGACAGATGACACAGTACTACAGAAGCTGTGTTTCCAAGTCCTTTGTTGGTAAATCCACTTAGTGATATGATGTGCTCTGTTCTAGCGTCAGTACATGGAATAAGAGGGATGAGTGGCATAAACAATAGCAGCTTCCCGCACAGGAACTGAATCACTCAGTGGCACCCATTCTACTTCTAGCTGCAGCCTGGGAAACAACATCCTCTTTACATTCATCACTGCAGAGACATTTCAGTTTCTCTCTTTTGGGGGAATGCCGAGCTGTATGTCTGAAATGAGAACTCTAATGCCTCATCTTTACATAAGGACATGTTATACCTGACTATTTGGCAAAGTGTCGAAAATTACTTAGATACCTAAAATGGTTCTATTAATCATGAATGGAGTAACACTTCAAGTAGAGTGATGGCAAAGGCTGTAAAATCCAAGCAACAGATAAAGAAAGATGTTTTGCAAGAATACATTAGGTAACTGATTGGCTATGGCTATGGAGGCAAGGCACACGTTCAACATTTCTGGTATAGCACTGCCACCTTTACCAGCACTAAAAACAAAAAGCCAACAGGCCATGTATCTCTTCTTAAGTTACCACCTTCTCACCCAGTGTCAATTGGCAAGGGGGGGGGGTGAATTTAATGACTCTTCCTCTGTCAGTCTGATTATTTGTTTGAAATTCAAACTTGTTTAGTTACCATTGATTTGTTGTGGAAGTTTCAAGTGTCACTTATCAGAAGCTTGTTCCTGGTGACCTTAAAAATATAACCATGTCAGCACTCGGGAGGCAGAGACAGGCAGATCTCTGTGAGTTCGAGGCCAGCCTGGTCTACAAAATAAATTCCAGGACAGCCAGGGCTGTTACACAGAAAACATAAAAACCCTGTCTTGAAAATATTATAAATATATACACATGTTGCTGCAGTTATGTCATTTCCCCCCACCCCCAGTGTCTCAGAAATTATTCAGCTGACATGGTTATATATTTTATAATTTACTAAACATATAGTATGCATTTATTAAAGGTTCTAGCTCATTAGAACTTGGTTACTTAGTAAGTAGGTGCTGATTAACTCTTAGCCATTAAAGTTAATTTGAACATTAAAGTATGTATCCATACTCACATTTTCCCAGGAGACCTGTGGTAAATGAAATGACTGTGACCATTGGAACCTGTAACAAGTACTATTTGCAAGGATGGTTGTAATTTTTAAGGCTGGGCTGCTCTACTGTCAAAGGTAACTACTTATTTAATCAGCAGTCTAATTAGGTAAAAATGATTTCCTTATCTGTTTTTTGTTTTTGAAACCATGTTAGCATTTTCTTTTCTTAGAAGTGACAGAGAACTTTCCTTGTGTGGCAGAAATTCTTCTCCCAAAAGATATGGTAAAACAGAACCTGATACAGGACCCATTGGGTTTAACTACGGTACCAGAAAACAGTACTAAAGGTCTGTGATAATGGTATGCAGTCAGGATTGTTTTCTTGAATAAATTAGAATTTTTCCCAAGAAATTTCTAGTGGTTCCAGATATGAATGATCATTTATGAAAAGTGCAAGTAAATTAGTGAAGATATTATGTATATCAAATAGGTGACAATCAATGTTATTTCTAGCCTATCATATTTGTAAAAATTTGAAGAGCAATATGAATTCATGTTTTTATATTTGGGGGTGAAGCTAATAAATACTTTTACACACCATTGACTAGAGGATGCATTGCCATTTGGAGAGCAATTTGACAATCTAAATAAAAAGGATAAATGTATGAGCCCTTTGAAACTGTAACTCCTCTTCTGGCATTCAGACTATAGATAAACCTGTAGTATCAAATGTCCAGATGATGGAGGAAGGTCGTTAGTTAAATAAAGAAACTGCCTTGGCCCTGATAGGTTAAAATTTAGATAGGTGGAGTAAACAGAACAGAATGCTGGGAGGAAGTGAGCTCAGAAGCCATGCAGCTCTCTCCAGGGCAGACGCAATGCAGCCAGCCACCAGGTCAGACATGCTGAATCTTTCCTGGTAAGCGCATCTCGTGGTGCTACATAGATTATTAGAAATGGGTGAAGAGGCTGAAACTAATGGGCCAGGCAGTGTTTAAAAGAATACAATTTGTGTGCTGTTATTTTGGGGCATAAGCTAGCCAAGCGGCCAGGAGCCGGGCTGTGGGAAGAGGCCCGCAGCTCCTACAACATCCAGAGACTGTGATAAGTGATAGAGTAAAATTTGTTTTCACTATGCTGAAATCTCTCCAAGAGAGAATATTATGCTATGTAGGCAGCAAATGAAGACCTGGGAGAACTGATAGTATATTCTAGTCCAGACCCAAAGGCCTGAGATCCAGGATGATGTCAACCTAAGTCTAAAATCTAACAGAAAAGACATAAGAAAAACTGCAAGATGGATACCAGCAAGAGACAGAACAGGAGGTTTTCATCTCCAGTTCTCATTGCAGAAATGATTCATATCAATTACTCACGGGTCAGAAAAGTCTCAGAATCCAACAGTGAGATTTAAATACTTCTTTTGTGCACAGAACTGAGAAAGCTGTATTAAAAAGGCAAGAAGAACAGTTTTACTTTGATTGTATTTTTCCTCTCCAGGCAAGCACTACATCATACCACAAGGGATTCCTCAAGCCTGAAGTTTCTTGAGTAGAGCAAATAAAGCCAATACAGAAATATGGTTTCCCTAGTGATCTGAAGCATTTGCTAGGAGGCCCATTTCTATTTCATCTCACTGAAAACACTTCTAGAACTGCCAAGGCTATCTAACCAGCATTTATCTAGTAAAAAGGGAATGCATAGAGCTTAAAGAGATCAGTGTGGGAATCCTGGTAGATAAATTCTATCTTCTGGATACCTAATCTTACCAGAGAACTCAGGCTGCAATGCCTCTCATTCTGTGGACCAAACCAATGGCTCTGCTTGGCCAAGAAATACAGGCAGTAACTAGTTCTGCCTACTGGAAGTCTGGTCTGGACATAGAGCTAGCCACTGTTTTCACTTGACAATAGAATACAGCCTACAGAGTTGCCCCATTTTATAACCTATACTTCAAACCTTTCTCATCATGAAGTCCAGTTAGTGGTACTACCTGATCAGGGACCACATGGTGACCCCACTAAATCATATGAGATTATGAAGCCCAGCCAGTGTCCCAAATTGGCCATGTAAACTAGCCAGCAAGTGCCCTCTCCAGTTTATAAAGCACAGGCAAATGCTCTGGACAATTATAAAACACAGAATGAAACTTTGTCTGAATGCAAAGTCAAATCAGTGACACCTTCTAGCCAGAAAGCCATCTACAGCTTCATACACCTGCTGGAGATGATGGGGCCCAGCTTGTGGTTACTACTGACCTCAGATGCCAGCCAGAAACTCTATCTCATCAGTGAGCCAATAGACCCACTGCACCTCAACACATGGGAAATAACCTTAAATTGGAAATGGGCCCTATTAGCAAGTTCCACTTGCCAGCATATGTTGAAAACTGGTGTGCACAGAACTCTAAGATGGGCTAAATGATGAAGACTTTAGCAGCTGAAGCAAACCTGTAAAGGTTGGAATAATTGAAGACTTTCCCACACATACAGCTACCAACACAGGGATTATGAAGAACTGAGTGCATATGATACCACCTATAGTGGTCTGAAAGAGAATGGCCCCCATCGGCTCATAAATTTGAATGGTCACTAAGGAGTGGCACTATTTAAAGGGCAAGGAGGTATGCCTTATTGGAGAAAGTGTGTCACTGGGGGAGGGTTTTTGAGGATACAAGCCAGACCCAGTGCCCTTCTCTTCATGGTGCCTGCATATCTGAATGTAGAACTCTTGGCTACTTCTCCAGCACCATGTCTGCCTGCATGCCACCATGCTCCCACCAGGATCATATTGGAGTAAACCTTTGAAGTGTAAATCAGCCCCAATTAAATGTTTTCTTTTATAAGAGTTTCCATGGTCAGGTTGTCTTTTTATAGCAATAGAACACTAAGACAGCACCTAAGGAGACTAATGTTACCATATCCAGCCATATAGAAATGGAAGTCTATGAAGTGATTGGCAAGGAATTCAGAATAATTGTCTTAAGAAATTTAGAGCATTACAGATTCAGGACTAAGCATAATTAGAAAGACAATACTCAGGCAAAATAAAAAGTTTAACAAAGAAATAGAAAATATTTTATTAAAAGACATCAGAAATGTTGCAGCTAAAAAAACAAGAATGGAAGTAAAATTCATTCACATGCATAAACCATACTGTATCATGCAAACTAAAGAATGTGTAAAGTCAAAGAGAGGTTATTTAAAATTACTCAATCAGAGCAAAACAGAGGAGAAAAGGGAAGCTTGAAAGAGTACTATTGGGTTTATAAGGAGTTGTGTCGTATAACACTAAATACATTATGAAAGTTCATGAGAGAGAAGAGAGGGGAAAATGAAAATAGGAATAAAATAGACTTAAAGAAACAGTAGATAAAAACAGCCTAAATTTGAGAAGATAAATGAGCAACCAGATTTTATATATTTCTATATATGTTGAACCTAAATAGGTCTATAACGAGAAAGATCATAATTAAATGGTAAAATTTTTTAAAGTGTTGAGATAAATAAAAGGACAGACACACATCACACACAAGATGGAGGTGGGTGGTCCTTGGACTTCCCACAGGGCAGGGAACCCTGATTGCTCTTTGGGCTGACAAGAGAGGGGGACTTGATTGGGGGAGGGGAAGGGAAATGGGAGGTGGGGGTGGGGAAGAGACAGAAATCTTTAACAAATAAATAAATAAATTTTAAAAAAAGAAAGTCCCAATAAAATTCTAATAAAGTTTCTCAGCAGAAACCTTGCATACCGGGATATAGGGGAAAGTATTAAAAGGGAAAAACATAACAGTTAAAGATAGTTTTTATAATCAAGGTTAAGGGATAAATAATATGGAAACCTAATACAGTAGAAGCTTCCTTAAATATATACGTCTATGAAGGCAATCTAACAGAAATTGCCAAATAATGGGAAAGACAGAGCCATCAAATAAAGTTTCCAGTCCTGGGATTTGGGTTACATCTAATTGAGTTGTTGGCCAAAGGGTCCAATGTGGATCACAGTCTAATTCAAAATCTCCCCAAATCATAACTGTTGGGTGCAAATTGTTTCAAATTGGTGGACAAGTAGGAAAAAAGTGAAATAAAATAACACAACATTAATTCAATAGATACAAAAGATTTAAAAACAAATGATAACAACAACAACCTAAAACATGAAGGAAAATTAAAATTAGAATTTTCATATATAGTTAAATTGTTAGAACACTACTAAATGATATTAGAACTGTAATAGTTTTAGAAAATGAAATCAAGACATGTATTAACAAAAAGTATCAAATCACCAAGAAAGATAGCAAGACAGAAAGAAAGGAAAAAATGAAATTTAAAACAATCAGTAAAGAATAGCAAAGTAGTAAGTCCTTACCTACCAGTAATTACTAAAAATGTGTTTGACTTCACTACCCCAATCAAAAACATTAGTGATAGAATGAATAGAAAGGCAAAACCCAATCAATTCTGTGTTGATTGCTTTAGCTTTAAGGTCACACGTCAACTAAAACCTAAGCATAAAATGATGCTATCCCAAGAAAATCACAAGCAAAGGAAATGGAAGGGGGACATACTTACAACAGGCAAAACAAAATCTAGATATGTTATGAGAGACCAACTAAGTCACAACATAATGCTAAAAGGGTTAATTCATCAAGACCATAAAAATTGCAAATATTTATGGAGAGAGCATTAGACCATCTTGATATTAAAGAAAATATTAAACAGGGAAATAAACAGAAATATGGTTGTGGTAGGAGAGTTTGACATCCCACTTTTAAGACACCATTCAGACAGATTATTAGGAAGAAAACAGTGGACGTGCACAGTACTATAAACTAAATAGACCTAACACATATACACAATGTGTTCTATCCAATACCAGAGTACACATTCTTATCAAAGTCAACCAATCAGTTCTGTAGGATAGCTCCTACATTAGGCTATGCAATAGGTCTTGAAGAATTCACAAAGATTAAAATAATATCAAGGACTTTCCCAAAGCACAATAAATAAAGCTAGAAAATAACAGAAAAAAATGAAAATGTGATGAATAGGTGGAAATTACAAACACTTTTCTGTTTTGACCAATGAATAAAAGAAGAAATCAAAATGCAGATTAAAAAATCTTGAGACAATTGAAAATAAAAACAATATTCTAAAAAATTATAGTTTGAAGGTCAGGTGATGGTGAGCTAATGTTCTGGCATCTGTCTCCATCAGAGCTACTTGGCTTCTTCCTGACTCCACCCTTCTTTCTCCCAGCATTCAGCTTAGTTTTCCCCGCCTAGCTCTGTTCCCATATAGCTCTGTTATATGCCCAAAGTAGTTCCTTTATTTATCAATGAAAATCACAGCATACAGAGGGATATCCCACATCAAATTCAAGGCCAGATTGGTCTACAAGAGCTAGTTCCAGGACCGGCTCAAAATCTACAGAGAATCCCTGTCTCTGTCTTGAAACCCTGTCTTGAAAGCAAACAAACAAACAAAAACAAACAAAAAATTTACAGTTTGAAACAAGAACAGTTCTAAGAACAAAGTTTGTAGAATATTATAAAAAACAAATATGCCAAACATTTTTAATTTTCACCTCAAAGAACTAGAGAACAAAAGAGGACAAAAGTGGGAGAAAAAAAGTAAATCATATAGAACAGATCAGAAATAGAGTGTAGGAAAAATACAAACAATTTAATTGAGAATTGGTTTTTAGAAAAAGCAATCAAGAAAAAAAGATAATACTCAAATGAATAAATTATAAAATGTATGGATCATTATAACTGATAACATGGGAATACAAAGGATGGATCATTAAGTTAATGCTATGAACAACCATATAACAACAAATTGGAAAATCTTATATACTAAGATGCAATCTTAATGAAATGGGCCTTAACAGAATAATTAGTAAGAGGATTGAAGCAGTAATCAAAAACCTCCCAACAACAACAACAAAGAAAACCTTGGAGGTCCCAGTAAGTCATGAATTCATAAGTATTTAGGAAATGTCAATTCTTCTCAAACTCTTAGAGATAACTGAAGACAGGAAGACACTGAACATTTCCAAATTCATTTAAAGAAGCCTATATTGCCTTGATATGAGGACGAGAGAAGGAAGCAAGAAGAAAGTTGGAGGCCAATATCTCAGATGAAAGTAAATGCAAGAAATCTTCAAACACACACACACACACACACACACACACACAGAGAGAGAGAGAGAGAGAGAGAGAGAGAGAGAGAGAGAGAGAGAGAGAGAGAGAGAGAGAGAGAACACAGTACTCCCAAACAAAGAAAGGTACATATAGCCTATCATTACAGTCAATGATGAACGGTGAAAGCTTTAAACTTTCTTCGCTGACATCAGAGACAAGGCAAGGACTCCAATTATTTCCATTTCTATTCAGCACAGTGTTGAAAATCCTATTCACAGCAATTTGGTTTCTAAAAGAAATAATTGGTGTCTAAGTCAAAGAATAAAATAATAAAGCTCGCATATGACATGATAACATATGTAAGAAACCCCAGCAAAAAAAAAAATAATGAAAACTAATTCAGAAAAGTTCCAAAGCACAAAATCACATTCCTGCACATAACAATAAACCATTTGAAACCTGTATACAAGACTATTAGAAAACAATTGGGTTGCCTTGTCCAGCCTCAATATGAGGGCTTTTGCCTTGTCTTATTTATCTTGCTTTGTTCTGTATGCCTATTGTCTCTTGGAAGCCTCCTCTTTTCTGAAGAGGATAGGAGAGAGAGTGGATATGGGGGGAAAGGAAAGATGGGGGAAGCTGGGAAGAGTGGAGGGAGGGGAAACTGTGGTCAGGATGTACTGTATGAGAGAAGAATCTATTTTTGATAATAAAAAATATTGAAGAAAAAATTTATTGGAATAAAGTGATCAATGAGATAAAAGATATACAGAAAAAACTATTAAATAGTGATGAAAGAATAAATAAACAGAAATGATACTTTATGAATTGGTATAATTAATATTACTACAATGCCCATATTCCCCCTAAGTGATCTATAGTCTCAGAATAATACCTACCAAAATTCTCATCCCATTTTGCATTCTGATAAAAACAGAAAATTTTAGACTTTGCAGAAACATGAAATATCACAAATAGTTAATCCTGAGAAAGAAAACGAAAGTGGAAAAAAAAACAAGCAGACATTGCTATTCTAATATCTAACAAAGCAGACTTCAAAGCAAATCTTGTGAGAAGGCATAAAGGGGGTCACTTCGAACTAATCAAAGAACAATCTTTCAAGAAGAAACAGCAATTCTAAATATATACACACCAAACACAGGCTCATCCAACTTTATAAAACAGTGATACCCTGTAAAAGGTCATAGATTAATCCCAGCACACAAATGGTGACTTCAAACAGAATAGAAGAATTCTTTCTGTTTTCCTGTATTTACTGAGACATTCTTTGTGTCCCAATATGTGATTCGATTTAGTGAAAATTCCATGTGCTGCTGAGAAGAATATTACATCTGTAGTGTTTGAATGGCATATTCTGTAGGTGTCTGATGGGTCCATTTGCTCTATGGTATTAAATTCCCATGTTTTTCTGTCTGGTTAATATCTAATGGCAAGAATAGGATAGTGAAAATGCTAACTATTGTTGTTGCTTTTCTATCAAACTACCTTCATGTGTGTGTGTGTGTGTGTGTGTGTGTATGTGTGTGTGTGCATGTGTGTGTGTGTGTGTGTGTGTGAGAGAGAGAGAGAGAGAGAGAGAGAGAGAGAGAGAGAGAGAGAGAGAGAGAGAGTTTATAGCTACAGACTTGTTCTGTTTCGATCTTATAAAGATAAGCTTCCCTTAACAGTGAATAATAGTTAATACAGAGGCTCAAAACTTGCCAAAGTGCTGAGAATCAGTGACTGTAAGTGTTCAGTCACAAACAAATCATCTATATTGATCTTTCCCCAACCAGGGCTCAAGAAGCTTCATGAAATAATGGACAGAAAGAATGGAAGAGCCAGAAGATGGGAAGGAAAGTTGTAAAATGCTGTCTTCTGGGTATTACATGGCTGATTCGCTCATGATTTCATAACCACTGTGACTACCTGCACAATATTAATCAAGTCAAAATTTCAACATGGATGATGGAAGGTTTCCCTAGGCCCCACCCCTACTTGAGAAGCTAATGGCAGTGAATGACTGCTGAGTGAAGGAAGGCCACTTTTCTTTGTGGACATGGCTAAGATAGGTTGCCTATGCCTATGCTCTAGTGGACGGCTCCACATCCATGTGTGTATGGCTAGTGCTAACTGGACTCAGAGACCCATTAATACTAATTTCTGGTGGCATAAAGTGACAAGGGAGACAAGCTTCTGGGTCCTCAGAGAGGTAACAGGTGACACTGGATGTGAATAAAATCAAAATACATTGCATACATGTATAAAAGTTTTAGAGAATAAATAAAAACTATTTTGAAAATGACTAATACTTTTTGAAATGTTCAATATTCTTAGTCATTACAGAAATACAAATTGAAACTATTTTGAAATGTCATGTTGCTCCAATTAGAATGGTTTTATTTTTTAAAAATGACTACAAATGCTGGCAAAGATATCAGGAAATGGCAACACTTCCTCACCGTTGGTGTGAGTGTAAACTGATGCAGCCACTGTGGAAATCAGTGCGGAGGTTTTGCAAAATGCTAAAAATAAAACTGTCATTTGACTCAGCTATGCATCTCTGGGCGTATACCCAGAGGAGCCCATAAATTACAACAGTGATATTTGTACTTTTGTGTTCATTATGACTCTGTTCACAATATCAAGAAAATGGAACCAACCTAAATGTTCATCAATTGATAATGAAAATGTGGTAAATATGCACAATGAGATTTTTCAGGAGTAAACAGAATAAAAATATGAAATTTGTAAGAAAATGGATGGATCTGGAAAATACTATACTGAGTAAGGTAAGCCAAGCCCAGAAAGACAAGTTCTGCATGATCTCCCTTAGATCATGAGAGCCTAGCCATAATATTTTAAAGTAGTGTGTTTAATATTGATTGATGGTAAAAGCAAGAAAGACACAAAACGTCCATTATATGGCAGGAGGGAACAGTATTGAACATGAAATATACATTTTAACAAGTGCGTTTAACATTATAACCTAAAAGAAAAATTCTTTGAGTGGAGGTAATCTCCATGGAAGAATAATGCTCTCCCAAAGAGCCATCGGTTATTAAATCAAAGTTCCAGTGCCTATGTAAAGTACTTCCCTACAAGTTGTTGGCCTCTATGGCTTCAGAAGATGTCCCCAAAATAAGTACTGTTGCCATTGCTCTTGATTGCCCCCAAAAATTTTATGTTAAGACCTGATTGGTAAAGACAACCATATACTTTGGTCACAGAACAAAGAGAAGTCATACTGGAGTTGAGCTGAGAGCTTCTTCCATACTGGCTAGCTTTCCCAGTGCCAAATGTTACCTGTGAAAAGTGAAGACTGTAGGGAAAGGTCATTAACAGTCTTACCCAGTTTTTAATCCTGCCAATTACAATAATGACCTCCCAGGCAAGATGCTCTACTGGTGCAATAGCTGTGTTTCTGTTATGGAGGTAATCAACCACTTTCTAGGTGAAACCCATTTCACAGGAGGTAACTCATGCTTGATTCTGTAAATCTGATGACATCTCCATGGCTGGGAAGGTTATAGACCCTAGAGAAGAACATACTACGGCTTTGCTCAATGGCCATGTTGTCAAAATGTCTCTTAGACACTCATGTTTATACTCAGGGATTTGGCTGAATCAAGTCTTCATCAGAGAAGAGTCAATTCATAACTGGACAAAGTACCAAGAATAAGTGATGGTGGGCCACTTGGCCTTAAATGGAATAGCTCTAGCACCCTCTCCATGCTCGAGGAACATTACAGAAGAGAAGGCATAAAGAATGTAAGAGCCAGAGAATAGAGAATTGGGCAGCAAAATATGGCTCCTGCATATGTCATAGAGATTGTACACATGAATACACTGTAGCTGCTGTGATCTGCATAAGATCTACACTCTATTTGGCCTGTCAACATTTCATCATAAATGCATGAAACTGCCAAAGGGAAAAAATTTAACCTAAAACTCCTGACCTTACTATGCTACAAAGCTATATTAAAACAGTATGATGGCACTATGTTTTAAAAAAATAAACTAATGTAACAGAACAGAGTTCAAATATAAACTCATAAATTTATTGCCTACTGACTTTAACAAAGGTACCATAATGGAGAAAGGATAGTCTATTTAATGAATGGCTGAAAAGATGACATTCATATGCAAAGAATAAAACAGTTTCCCCATCTTTAGGCTAGTCATAAAAAGTGATTCCGGGGCTAGCAAGACAGCTTAGTGGACAAGGGATCTTCCCACTTTGCCTGACAACTCGAGTTTGAACCCACAAACTGACACAGAAGGAAAGAGTTTACTGACATTCACACATGTGCAATAGAGCATGCACACACACACACACACACACACTCATGCTAAATACGCAAATATTTTAAAAGTGACTCCAAGTGGAGGAGAGACTTAAATGTAAGACTTGAAGTTGTAAAACTGAAACCACAGAGAAAAAAATTCCATAACATTAATATATCTTATATAATATATGTACACATATGTATATTATGTATGCATCAATCGAACTACATCAAAGAATTTTTTCTTTCCTGAACATAAAGTAGACAGCCAAGAAGATGAAAATGTAATCAAAAGGTACTATGTTAGTGAGGATAAATGAAAATGGAGCCCTTTTTACTATTCTGGAGACATTATGCACAGCAGTATGGATGTTCCAAAAATTACAAAGAGAACTACCATATAATTCAGCAATTCTACCCTGAGTATATAACTAAAGGAAAGGAAATATGTAACTCAAAAAGATAAAATGCACAAGCTTTTTACCATTCACATGCAATAACATTCAAATGCTTATTAAAGTACAATTTACAATACCCAAGGCATGCAGATAACTACTAATGGCTTAATGCATTAAAGTGTGATAATATGAAAAGTATAATATTGTCCAGCTATAATACCAGATAGATGTCATTTGTTGCACCATAAGTAAGCTGAGCAAGCACCATGTCACGTGAAGCAAGTGAATAAAGAAATAAAAGGAATAGACTATGATTTTATTTTTATGGGATTTTTTAAAAATTTAAATAGGGGCATAAAACAGAATTGTTGACAGGGTCTGAGGAACGGAGAAAATGGGATGTTAGTTAAAGGTACAAATGTTAAGTAAAAGACGAATAATTCCTGGTGATCTGGTGTACACTTTAGTGAATATAGCTAGTAATAATATATTGCATAGTTAAAATTTATTAAGATAGCACATCATTTTATTATTTGTGTGTAAAATAGTAAGTTTTGCTATCAAATTTTCACATCCACGAGTGCATATCAATATATCATAGCCCTAGGAATATATCCACCCTTCCCCTAACTCAGACTTATCCTTATGCCACATGCCAACCCTATATTTAAAATGCTCCCATCACACAAAAATGTTAACTCTGCAAGACTTTGCACATGCTAAGTAAATTCATCATGGTAAGCATTTCATTGTGGGTGTGTAGAAACACCACTCTATAAACATTAACTATATGCATCATTATTTGCTAAATGTATCGATGAAACTGGAAAATGAGTAAGATACAATGTGTAAAAATTATATTTATGGTTGTAATGATTTTGCAAAAGTAAAACTTAATAATTAGTTTGTATGTGATTTCTCTTTGTGAAATTACAGGAAGAAATGATATTGCTATCTTTTTGCAAAGGTATAATCTAACACTCAAATTGTGCTTTTTTATTGTTTTTGATAGACTGTTAAAAATTCTGGTTTACTTTTTACATTTTCACCGCTGCAATTTATCTTCTGCTTTCTAGAATGTGTTGTGAATAGGAATTCCAGAAGAACATTACTTTCTATACTAGAAAAAAAGAGTTTGATTTTGAAAGCACCTAAAACAATACTAAAGATAAAAGTTTTAAAAAATAGAAAAGCACAAAGTGGATACTAATTGTAAAGCAAAGGATAACCAGACTACAATCCGCAGCTCCAGAGAAACTAGGTAAAAAGGAGAACCCTAAGAAAGATGCATGAAGTGCCCTGGGAAAGGAAAATAGATGAGATCGCCTGTGTAAACTTGGAGAGTGGTAGAAGGGAGGACAAGGGGGATGAGAACATGATGGAACCCCATTGTATAGTTGGGGGAAGAGACAGTGGGAGAACAATGAAAAAGATACCTTGATAGAGGGAGCCATTATGGGGTTAGGGAGAAACATGGTGCTAGAGAAACTCCCAGGAATCCACAAGGATGACCCCAGCTAAGACTCCTAGCAATAGTGGAGAGGGTGCCTGAACTGGCCTTCTCCTGTAACCAGATTGGTGAATATCCTACCTGTCATCATAGAGTCTTCATCCAGAAACTGATGGAAGCAGATGCAGAGATCCAAAGCCAAGCACGAGGCCAAGCAACTGGAAGTCCAGTCTAAGAAAGGGAGGAGGGATTATATGAGCAAGGGGGATCAAGATCATGTCAGGGAAAACCACAGAGAGAGCTGAACCGGGCTAGTGGGAACTCAGGAACTCTAGACCAACAGCTGGGGAGTCTACATGGGACCAAATTAGGCCCTCTGCATGTGGGTGACAGTTGTGTAGCTTTGTCTGTTTAAGGGGTCCCTGGCAGTGGAGCCAGGATTTATCCCTGCTGTATGAGTTGGTGTTTTGCAGCCCATTCCCTATGGTGGTATGCCTTCCTCACCCTTTTTGTAGTGAAGAGGGGCTTGGTATTGCCTCCACTTAATATGCCAGGCTTTCTTGACTCCCCAAGGGAGGCCTTACCCTTTCAGATGTGTGGATGGATGGTGGGTTAAGAGGAAGTGAGTGTGGAGAGCAGGAAGAGGCATGAGAGAGGGAACTGTGGTTAGGATGTAAAATGAATATAAATTTAAAATAGAAAACAACTAACAAATAAAAAGAAAAGAACAAAGAAGATGCAAGCTTTTTTAGCTTGAGTCAAAGGGCAGGAAAAATGCAATGTGTTGTTACGTAAATTATCTGCTTGCATTATATGTTATTTCTAATGAACCAAAACTTCTCACTGCTTTTGAGGCTAGGATGTCCAAGATCAAGGTTCTATCAGAGGCAATATTTAATAAGGGCATCTGTCTACTTCTAAAACAGCACCTTTGTGCTTTCATCCTTCAGAGATATCAAAGGCTATATATGCACATAGTACAAGGGACAAAGGAGGCAGACTTGTACCACTGTCATTTTGCAAGGAAATTATCAACTTTTAAAGATGGACTCTTCATGAACTAAATACTAAAGGCCCCGACTTTTAAAAATGTTGAGTCAGGCATTAATTCTTAACATGAATTTTGGGAGTGACAGACACATTCAAACCAAAGAAGAAAAGTAAAAGGTGATCATTTTGTTCTGTTCATCCAATGAACAGAAGACTATCTACAATACGATGCATCTGGCTTTATCCTATCAACTAAATGTCAATTTTTATGATTTTTAATTATGTGCTTTTGAGTGCAATATGTGAACATGAGTGCAGGTGTCTAAAGTGTTAAGAGTCAGATTTCCTAGAGCTAGACTCACAGGCAATTGTGAGCTGCCTGACTTTGGTGCTGGGAGACAATCTTGGGTTCTCTGCAAGAGCAATATATGCTCTTAATCACTGAATCATTTTTCCAGCCTCCAATCATTTTAACCATCATCTACACTACAAATAATGTTTGATGAACTATATTGGCACCCAAGTGGCCCAGCCAGTTTGACACACAAAATTAACCACGCCAGTATGTGTTATATGATATAAACTTTTTGAGGCATGGTTTTACCATGTACCCCTGGCTGTTTTGCAGCTTATTATGTTGCTTATTCTGTGGTTAGCCTTGAACTCACAGAGATGCTCCTTACTCTGCCTCCACAAAGTGGTGGGATTAAGGGCATGTACCAACAAGTCTGAATATAATTTTTATTAGAGCAGAAGAGACAGATATGTCAGGACAAAAGGAATTTCTAAGAGCACCCCATGTCTATTGAAGTATACATGAAATCTGAATGGTTGACTGGGGACTCATGTTACCTTATACTTGTTTTATAGTTTGTTTATGGTAGTAATATGATTATTAAAATGAAAACTTGTACTTTTATTGTTTATAATTTATAGCTTGCTTGATAATTTTATAGTTGACTTTCCATTACTGTAATAATTTGCTGAGATTATGTCCTTAGAAAATGTTTATTATGGCTCATGACTCAAAGATTTCAGCAAAGCAGGAGCAAAACCACCCAATGTCTCTTATACAGAGGGGACACAAACATTCAAACCACAATAGAGAAGCTGTAGCCATCTTTTTGTTATACATGGAGTCAAGAGTCCATAACCCCCTCAAGTGCACATTCTCAATGACCTAAAGTCCTCCTGACAAAGCCCTCCCCTTAAGGCTTTCAGCACCTCCCAGTGGCAACAAGATGGGATCAAGTCTTTAACACATCTGGATGATGCTGAAGATTCAAAACATAGAGTTAAAAATAGCATGGAAATCTCTGTAGCTCATGTCAACTGTTTGAAAGGGACAGAAATACAGGATAAAAGCGCATTCCAAACTGCTTGATATTGACCAAGTGATAAGAATAGTGATTCGTCTTTGTTGCCTATGCTTTATATAGGGTACTCATTCCTCCTCTTGCTTTAGGATTCAGTACCTCTAAATGCAAGAACTTCTACTACTGGCCTTTTTCTTGCAACAATTTTGAGCTCTAACTTTTTGCTTCTACATTTTCTTCATGTAGTGATTTCTATGTAAAGGATCATTAATAAACTGGAATTGTCTTACTAGAGCAAACATATCTGAACTAATCAGTAGATGATGCTAACTGCTAAGGTACTGCATTTACTCATTTGGAAAATGTTGACTGAGATTTCTGTCCTGCTCAGTCCTGAAGCCATTAAGTCCCGAAGAATCACACAGAGGTCTACATTAATTATAAATTGATTGGCCCATTAGCTCAGGCTTCATATTAACTAATTCTTATACATTAGCCCTTAATTCTTGTCTGTGTTAGCCATGTGGCTTGGTACCATTTTAGGCAAGGCAGTCACATCTTTCTTGCTCTGTGTCTGGCTTCCTCTCTGTCTGGATGATGACTACAGACTGAAACTTCCCTCTTCCCAGAATTCTCATTGCCCCACCTCTACTTCCTGCCTGTTTTCCCTGCCTATACTTCCCGCCTGAATACTGAAAAATTGGCATTTATTTAAAATACAATTGACAGGGTATAGACCATTGTTCCACAGCAGAAAAATGATGTGGGAGTGATTTCTTATTAATAAAGAAACTACCTAGACCCATTTGATAGGCCAACCCTTAGGTAGGTGGAGTAAACAGAACGGAATGCTGGGAGAAAGAAGCTGAGTCAGGGAGTCGCCATGATTCTCCCACTCCAGACAGACGCAGGTTAAGATCATTCCTGGTAAGCCAGCTCTTGGGCTACACAGATTAATAGAAATGGGTTAGATCAATATGTAAAAGCTAGCCAATAAGAAACTGAAACTAATGGGTCAGGCAGTGTTTAAAAGAATACAGTTTCCGTGTAATTATTTCGGGTAAAGCTAGCTGGGTGGCGGGACACAGCCCGCTGCTTTTAATACTACAGTTGGCGCCCAAATGATGTGGGAGTGATTTCTTATTAATAAAGAAACTGCCTAGACCCATTTGATAGGCCAACCCTTAGGTAGGCGGAGTAAACAGAACGGAATGCTGGGAGAAAGAAGCTGAGTCAGGGAGTTGCCATGATTCTCCCACTCCAGACAGACGCAGGTTAAGATCATTCCTGGACTTTTCATGACAATGAGACATATCTGCTCCTGGTGGCACCAATCTACTTCGAGAGGAAGATGGGCATCGAAGAGGATCCTTATGGAGTTGGATAGCCATTTGGGCAAGAAACTGCTCTTGCCTGGACTGTTGCATAAACTGGACACAGAGAACCTGCAGAGAGAGGACTGCTGAACTTGCCTAAAGGTGAGACGGTCTTTTGGGGTTCATGACTCATGAAAGAGTCTGCGAGACATTCTGCAGGACACAGCAGATAGTGACTGAACTGTCTTTAAAATTTCCTGCTTCATGAAAATGTCTGCTGGATACTATGGGCCTGAAGGCTGAAGATGGATGCCCCAACCATACAAAAGAACTTTGGGTGACTGTCCAGGCAGCAAGATGTCTCTGTCATTTCTAGAGTTTTCTTATTTCTTGTTTACTTAGGTAGTATTATATCCTTCTGGAGTCTTTGATGGAGTTGAAGAATGAATAGATAGTTATAGTTTTCCTTAGTTATGATAAAAGATAAAATAGATATAAATATTGTAACTATAATTCTTGCTTGATAACTGTTTTGCTATATGTAATTTTACTATGTTAAAGTTAAAGCCTTTCTTTTTTGTTTAAACAGAAAAAGGGGAAATGATGTGGGAGTGATTTCTTATTAATAAAGAAACTACCTAGACCCATTTGATAGGCCAACCCTTAGGTAGGTGGAGTAAACAGAACGGAATGCTGGGAGAAAGAAGCTGAGTCAGGGAGTCGCCATGATTCTCCCACTCCAGACAGACGCAGGTTAAGATCATTCCTGGTAAGCCAGCTCTTGGGCTACACAGATTAATAGAAATGGGTTAGATCAATATGTAAAAGCTAGCCAATAAGAAACTGAAACTAATGGGTCAGGCAGTGTTTAAAAGAATACAGTTTCCGTGTAATTATTTCGGGTAAAGCTAGCTGGATGGCGGGACACAGCCCGCTGCTTCGTATTTCAACAGAAAAACATGTTATAAACCAAAAGGTCACTATGTGTATCATTGTCTTAGAAAGAAGAGAGTTTTATTTTAGGGTTAGTGGTGGCAAAGACTTAAGGAAGGTTTAGAAAATGTAATACAAAAGGTATTCCAGTCTAAGAGGAAATTTCTATTAATATTACTTCTCTGTATCAATCTGTGCTGTTATTTTTTTTCCTCTACTGACCAACTCATAAGGGTTAGGGCTGATTGTATATATTTCTATAGTCACTAGCATTTCTGAAGATGTTTTACCTTTTTTGAGTCACCTTTCAACCTTTTGATCCTGGTGTATGCCAAAAAAAAAAAAATACAAATTCTGATCCCTTTCAATGATGCAATTGGCCCACTCAGACATAAGCAGGATATTCCCCCATGGGACTCCTCTATGTGATAAACAAGCCTTTTTTGTTGTATGTGTGTTTAGTAGCAGGGGGTTTCCTGGGGACTGCAAGGGTAGCCTTTAACTGCCTTCAGGCTATATTTCTGCCCATACTTTTATCTGCACATCCATTAAGAATGGATCTTAATATGGCCTAAGAATAACTTAGCACTCAACAGACATCAGCTTTGTGGGAGGTCCATAGTGGGGCACAGAATCTGTTTCCTAAGATGAAGTTTAGGGGACTCTGAGAATAAGCTGGAGGCCTGAAGAAACGTAGGTCTCCCTCATATGCTATTGAGTTGACACCCTGGCCATGTGCGCTGTGGATCTAAAAAGTTCTTTAAGTTCCCGAATAGCTAGCTCACTTTTGAGCTGTGCCATTGAGGCGCATTAGTTTTAGAAACCCAGATTCTCTCGTTCTCTAAAAAGCATGCTGGGAATTTTTTTGTTTAAAAACATAGTCAGAAAAAGAAAGGAGCAAATATGGGGGATGTGGGGCTGGGAGCTTGAAAAACATGTTTGGGCTGATGAGACTGAAATTCCTTGTTAAAGAAAGGGCTGGTTCAGAGCTTGCCTTCTTCCTTGCATGCTTTCTCACGTTTTATACTCAGTGTGAGAGCTTGGGCCAGGGAACATGTGTCAGACCCAAGAAGGCACAGAACCACAAGTTCTCTTACACGTGTGTTTTTAGAATAAAGTTGGATAGTATCTGAGCATGAAATAAGTTTACATATAGAAAGAAATGGTTTGGGACATCACTAAAAGAAGGTGGCAAGGCCTGTGGTAGCCGTGGGCTTGTGCCACTTTCAATTGTAAGTATCGTTGAGATTTTACACTCCTAAGAGGAGACTGAGGGAAGAGAGTGAAGATCATGTGTTGTTAATTAGGGAAGATGGAATGAGAAGAATGCTAAGCTATAACTTAAGCTCTCCTTCTAGGCTGATGACAAGCCACATGTAAAGTTTAACATGCGTATTTTTGAACTCAACCTTCTGTCCCTCTGAGCAGTGCCAGTGTATGGTTTAAAGAAGCAGATGTGGCAAAAGAGGAGGATGTTTCAGGCTTTGAGTTTCAAAGAGCCAAATGGAAGTAGAGGTCTGGTCCTTTGGTCTTTCATTCACTGAAGATTGAAGAGTTTGTGGCTCCTCTGGGGCTGGATTTCTCACTCTGAACAGGAGCCCTGTTTTTTCAGGTGTTACTACAGAAGGGAAAAACAAAAGAAAAATCAGCAATGTGAAGGGAGAATGTGGGATTCCTACGGGACAATGGCAGAGATGTCACCACTTCCTGCTTTGCCAAGGATCCATGTATATTTCACTGAAACTGACTCAAGGATCCAAAATGGGTCAATTTTTAATTCTTCAAATGGGTAGAAGGTGCCTTTATTGAATGAAAGTCTTCTAGATAGATTTACCCAGGCTTCCTCTAGATAGAAGGAAAAGGGGGACGTTTGCCTGGTTACGTCTCTGCCTAGAGAGAACATAAGGAATTTTAATGATTTCCTGTGCAAAGTCTCTGAGGGTCCTTGGGTAGCCCGTATAAACAGGAGGGCATTTCAGTTGATTGGATTTATGTTCCTGAAGTCAGGAAACAGACCAACATGGGCCTCTCTCTGCTCAGCTCTGTTCCATGGGATTGGAAATTGTGATGCAAGAGGATCTGCCTCAGGTTTCATTCTTTTTGGATTTTATCTCATCTCTACTTCAGTTTACATATATTGGAATATATATATAGATAAAAGTTGTGCATACATAAACACATGAATATGTGTATATTAATATATGTGCATATTTGGGCATGTATATGTGTATGCATAAGTGTACATACAAACTATCTCAATTCTCCTAGAAATTAAAGGCTAAAAGAGTGTCTGGCCTCCATGGTTGGAATGAGTCACAAAAGGGTCTCCTTCAATCCTAGGACAATATACCTATTAGATTCAAGGTTCAAATTATATAGTTGTCCTAGCTAGTGTTACTACTGCTGGGATGAAACATAGGACAAAAAGTAACTTGGAGAGGAAAGGATTTATTTGACTTACACTTCCACATCACAGTACATCATTAGAGGGAGTCAGAAACTGAAACAGGGCAGGAACCTAGAGGCAGGAGTTGATGCAGAGGCCATGGAAGAATGCTACTTAGTGGCTTCCTCCATGTGGCTTGCCTCAGCCTGTTTTCTTACAGAACCCAGAACCACCAGACTAGGAGTGGCCCCACCCACAATGTCTGGGCCCTCCCACATCAATAACTAATTAAGAAAATATCCTACAGACTTGATTACAGTCCAATTTTCTGTAGATATTTTCTCAATCTGAAGCTCCTTCCTCTGTGGTGACTCTAAATTGTATCAAGTTGCCAGCACAGTGGTCTTGGATTCATTTCAGAAAATCCATTCAGAAGCTCCACAGGCCGAAGTCAGTGAAGTCTAGACCACTATCATACTCCATTGTACCATTTCTTCTGCAAAGAACTTGACAGTCCTAGACTCCCATTTAGGCTGTGCCAACTTTATACCTAGTAATGTAAGAAAACAGTTTATTAAACTACAGTAGCCACCATTGATTGAGCACTTCCTTAGTATTTCTCCCCTATGCACAGTGCCTAGAGGATCACATTTCATTCTTGTCCAGCCCTGGGAGGTACAGACTAACTACTATTATCCTCATTGAGGACAATATTGTGTCTTATTTGAGAAGAATCTACATTTCAATTTTTTTAAATTAAATATAATTACATCATTTCATTTTTCCTCCTTCCCTTTCCTTCCTCAATCCTTTTCATCCACCCTCCCTTGATTTCTCTCAAATTTATGGCTTTTCTTTCTTTACTTGTTGAGATATATGTTCCTAAATATATAAATACAACCTGTTCAGTCCATATTACGTTACTGGTATGTATATGATTTCAGGGCTGACCACTTGGCATTGGATAATCAATTTAGGAGCTCTTCTTGAAGAAGACTATTCCTCCTGCTCTGAGCATTCCTTAGTTGCCTGAAGTTCTTTGTTGTAGGATATGATTTTAAGATGTGTTACATTTGTTTATGCTGTGGAACATTTGTTTAATGATGTAAATATGTGTTGCATTTTTTATGTTGCTTTTGTTTAACACTGTGAAGCTATGTTCCTTTGCCTGTATAAAATACCTGATGATATACTAAAGAGCTGAATGACCAATAGCAAGGCAGGAAAAAGAATAGATGGGGTGGCAGACAGAATAAATAGAAGGAGAAAAAAGAAGAAGGGGTAAATGGGATCAAGGAATGAGAATAAGAGGAGGAGAGGACTCCAGGGGCCAGTCATCCAGCCACAGGGCCAGACATAGAATTAGAAGAAAAAAAGATACACAGAAATAGAGAAAAGTAAAAGCCCAGAAACAAAAGGTAGATGGGATAATTTAAGTTAAGAAAGGCTGGGCATTCATAAGAAAGAATAAGTCTCCTCTTGTGTGATGTATTTGGAAGCTGGGTAGGAGGTCCTCCAAAAGAGTAAAAAAAAAAAAAAAAAAAAACCACAACCAACAACAGGCCTTTGTCTAGGGTTGAGATTCCCCTTTTATGTTAGCATATCTATTGGTGTCATTCTTTGAGTAAATGTAAATGTTCAGTATGGGAATCCAGAACTGTCTTCAAAGCCATGGCCTTAAGTATGACTATAAACCACCTCCATGTATACATTTTATATTCATTGTATCCTGAGTTTTTGCAAAATAGTAAAATTACCTTGAAAAATGCAAATCTGCTTTCTTTACCAGAATGTTTCAAGGACAAAATAAAAGAATAGCTATTCCACCCCATAAACACTTACAGAACATTATTGGTGAGGCATTGTTCTGGAGTTGGGGTATGCAAACACAGATAAGATTGAGTTCCTTCACTCCAGGAGATAGATTTCTGTGAGGACACTCTGTTTTGAACTCTGATTGTCTGTGAAACTGCCTTAACGAGCATGAAGCACTGTACAAGTGCCTATTTCCTACAATACTGTTTTATCATATGCACAGTGAAGGAAAGCTACCAGCCATCAGTACAGAACAAGCTAGGGTAAAAATCGCACATGGCTTTCAGCAGATCCCTGCAATGCTCGGCAAATAGGTGTTGCCAATTTCCAAGGCAAATGAATGCAGCGGAAACAGGTAATAATTTGAAAGGTGACTATAATGTGACGTGAGTACTGCTTTTGCACAATAAAAGTAGGTATGTACATCCAAAACAGTGGTGTCCCCTTCAGACCAGCACCTTGGGAGACTAAATCCCTGGATATTTATTGTAATGATGTTGCCATTGCTCAAAACACTTTTTGGAACTTTGTTTCTTAAATTGACTTCCAAGCCTATTGGCGCATTTTCTTAAATACACTCAGTGGTGATAAATCTTTGTCGTTTAAGAGTGTATTTGCTTTTAGCAAATAGTCAGCGTCCTTCAGAACCAAGTTGGGAAAATAAGGTGGATGATCAAGCACAGAAACAAGAGTTTTTATAAGGAAAGAAAACACTTTCCCATTCTTTTTTCCATCCTGTTTTACTCAACTTACCTCTCTCTTTTCCACTCTCTATTACATGTAAGGCTATAAACCAATAAGAACAAATTACTAATGTAGTTAATAAACTAGTGTTGAACAGACACTAGTGTCTAAAGTTACAAGACTAGGTACGAGATAAGTAGGAATTATAGACCAATCTCACTCATGAAATTGATGCAAAAATACTAAATAAAATTCTAGCAAATTGAATCCAAGAACATATCAGAATCATCATCTACCATGATCGAAGTCAGCTTCATTCCAGAGATTCAGGGATGATTCAACATATGAAAATCTGTCAATCTAATCCACCATATAAACAAACTGAAAAATAAAAACCACATGATCATATCATTAGATGCTGAAAAAGCTTTCAACAAAATACAACATCACTTCATGATAAAGGTCTTAGAACAGGGATACAAGGAACATACCTAAACATAATAAAGACAATATACAGCAAGCCAACAGCCAACATCAAACTAAATGGAGAGAAACTCACAGAGATCCCACTGAAATCAGGAACAAGACAATGTTGTTCACTCTCTCCATATCTACTCAGTATCGTTCTTGAGGTCCTAGCCAGAGCAATAAGACACCAAAAGGAGATCAAGGGGATACAAATAGGAAAATAAGTCAAACTGTCACTGTTTGCTGATGATATGATAGTTTACATAAGCAACCCCAAAAATCCTACCAAGGAACTTCTACAACTCATAAACACTTTCAGTAATATGGCAGGATACAAGATTAACTCTAAAAAAATCAGTAGCCCTCCTTTACACAGATGATAAATGGACTGAGAAAGAACTGAGAGAAACATCACCCTTCACAATAGCCACAAGTAACATAAAATACCTCGGAGGAACTCGTAACGAAACAAGTGAAAGACTTGTATGAAAAGAACTTTAAATCTTTGAAGAAAGAAAATGAAGAAGACACAAGAAAGTGGATAGATCTCCCATGCTCTTGGGTAGGTAGAATTAACATAGTAAAAATGGTAATCTTGGGGCTGGAGAGATAGCTTAGCAGTGAAGAGCACTGACTGGTTGACCAGAGGTCCTGAGTTCAATTCCCAGCACCCACATGGCACACAGCCACATGGCAGCTGACAACTAACTGTCTGTAACTCCAGTTCCAGGGAATCTGATGCTTTCAGACCAAAGCACATAAAATAAAGTTAAATAAATTATTTAAAAATGGCAATCTTACCAAATGCAATCTACAGAGTCAATGCAATGCCCATCAAAATCTCAGCAAATTTCTTCAGGCCTCAAAAGAATGATACTCAACTTCATATGGAAAAACAAAAAAAAATTGCTAAAACAATCCTGTACAATAAAGGAACTACTGGATGCATCACAATCCCTGACTTCAAACTCTACTACAGAGCTACAGTACTGAAAACAGTCTGCTATTGGCATAAAACCAGACAGGAGGACCAATGGAACTGAATTGAAGACCTGGATATTAATCCACACACCTACCTGATTTTTTTACAAAGAAGCAAACAATATAAAACAGAAAAAAAAACATATTTAACAAATGATGCTGGTATAACTGGATATCAAAAAGTAGAAGAATGAAAATAGATCCATATTGATCACCATGCACAAAAGTCAAGTCCAAATGGATCAAAGATATCAACATAAAGCCAGCCACACTGAACCTTATAGAAGAGAAAGTGGGAAGTACACTTGAACGCATTGGCACAGGAGCTCACTTCCTAAATATAACCTCAGCAGCACAGACATTGAGAGAAACGATAAATAAATGGGACCTCCTGAAGCTTAAAAGCTTCTGTAAAGCAAAGGACATGGTCAACAAGACAAAATGACAGCCTACAGAATGGGAAAAGATCTTCACTAACCCCACATCAGACAGAGATCTGATCTCCAAAGTATACAAAGAACTCAAGAAATTGGTCACCAAAAGATCACATAATCCAATAAAAAAAAAATGGAGTAAGACCTAAACAGAGAACTCTCAGCAGAGGAATCTAAAATGGCTGAAAGACACTTAAGGAAATGTTCAACATCCTTAGTCATCAGAGAAATGCAAATCAAAACAACTCTGAGATTCCATCTTATACCTATAAGAATGGCCAAAATCAAAAAATTTGATGACAACTTATGCTGGAGAGGTTTTGGGGTAAAGGGAACATTCTTGCATTGCTGGTGGGAATGCAGGCTGGTACAGCCCCTTTGGATATCAGTGTGGCGATTTCTCAAAAAATTAGGAAACAACCTTCCTCAAGACCCAGTAATACCACTTTGGGGTATATATCCAAAGATGCTCAATCGTACCACAAGGACATGTGCTCAACTATGTTCACAGCAGCACTGTTTGACATATCCCAGAACCTGGAAACAATCTAAATGCCCCTTGACCAAAGAATGGATAAAGAAAATGTGGTACATTTACACAATGGAGTACTACACAGCAGAGAAAAAATAACGACATCTTGAAATTTACAGGCAAATGGATAGAACTAGAAAGCATCATATTGAGTGAGGCAACCCAAATCCAGAAACACAATTATCATATGTATTCACTCATACGTGGTTTTTAAACATAAAGCAAAGAAAACCAGCCTATGAATCACAATCCCAGAGAACCTAGAAGACCATGAGGACTTTAAGAGAGTCATAAATGAATCTAATCTACATGGAATGTAGTAAAAGACAAGATCTTCTGAGTAAACTGGGAGCATGGAGACCATGGGAGAGAGTTGAAGGGGAGGGGAGAAGGAGGGAGGGGAGTGGAGAAAAATTTATAATGCAATAAAATAAATAAAAATAAGAGATAAGTAAGACTCTACACTCTTTCCTGTAAAGGACAGGATGAGAAACTCCCTATAACAGAAGCTTCACGATGATAAAGAAGCTTAAATAAAGGAAATAGAAAGCAAAACTACAGATTATTTATCTACAGGGTTTACCTTATCCCTCACAGAAGTCTTAATTTTAATACTTCTTTTTTATTGAAAAAATCATATAAGATGTTCTAATCATGCTTATCCCTTATCCCCTCCCCATCTCTTTCCAGATCCCCACTCACCAAACTCTACACTCTTTCTTTCTCTTTTCAATGAACAAATAAACAAAAAACTCTGAGAAACACACACACTCACAAAACCAGAAAACCAATATACAAGTAAGGGACCAATAGATCCAAAACTATGCCTAAACAAAGCAATCTGAGACAAGTCTGCAAAAATACCATTGAGTTTGTTTTGTGTTGGTCATCTACTGCTGACATAGGTAGGCAAGGGACCTGCCCTGTTGTGTGGTTATTACACCCAATGAAACTCCATTGGGGAAAATTAATCTTTCCTTTGTAAATGGGTGTCAATTGCAGATCGCTTCTTGGTTAGGAGTTGTAGCCTGTGTCTACTGTCCCTTCTCAGTGCTGGAACCCCATTTAGCTTGAACCTGTGCAGGCCCTATGCATGATACCACAGTCTTTGTGAATTCATACATACGTCAGTCCTGTTGCATCTAGAGGGATCTGTTTCCTGGCAGACATTCATCCTCTCTACTTCTTATAATTTTTCATCTTCCTCTTC
Organism: Microtus oregoni; assembly: GCF_018167655.1. Lineage (NCBI taxonomy): Eukaryota > Metazoa > Chordata > Mammalia > Rodentia > Cricetidae > Microtus > Microtus oregoni. Next base: position 802,751 of record NW_024543229.1, read on the forward strand.
CACATAGCTCCCTCATTCTTGAGATCTTGATGGAGATGTCCCATACAGAAACTGAGTGCCCCCAAATTTCGCACTTTCTGCATAATGTCCAGTTGTGGGTCTCTGTGTTAGTTCCTGTCTACTACAAGCAGAAGCTTCTCTGATGATGCATAAGCAAAGCACTGATCTGAGTCCCAACCTGTGTGGCTAGCACAGCACTTCTCAATGTCATCAGAAATGCCCTGTGACTTGGTACTTCCCTTGCAAATGCTCATCATCTCTGAAATGTAATTTTCCAAATAGGTTATAAGTTAGAGATAAAAATTCTGCCTCTTGGGGACTAGAGAGATGGCTCAGAGGTTGAGAGCACTGGTGGCTCTTCCAGGGGACCTGGGTTCAATTCCCAGCACCCACATGGCAGCCCACACCTGTCAGTAACTCCAGTTCCAGGGTTTCTAAACACCCTCACAGAGACATACATGCAGGCAAAATACAAATGAATATAAAATAAAAAAATAATTTTTCTAAAAAAGAATTCTGCCTCTTTATTAATTCCGACAGCAAAACAATGAGACTGTAGTAGAGTTGTGGTTGTCCCTGAGTGAAACTGGGAAGGGACTGAAAAGCGCATTGCTGGAAACTGCACTTTTCTAAATCTAAACTCTCAACCCCTGCTGCCACCTTCTCCCTACTTCTGGATTTTTTTTCAGTTAAGAAGAGCGTGTCATCAGTGCCCTCATATTAGGGAGTTAAAAGGTGATTCATATTTTTTTTAAAAAACAGAGCATTAGAGATACTATTAATCCAAAAGAAAGGACGCCAGACTACCAGAGAATCTTGATGTATCAATAAAGAGATACCTTTAGGCAAAGCTGGAATATATGCAATCACCAAAAGCAGGCAACACCAACCAGTTCTGTGGAGTTATCCCCCAGAATCAGCTCTTTGCCTGAAATGCTGGCTTATTCTTTAAGAGTCAGAGTTCAGACTACAGTATTTCAGAGCAGACAAAGCCTTTAGAAAAGTCCATCCTCTCTTCTTAAAATCTGATTTTCAGGTACGTGTGACAGGTAGCCAGAGTAAGGGCTAGCCATTTTCTAGATCATACAAGAAGTGAATGGTCCTGCAGGGATTGAGCTCCAGGCCCTGGATTTGCCACCACACTGGTCTCTTTCCTCTGGGCCAGCAGTTACTTGTAGAAATGCCCAGCTTGAGGGCTACGTGAAGTAGGACACAGTTACCGGGCTAGTTTCCTTCGGCCCCCAAGAGAAACTCATGCATTTCTCTGGGGAGAAAAGAGTGAGAGAAATATCAGAGTCTATGCCACTTCCAGAGGCCTAGCAGCTTCCCTATTGAGACCAAGCAATCCCGTTAGGGACCCAGAAGCTTTACTTTTGAGCCCAGGCAGCCAGCACCTCTTCCACAGAGATTCAAGTTTGTATTTGTTATTGAATCCACAAGATAAACTATTGGAGAAAGTATTCAACCAACTATGTTTCCGTGGGGCCCAGAGCACATGGTCTTCATTAGAATGAGCAACCACAAAGCAGATTTCCCCTTGTGAAGGTCTGAAAGCAAGTTGAAATCTAGCCAATATCGTTCCAGCAGCCAAAGGCTGACTTCCAGCTGCTGCTTGGTTAAAATTCAAAGATCAAGGAGATGACACCTGCAGGAGTAGGGAAGAGGTGCCGAAAGTCAACCTGGGGAAGGGAACCCCCGAAGGACTGCATCTAAAGGGATGTTTGTTCCAGCTTTCCCCAGCTTCCTCTCTGTCCCAGCTCTGAACCTCAACACACCCGAGCTGAGCTGATCGCCAGCCCGCCCCATTAGGAAGTTCTAAGGAAAGATTTCCTTAGACACTCCATGAGGTCCTACTTTTTGTACAAAGTCTCTCCAGACAACTCTACCTCTTCAGTATACCTCAATAGCCTCTTAGCTTCCTCAGCAAGAGTATGATTGTTTACAATTGCCTACATCTCTCCACTGTTGTATGCAATGATTTATTCTCAGTGGGCATGCTGGCATTTTTTTTATTTTTTGTATAACAGTCTCATCCCTTTACTTAACGGGTAGTATTTGTTCACACCCCTAACCACTCTGTCATTTTTTCCTGTTTGGCCGGATGCATTTACCTAGCATTTCTTGCCTATGGGTGGGTGAGTGATTATTTGCTGGAGCAAGGACACCTTCTTAGAGGCTACACCATACTGACTGTTTCTTTCTTAGTTATGCAAATGTTCTCCACACTGGAGCCCATCTCTTCCTTCACACAACTCATAATGTCTCACTCGGAGATTTGCAGGAGATCAACAAAAACAGCAACAACGAAAAAGAGTTTAGAGAGATCACAGAATCACAAATGGGGTTCTCTAAGTTTTTTCTGGCTTTTCAAATCCACATTGTTTCTATGATCATAACTATGTGGTCATGCAGAAATGGCCAGCCCATAAAAAACTCACCTGAGAGAAGGAAGGACAAATGTGAGTCCCTTAGTGGGATATAGCAGTGAGGCTAGCATAGTAGGGCACAGGGCACATTGTGAGGAGAAAATATCCCTCTATAAGAGAGGAAAGAATGAAGAAGAATTGAATTTCTTTAATCCTGGTACAAGCTAATTCTAGATTTGAGACCTATAACTCTCACTTAGGTGTATCTAGAAGGCCAAACTTTAATATTGTGGATATTTGTGTGTCAGAAGTGGGTATACAACAGTAAAAGACTTTAGAAAAGCCAAAAGCCTTACAAAAGTGTGTGTGTGTGTGTGTGTGTGTGTGTGTGTGTGTGTGTGTGTGTGTGTGCATACACATTCTCTTATTTTATAGACTACGCTCCAGTTTGGATGCTACCACATAGACTAATAGCTCCGTCACTCCTTCTCTACTAGATTAGTAACATGCCCCAACCCACACAATTCCTGCCATCAATTAGATGGCATATGAATAATAGGCTGACTGCCATTAATGCTGAGTGGAAATACACAATCTATCAATCAAACAGAATAAGATTTTCTTCGAAGATGCAGAGTATTAGGAGAAACAGAGCCTTATCTACACGACAATGGATGGAAGTAACTCCTTTATATCTTAGACAAAAGCTGGCTTCTGATTTGTGTTTTTTTGTTTTGTTTTGGGATTCTCTGTAAATCTCTGAATCACCAAAGAAATTTAGAAATGTTGTCTTTGGAGGGATTATTCAAAAACAATTAGGAAAAGGGCGTTTCTGAGTATCTTCTAGGCAAGTGTCACCTGCCTCAGTGGAATTTCCTTATTAGCTTGTCAAGGGCACCAAGCTGTTGTGCCGTTCCCTTAAGCCAGTGCCCTGGGCTGTTCAAACTTCATCTAGGTCCTGCATAAAGTATTATTCGAAATGATGACCATGTCGGGAAGCCTGAATGTCTTTTCCTACTTTGTATATCCCATGGTATCTCACCAGTACTGCCCACTCAAGACCCACATCTCTCCCACAAGCCAAGAGGAACTAGCTTACATCAGCACATTGAAAGAGATAACCAATAAAAAGAAGTATTTACAAACAAATAGCAGTGTGTTTCTCAAGAAACTGTTCCAATGTGAATATTTTGGACTTTCTTTGGGTTAGGTGAAGCTGTTTAACAAAGTTCCTTTTTATTTCCTGGCATTTTACCTTTTTAAAGTTTTCCTCTTAGTGACTCAGAAGAAAAATAACATCAATCCAAAGACAGGAGCTTGGCCCCGCTTTGCCCTCTTCTCTTTCATTCTTGCTGTTGTGTTTTTGTCATTTTAATAGCACTGAGTTTCATAAGGACATTTTCATACAAGTATACAAAATACTTTGACCATACTCCCCCATAGAGCAACCTTCATTTTTTTCTTCTAATCTATCCCTTTTACAGTTAGTTGCTTTTGTTCTCTTGGTAGAGTCTTTCTCTGTAGTCAACGTGGCTGTCTTAAAACACAACATCTTCAGCCTCCCAGTGCTGGAATTCTAGGCATGCTCAGCATGTCCAGGTAGTTATCTTTTCTCCTTTGGAAAGAAACAGAAAACACACACATGGCAGCAGGGGGTTGAGAGAGAGTGTGTGTATCTTCCTAAACAAACTGAGTTCTACAAACAAACTGAATTAGAGAACTACACCCTTATCATTGACAACAAAAAGTCAAGATTATCAAGTGTAATGTTTTCCAAGCAAAATAGTAACTAGGTTGTGTTGCTTGGTGTTCTTGTGAGACTCCCAGAAATGGGAGTGGGGAGTGTCTGTAACTCTTTTGCCTGCTCTTGGGAACTTTCCTCCTACTGGGTTGTCATGTCCAGCTCTGATATGACAATCTGTGCCCAATCTTTTTTTGTATCTTGTTAGGCTATATTCAGTGGATATCTCCTTTTTTGAAGGGAAACAGGAGGAGTTGATCTGGAGGAGAGAGGGGAGGTGATAATAAAAATGAGAGGCCTTGAAGGGAGGAGAAAGTGTGGTTGGGATGTAATGTATGAAAGAAGAATAAAAGTTAAAATAAATGAATAAATAAGCAAAATAAAAGAGTTTTTAAAAGACAGTATTAAGACAAACATAGGAGCATATGTCTGGAATCCCAGCAATTGGGAGGCTGGGACTAAAGAAATGTGAGTTCAAGACATATCTGGATTATATCAGCAGTCAAAAGACAAATAAATAAATAAATAAATAAATAAATAAATAAATAAATAAATACTAATGAAAGAATCTTGCATTTTATAATAATCAAGGGAAAAACTGATGTTCTAGCACCCCCTCCGAAATCATCAGAGACTATTCATTTCCTCTCTGTCCACTGAACAAACGTACCTATTGTATCCTTTAGGTGACCCTGCCACCTGTTGTCTCACCTAAAATCCTAATGGATTATCACAGTGCCTAAGAATCACTGCCAGAGGCCACAGATGGATCTGTCTGAGACGCAGCAAGTTAGCAGGTTTGTCATGTAGGTACCACAGTGGGACATAGGTAAAGCAGCGGTGTGTCCCTTTGTTGGAACACTAAGTTGCATGAGGGAAAACACCTAAGCCCTTCCATAAATCCACGCGAGCTGATGACTTCCCATCTGCTGTTTTGGAACTGTCCTCAAGTCCTTTTGAGTGTGTTTAGATAACAGCATGAGGCATACTAGGGCAGGGAATGCCTCCTGGTTCTCATGTTTACGGCATAATCAAACCCTGAATGTGTCAGGCACATGCATTCTGGTTGTCTAACTATATGCAAATATAGTTACAACACAACTTATTGCTATGGCCCAGGGAAAGTTTGATGCTTCCTTTATTTCTCTCCTCTTTTTCTGGCTTCCTTTCTCCGTCCCTGCCTATCTTCTCTTCCACTTTGAATTTCTTTCATCCTTCCTTTCTCTGTTTCTTTTCAACACCCCTTTTAGGATCAGAAAGAAACTTAGGGCAATTCCTGGAAATCTGTGGTTTATTCCCCACAGCTGGGTGGAAACAAGCGCGCTCACTTGGCTGCGAAGACTCGAGCGTGGCCCAGCGCTTACTGGCCTGGAGGTCTGGCCAGGCCAGACTTATCAGGTCAGGGAAACCCTGCTGCTCTTGGACTCTGCTCTCCATTGCTCTGGCTCACATCAAGACAGAGTCTGTGGCTCACACTGTCTACACTGGAAAGACTGTGCCGCTATAACCAGCCAGAATGACGTTTTCCTCAACCCACTGTCCAATCCCCTGGGAGTGCGAATGGCCCAACATAGCTGAGAACTCACTTTCTCTTAAGACTTCATCATGAAGTTGTAAAATGCTCCACGACTTCCTTCAATATTGGAAGGCATACAGCTGCTGTCAGGCCAGGAATCCTCACCATAGGAAGCTTCTAAAAAGGGGAAGAGTTCCCAATTAATGAAAAGCAGTTAGCTCAGCAGCTTAAGAGAGAAGTAAGCTGGGCAGAAGGAGCTTGCCAGGATGGATAAAGGCATTTCCCATTTCCACTGAATAATAGCATTGAAAGGAAGCTCCCTTAAAAGTCTGGTTGTGGGCTTATGGCAAACTTTAAGGGAAAGTCTAGTTTGGTGGCAGGCAATGCCCCAAATTTGGAGGAAGTCATGGATGGCTGCTGCAGAGTAGATCAGTTGCAGCCTGCGACCAGGTTTACACTCATTTGTGTTCAAGCATATTAATTAGAATAATGAAGTAACTTTTTATAAATTAAATTTACTCTAAATGCATTCTTCCTACCTTGTGGGGGGACTAAAATAATCACCTTTAAGTAGAATTGTGGATATTTTCATTTGTAGATTTTTTTATTTCGCAAAATAGAAGCTAGAAGCTGACCACCCTAGATCATTCACAATTTAAATGATTTTTGTTTTTCTCTGAAGTCTTAAACACTGAGGAGTACTGCAGTGATTTAGCCATCCTGTTTTTAACATTGTATCTTCCCCAATTGGGGCCTTATTTCTACTTGCTGCTTGCTTTTTTTTAAAAAAAAAAAAAAACTTTGCTTCATGCCCTGGAAGGTAAATCTTCAGAAGTAGTGTCAGATAATAGTGATGCTCCTGCTAATCACTGCTCAATCAAGCGCCTAATGAGGTGCCTGGAGGAAGGCACACACATCATGCGTGTTTGCTAATGAAACTGTGAATAGCTATAGTATCAGTAACAAACGAATTGCCTCCTGATAGGGACTTTACATACTCTTCCCACTCACCTGCTTGTTCACTGGCAAAATTAAAAGAAATAATTTGCTCCATTAGGGACATTCCAAGGGAATTTTATAATGCTAAAGGGAGGCATTATAAAGTTGTTCAGGTGTATCAGAACACCACACTGTATACCTTAAATAGATACAACCTCAACATCTTTAACACAAACAATGATTCTTGGGGTTTATTGATCATTATGGTGCATCTTCTGCAATGGTCTGGTCTGTGTAAATGTAATGTCTTTTCATGCAAGTGCTAGGATGTAAAAAATACATGAAGTTCATACATACAGAAATAGAAACATGGAAGCAGCAAGGCATAAAAGAGCAGTCCTGTATCCCAGAGTAATCTGATCTCTGCAGTATTCATAAATGAGTTGCCCATTGTCTGATGACATAGAAACATGTCGTGATGGCTCTTGAGCTAGAGTAAAAATAAAAGGTTTAGCAAGTGGCTTTTATGCTCGTCCAGTTCTGTTACTTTATGGATTTGTATGCTTTATACAGTCATTACTTAAACTACTTCACCGAAATTTCCTGATTAACCTAAGGCTTCCTAAGGCAGTCTATTTTCTTATATTCACATGTGTTGATTATGGGTTTCATTGTGACATTTTCATATAATCATGCAATGTACTTTGTCACTACTGGGCTTTATTGTGATTCCAGATATGAGAGTAAAATATGTGGTATTCTCCCAATTGGCTTATTTCACTTAAAACAATGAATCTCACTTCCATCTATTTCCATGCAGATTATATAATACCTGACTCAAACTCTATTGTGTGTATATAGCAGATTTTCTTTATCCATTCTTTAGTTGAGAGTTACTTAGTTTGCTTCTAATCTTGGCAAGCCAGTTTCTATGTTTTCTGTATATTACTGGAAATTGTATAGCGGGTATATAGAAGTTATAATTTTGATATTTTGAGGAATCTCCATGTCAATTTCCATATTGGCCGTAGAGATCAGAAGATGGCATCAGATTCCCTGGAGGTGGAGTTACAAATGTTGTGAGACTCCCAACAAGGGTGTTGGGAGACAAACTCCTGTCTGATGCAAGAGCAGAATATATTCTTAACCACTAGGCCATTTCTCTACTGCTTAAAGTATTTTAAAATCAGTTAAAATAATGATTTTATTAACATATTTTAATTGTACACATTAATGGAATTTAGTACCTTATCTTTATTTATACATAGAGTATGCATTGTCAAATCTAACCAGATTTTTTTCTAAGCACCCCTCTGGTGCCCTTATCAAGCCCACAATCCATTTTACATTCAAAAATACTCATTTCAAGTTTCCACAAATGAGAGAAAGCATACAGTATTTGTTTTGTATGTCTGGATGATTTTGATTGATATAATAACCTGATACAATACTCTCTAGTTTAATCAGTTTTATTGTAAATGACAACATTTCATTCTTCTTTCTCACTGGATAATAGTCCATTGTTTATATAGCATATTTTCTTTAATTGTTCATCTATTAAGGGGCACATACATAGATCCCCTATCTTCACTATTTTAAATAGTGCCAGAATAAGTATGAGCACACATGTATATGTATATCTGCTGTGTACTATTTTCATTTTCTTTGAAGGTACCTAGGGCTAAGATAGTAAAATATATATGGTAGTTCTATTTATTTACTTTTTATTTACAGTAATTTCCACAGTGTTATCCAGAACAGACGGCCTAATATTCATGCACACTATTAGTGTCTAAGAGTTCCTTTTTCCATATTCTTACTAGTAGTTGATATTTCTGTTTTTGATAGTATTCACACTAACTGGGATGACAGAATATCTCCTTGCAATTTTGGTTTGCATTTCCTTCATGGCTAATAATGTCAAGCATTTTTTCCATGTATTTACTGAGCATTTGTATTTCTTCTCTTGAAAAATGTCTATTGAAAGCCTTTGCAATTTTTCAGTTTAATTGGTTTTATTGCTAAATTATTTGAGTTTTCCATATTCATGATATTAATTGTCTGTCAGATAAATGCTACCTAATATTTTTCCATTATGTGAACTATCTTTTCATTCTATTGATCATTTCCTTTGCTGTGCAGAAGATTTAAGCTTGATGTAATCCCATTTGTCACTTTTTGCTTTTATTTCTTGTGCTTTAGGGGTTCTATCCAGAAGTCATTGCCTGTGCCAATACCTTGAAGTGTTTCCCTTACATTTTTCTCTAATAGCTTTTGGCTTGTTTGAGATTCTTTTTTTCTGTGCAAGATAAGAAATAGAGAGAGAGTACCTAAAGAGCTATTGGCAGCTGATGGCTACTAGGAGAGGCAGAATGAGTTTTCTTCGGGGATATAACCCTTGAGAGGGTGCCCATGCTCCATCAGGTGAATGTATATATACTCTTACACATACAGTCAGCAGGAAATATACTGGATTGACTTAAGGTGGGGGACAAAAATGAGAAGAAAGTTTAAAGAGAAAAGTGAGAGGGCAAGATAGACATTGGATAGAGAGGAAATGGGAAGAATTTCATCAAAACCCATTATATGCAGGGACAAATTCTCAATTTTTTTTTTAAAAATACAAGAACAAAAAAGAAATAGTAATAAAAATCAAGTCATCATCTGCATGTGCACGCAGGGCTCTGCATGTGCACGCAGGTAGCTTTCTGCACCTTTGTCTGGAATCAATTGGCTGCTGGCCTGCAGGCTTATTTCTGGGTTCTTTCCTCTGTGCTTTGAAATAGACACCTATAAGAGAAACTCCTGGCTTCCACCGACTTTGCAGTTCTAACTCGTATTTCTGGGGTCTTCCTTTTCCTTCTCCTAGGGAAACCTTATCTCCACCTCTGTGTAACTCCTTCACTGTGACTCAGAAGAACAACAGTCTGTGAAGACTTGTGAGGAAACTGCAGGAAACAGCAAGCAGGATGTGAAGCTGGAGGATGCACCTGATGAAGCAGAAAGTACAAAACAGTACATGTTGCATTTGCCCTTGACTTACATCTTCATTTACACTGTCTTGATTCATCCTGATGAAGCCACTGCATTTGTGAAAGTTTTCTTAGCTGTATCCGGAGTTCTTTTGCTAAGAAGATATTGATTTGAGCTGACATTGAGTTGACAAATTTGATGGAGGCTCTTCTTTCCATGAGAGAGACAAGAGTAAAACAAGCAGTCATATGGAAAGGTGTCTAAGAAATGCCAATACTTAATTAGGGACACACTGGTCGTTTGCCTTCACCAGAACATCTTTTTTGAAATTTTTATTTATTTGTTTATGTGTATGGGTGTTTTGTCTGCATGGATGTCTATGCACCCCATGCATACCTGGTGTCTGCAAAGGCAAGAAGAAGGCATCAGATCTCCTCCAAGGGAGCATATGTGTGTTCAGAATTGAACCAGAGTCCTCTGGAAGATTGTCCAGTGCTCTTAACCACTGAGACATCTCTCGAGCCCCTCACCAGGACATCTTATCTCTCATCTGACATGGATTTTTATCTTTACCAACAACCCAGAGATTAACAGTGAAGCCAAAAATGTTCACCCTAAGATCAAGGATGCTTCAGAAAAGCAGCCTGAAGTACAAATATGTCATGCATATCTTACCCAACACTATATTCATTAACATCCAACTTTTTGATGAACCAATATGTTACAACCCACCAACATAAATCAAAAAGGAGCCCTCTTAACTGGGGATTTTTCATACCTCATAACTGTCCTGCGATCTGCAGCATCTGTCATCATCACCCTTCAAAATCAATCTTACTGAACTTTTTCTTTGAGACAGGGCCTTCTGTATATCAGGCCAGCCTTCAACTCACTATGTACTTAAGGGTGATATTTGAACTCCTAATCCTTCTGCCTTGACCTACTAAGTGCAATTTATACAATGATAAGATTGTACCCAGGGATTCATACATCCTAAGTAAGGACTCTACCAACTCAGCTACATTCCAGCTTTGAATTTCTTTGAATTTTTAACAATCTAATTGAATTACCTAAATGTAAAGTAGATAGAAAATTGAGACTGTAAACATGAAGTCTTCAGAAAATTTATAACTTCTGGTATCTTACCTTTCTGTTGTTATAATAAAACACTATGACTAGGAAAACTTATATAAAATAAAGTATAATTGGACTTATGGTCTCAGAATGTTCAAGTCCATGATGGAAGAGCAAAGGCATGGTGGCACCAACAATTTAGTGCTCACATCTTGATCCAAAATCAGGAGGCAAAAAATATAATAACAGCACCAGTCTTTTGAAACCTCAAAGTCTACCCCCAGTGACATACCTCCTCCTACAAGGCCACACCTCTTAATCCTTCCCAACAGTTCCATCAACTGGGGACCAAGTATTCAAATATACGATCATATAATTGCAATTCATATTCAAACCACCATACCTGGAGTCAATATTGAGGGACCAAAGACTTTCTTATTTTAGTTCATACATGTATTACTAAAATTTGTCAATAAGTATGCATGTTTTATAACTTCAAATAATTAAGATAAATTACCTTCTGAATGTAAACTTAGTGCCAGTCTGAACTGATTGAAGAGGGAGCATGAACTAAGGCCAAAAAGTATCTGGGAAGTATCTGGGATAGAGGCACTTAGCCTCCTGAATTAAACTTTGGGGTTGCTAGCCTGATACAAGTCAGTCCAGATGTTTTCATGGTGGAAAAAGAGCTAAGAGTTGCAGTAGACTTCTGGAGTGGCTAAGGGGTTTGCTTTGCCATCACTGTCTTGAGGACATCTAGAAATGAAAGATTAAAGTACTAGGTGGTTACGGTACAGTTAAATGGAGTGGGTTCTGAACAGAGAAAATGAAGAAGTCTATTTCTTGCTTCCATTACATTCACAAAATCTATGCAAATTATCTCAGATCCATAGGCCTTAAGTAACAGCAGTTCATGTGTTCCTTTTTTCCTATTCACAAGGCAGATGCATCTTCTGCTACTGCCCTAACACCTTTGAATTTCAGTATACTTTTTGCAGTATGGAGTAGACAGTCATATTTGGGGCATCAGCCAATGGTTGTTCTGTCTATTGGTTTGAAAGTTGAGGGTAAAGTAGATTTGTTTTCATACTTGTTGAGGTAACCATGCCTGCCTGCAATCCTTACAGGCATGCCCAAGTGATGGGTGGCAAATGAATAAGAATCTTTATATGTACAAACTAAACATTGTTCACAAAGGTTTTGTTCAAATACTTCTCAACGGCTTACTGTTCAGCAGTATTGGTTTGGGGCTTGGGGCTTGTGGACATCTGCCAGGACCATGAAGTATCTTATGACTTCTGATGGCTTGTTCAACGTGTGTCTTTAATAAGCCTGAAGAGGCTCCAGTAGGATACCAGGAAAGGCGTCAGTTCCTTGCTTCTTTGGGTTTGATGATCTTAGCCCATTTGAAATACTGATTGCAGACTCAATCCCTAATAATATGAGTCTTCTAATGTACTTTGTGGGGCATCTGAATGGGTCTTTTGTCTAATCGCTTCTCATAAATGTACAGTTTAATCTCAGAAATTGTGCAAATTTGGCAAAAGAATAATAATCAGCTAAGGTGTTTTGCTTCAGTTAGATTAGCTTTTAAGCTTTAGATACCTTTTATCAAGGGGTTGAGACTGGCTAAGCATATTAGCTAGAATTTTATTTGTTGCTGGCATCCTGGGACTTGGCTCAGTTTATGAATATGAGAAGGCAACACAATGTTTAAATGGGTTAATCCAGGGAGAAGGGTTTTTCTAAGAGTAACTGATCTCAACAGTCTAGTAGGAAACACAAAATTACTACTATCTTCTTTTCCAAGGATTTCCTCATGTGTTATTTCTTTTCAGCCTAACAAAGTTCCCATGAGTCAGGTAAAGAAGGAACAAATGTTCTCACTTGCCTAGTGAAGAAACTAAGCTTTGGAGATGTACCTTAATTTATCCCAAACCCCAGCAAGTTACCGGTAGCACTTAAAGTGAAACCGAGCTATTCTGACCTTCTCGATGGTATCGGTGATATGGAACTTAAAAAATGATTTGGTAGATAGTTTTTCTTCTGTCAAATATTTTAAAGCAAACTACTTTAAGAGACTGAAACTTTAGTTAACATTAATGAGGTAATGCGTTTCTTTTTCTTTATTTTATTTCAAAATGTGAGGAAGCTCATTTCTACCTACCAAGTCACACAAAGCACAGAGAAGGTGAGTTCTGAGTTGGGTTGCTAATATGCTTGCCCCTTCCCTTTCATGTTCTTCAGTAGTTGCCACAGTCACCCAGGTATCTATTGGGCCAAGCCTCAAAGCTAGGAAACTCTTCTCTCCAGTAGGCAATAAATTTCTAGAATTCAGAATTGTAAACATCCCCACCATCTTTACATTGTCTGCAGTGAACCTGCTATTTAAGTCTCCCTGGGCAATTTCACATTATGTGAGTATAGTTGAATGAGATGAGATTCATAATAAAGATGAATCTGTTCTTGATTCTGCATGCCCTACATCACCCTTGTGACCTTGAGTAATTTGTTTAACTCTTATGACCCTCAGTTTCTTGGTTCATAATTTGCCATTCATAATATATCACACACAACTTCTTGTACCAGTGCATGGATCAGAACCTAGTATATGTATATAGCTTCTGCCATGTGCCAGGTATACAGTGATAATGATGATGATGATAATGATGATGATGATCTGCTAAAAGGAACAGATTTAATAGTTTTATGATTTAAAACTAACATTCACTAACTGACTCTTCAGAACATTAATGTTGCCTGGAATTAAGAGTCCCAGTTAATGTTTGCTCTGCACTAATGAGCTAAAAAGAAAAATTACTTGCTTTGTCATAGACAATTCAGATCATTTTAGCACCCCTACCCCAGCAAACAAAGCTCTACTGTGACGATAGTTTATCTAGTTTGACATCTTCTGTGACTGACCAGAGTATTTGCCAGATCTCTTTACCATATGTGTCAACCTTCCCTTGGATCTTGCTTTTCACACGAGATTGGAAGGGAGTCAGAAAAGAAATCCAATTCTTGCCCTTCTGTTACTACCTCTTTGACATTGTGATTTAAAATCAAACACTAGAAAAACTCCTAAGTGCATGCCAAGGACTTCCAGGCAGCATAAGGTTCTTCTGGTATCACAGAATGAGGACTAACCAATGAGTGGCCAATGCATAGCACCTTGGGCAGCATCTAGAAGACAGTTTGTTGCCAATTGTGTTGTTGTAGTTACTTAGATGAACGATGTTTTAGGCTTTCTGTTGATTGATTGTTCCAGCGATTAGCATTCAATACATTAACTAATCCTTTTGGACACCAGAGGTTTCTATGAGCCTCTGGAAGCTAAGAGGCTGGGAAAGACCCTTTCCTAGGGGCTTCTGAAGGAGCCAGCATCTTGATTTTGGACTTATAGGCTCTAAAATAGTGCTCCTTGGAACAACACATTCAATGTCCTCTTCCAAAGACAAAGGTCATTGCTACAATGAGTATCACAATTTAGTAAACTAGCATTCACTACTATAAATACCATGTGGAATTTTAGGCTTACTTAAGATGAAGAAGAAGAATTTTATGAAGTTCATCTGAGTCTACAGCTATACCGTACCAACACATCTCATCTGATTTCAGAAGGAATTAATCAGAGTACATAGTATTATATAATAGAATATATAGCAGTTCTTCAGTAGAAAAGTCATCATAGTTACAGTTTTTCAAAGTCTGTGAACTCTGGCTAAAGTAATTGGAAAATAATTGGTTAATATGTGATTATAAACTGATCCATAGCCTAGTAATTTCAAGTCTCTCTCCCATGGAGGAGAAGAAAACTGAGTAAATATGTTATTCACATATGTGTGGCTTACTAAGTCTAAAGACCAACTACATTTGGAAAGTAAAAGTCAGGAAGTAATAAAAGAACAGGAACCAAATGAAAATTTTTGGTCTTTCTTTTCTACTGATGTGATATAACTTGCCAACTGAGCTTGTCCAGAAAGTGGCACAAAAGATGAAGGAAGAATATGAAAGATCACAGGAGAGGTTAGAAAAGACAGCGCTACACAAAAGATGCAATTCATCACCAATAATATATTGGCCTCATAATGGAAAGAGGTCATACTATAGTGAATACAATTATGGACATTGCAAAATTAAGAATATGGTATATTTCTAATAGTGGAGTCCCTGATAACAGTCAGAGCTTGAATTTAACAGCTACTATGTGCCTGAAACAGAGGGAAATGAAATTCTAGTCCAAGTTCTGTCCCTTACCAGCAGAGCAAACTCAGAGAAGGTATTTTCTTATTGATATTTATTTCCCTAGTCTATGAAATTAAAAAATTGAATCCAAAGACATGTAAAACCCCTCCTGCTTTGAAATTCTACAAACATGTTTATTGAAACTATTAAAACGGAAAAAAGAAGAAAAACAGAATGTTTGGGTGGCATTTCGGTACATAACAATGATGCCTCTCATTGTCACCAACCATTGTGCTTGACCTGATTTCTTAATACATGCAGAGCCATCACCAAGCACTTGATAGATTGTGCCAACATTGCTATGAGTCACTGAGTTATTTTCATTGCTGTCTTTATGCCAGCTACTACTCTTTGCACCTAGAATCAGAGTGTATACCCTATCTGGTGTCAGTACCTCATAATTTACATGAAATAATAAGGTTCTGGTAACCTCTAAAGTGATTTACTTTATTAGTCTGTGAAGACACCAAGAAATTTGGAGATAGATACTTCTTCATCTTTTCTATATTATAAAGAGGCTGACATTTCTTTAACTCAGTGGCACACAATTCAAAACCACAAATGCAAAAATGTAAGGGTTATCCTCACATCCTTCCAATGTTTTCAATATAATTGCTTGTCTCTCAGCCAGAATTCTCATCAATAGAGAAAAATAGGAGGATCAGTCATTGAAGTATTTATATTTAGCTTTCAAATGTGGTATTTAGTTTTTATATGAAAAGTTTTGATAATGCTTAGTTATATCATACTACAGCAAATATTGAGGCATATGACAGAAGACTAGCTAAGGAAACTTCAGAAGGTTTACAGCTGTCAGAACGCTATACAAGGACTTTTCTGACCTCACCTACTACCAAGTTTTTCTACAGTTAAAATTTTTTTCTATAGGGCTTTATTTCTAATTCCTACGAAGAACCATAATCTACAAACTGAAGTGGGAAAAAAAAGAGGCAAAATGAGCTAATAGCAAAAGGAGGCAAAATTGGTTTTGGCAATCCATCTGTCTATAACAAAGAATTAACTGTATTCTATTATGGTATAAGTAGAAATTATGATACATATGTATTCATAACCTTCTTTTCCCCGTGTTTCACGAAGGAGAGATTTTTTCCTCAGAGTTTCAACATTCTAAGAACCTATCTTTGGCAAAATCCATCTTTGACCTTTTGTGCTGTAGAACTCAGAAGCAGCAAGAGTGTATGAGAGGGAAGGGGGAAGGGTTACTACGCCAAAGGCATAAAACTCTCTCTCATGGAGAGGAGAATTTTGTGAAAAATGAGAGATTTTGTGTGAATCTTTAAGAATGGTGAGGGAGTGGTGTATTAAAGGGAGAGGCACTGGATACCTGTGAAGTGGGAGTTTTTACAAAGCAGAAAAAGGAATTGCAACTTTAGTTGTTTATTCTTAAGTACATACATCGTGGCCTTTTTATTAGTATATGATTCTGAGTTATTTTGAGATTATTTTCAACTACTAAACACTCAAACTCCATCCTACTTTCAATGATTTCATAAAACCATCTTTCTCTTAGGTTGTATGCCTTGGCCCTGTAGATATGCAAAGACATTTCCTAGCAGACCTGACAAATTGGCTTTTCCCAGTAGCTAAGCACCAAAGCCCTCCCTGAGGCCTTAGCAGTCTGCTGGCAATAGTACTATTCCTCATCTCTGACATTTGGTTAAAAATTGTAACTTCCCCCACAATGCTTTGGAATCAATTTTCTCTTCTTCTGTCTTCATGGAAACTCTATGAGATTGCTCTATGGTCCTATGATGTAGAATCAACATACATATTATTACTGCCTTTTGCCAGTGAGTAATTGGCAGAGATTACAAATACTTGGCTCTTAATATCAGTGCTCCTTGAGATACCTGCACATAATTTGGCAACAAGTTTGTCACCTGAGGGATAACTTGATATAGAAGATACTTGCAAGTGGATGGAGGTCGTGTTCTCTGTCTATTCTGTTTCCTTAAATTTGATTATTCTATTACAAGTGAATAGGATGAAACTTACCTAAACTCAAATAATTTATCTTTCTTGGAGGGTAATGAAAGGAAGATCCATACTGACTTAACATGTGATTTTTACATGCCTTTCTGTTTTTTTTTTGAAGAGGAAATTATTTCCCGTTGAAAATAATGTCTATGCATCTTGAAATTTGCAGCCAAATGGATGATTCTAGAAAACATCATATTGAGTGAGGTAACCCAGACCTAGAAAGACAATTACCACATGTACTCACTCATAAGTGGCTTTTAGATATAAAAAAAAAACCAGCCTACAATTCGCAATCCCACAGAACCTAGACAACAATGAGGACCCTAAGAGAGACATAATTAATCTAACCTACATGGGAAGTAGAAAAAGACAAGATCTCCTGAGTAAATTGGGAGCATGGGGACCATGTGAGAGAGTTGAAGGGAAGGAGAGAGGAAGGGAGGGGTGCAGAGGAAAATGTATAGCTCAATAAAATCAATAAAATAGAAATTTATGTCTATGAATTCTATAAAGGTACATTTCCATAAAGAAAAATATAAAGTATATAAAGAGTTACATGATCAATTCCACCTTAAATTAAACAACAGTGAGAAGATCTGTCTGCACAGATAAGCTCACGGGCATCATTTTTACTCAGCAGTGAAGTACGCACCTAACTGGGGAAAGAGTTGTGTTTTCTTACTTATTCTTTTAGCTGACAAAAAAAAAAAAAAACTCAGTGTGAAATTTAGTGACCAAATATGATGACTAGTCTGGGAGTCTGTCTGAATATCTAGCATTATTTCTTATACTCTTTTCTTTTGTTTTTTTGGTTTGGTTTCTTCTTCTTCTTCTTCTTCTTCTTCTTCTTCTTCTTCTTCTTCTTCTTCTTCTTCTTCTTCTTCTTCTCCTCCTCCTCCTCCTCCTCCTCCTCCTCCTTCTCCTTTTCCTCCTCCTCCTCTTCCTCCTCTTCTCCTCTTTTCCTCCTCCTCTTTCTCCTCTTTCCCATCCTCCTCCTCCTCCTCCTTCTGTCTGAACTAAGCTAGTTTGGTGTGGTTTTAACATTTGAACACTGTTTAAATTTAAGAAGGTATGCAAATGATTTATACACCTAAGAGTTCTCAGTAGAAAGAGATCTTAATATTATATCTGAAATATTATCTTTACACACCACTTGATTATTTCACCTCTGTTTGAGTTGTCCTGATAGAAAAGAGAAAGCCTTATCACAAAAATTCTAAAGCTCAATCACTAGTTTTAGACAGCTCTTAACTACTAGGAAGTTCTTATGTAAAGTTTACAACCCCAATTTTATAATTTGACCAAGATTATTCTTAGAACACAAAAACAAAGTGAATGTTATGCTCATCAGCAAGCACATTCTTTTCAGCACATGAATGGTAAAGGGTTTGCTCCCAAATAGTAACCATCAAGGGAAAAATAGGTAACTAATTACAACATAATAAATATGTAGCTTAATTTGGTTGTTTTTAATAGTATGTAGAGAATATGAAACACTACATGGTTTTGCAAATAAAAATAAATTTAACTTCTAATAAATGCAACAAATACAATATAGTTTGCTTTCAAATAATATGCATTAAGTTTATATACATATATAATGATGAAAGGGAGGTGATATAGATAGACAGATAAATGGAAATACAAGAAAATATTAAGCCAAAAGTAAATATATATACATGGAGATACATAGAAGTATTCATTTATTTCATACAGTAAAATACATACCAAGTGCCTCTTAAGTATATTCTTACTGTGTAGAATGAGGAATTAAACATTTTTCAAGCCCTTAAGAAGTGTATAATAGTTCTTTTTTTCCTCTAAGTCAAAGAATAATCCAAGATAACAAATGTCCAAACACATTAAGAAATTAATAGTTCATAATCACTAAGTATGGATAAAATTATTATAGAAATTGAGAAATAAGGATATATGCTTTGAAGAAATAGGAAGGGTTTTCTAGAGGAAGTGGTATTTAACTAGACTTTCTTTGAATGATGGGTGGTATTTGGGCAGGTGGAGACAAGGAGACAGAGAAGGATATTTGGGTAGAAGGAACAACATGAACAAAGGCAAAAGCAGAAAATCAGAAATAGGACTGGGTTAGGGAAAGCAATAGTATGGACTAGAGCAAAACCTGGGAAGCAGAGGGTAAAAAAACTAAGTAAAAGTCAAGGAATGACCAAAAAAGGAACATTAATGTTTTAAAAATCAAGAGTATTATACAATCAATACTGTAGCACATCCCCCCCAAATATATTGAATACAGAGATAGTTTTATATACAGCAGGGGGAAATCACCTACAGGAACACAATCATCTTGTAACATGCTTTTGTAATTGCATATCTGATAAATCATTAATGTAGCACTGTACTTTCAAATTATAGGCATAAATGGAGATGACTCCCATGAATGTTTGAAGCAAGGGACTAAACCTCTGCTCGAAGAGGTTCTACATGTTAGAAAACATGCTTACTCTGTGTCTAGATGGCTCCTAGATTAAGAGATGCCTAAAAGTACAGCCCGCTCTTGATTCAGAACCACATGAAAGACTAAATTAAAATACTGTCACTGATGAAAAACAAGTTCCAACAGGCAGTCCTTCTAAGTTGTTTCTTTTTATTGCCAGTGTGACTTAGAACAATTGCTTTTCCTTTGCTTTATAAACCTAGGAAACCATGGTCGTGAAGAGTTCATCTGAGGCTACTTCCCAATCTGGGCTCAATCACCTCTGCAGCTGCTGGCGTCAGTGAGCACAGGGACAAAGCCACTTTATTGGCAGCCTGACCTTACTGGGTATACAACTGTAGCCACAACTCAGCCTCTTTTGTAACTTTGATGGATAAAAGTGCTGCTAACAAGTAGCAATCATATTCAGTTTTTGTTTTGCTTTGAAGCCTGAAGGCTTGGTTCTCCTCTATCTTCCCTCGTTTTAAACTGCAGCCCTCATATGTATAACAGACACATTGAAGCTATTCTTGACTTCCTGATATCTGCCAATGTAAGCCATAACCTCAAGAATTTCTGAGACTTTAACTCTGTCATACATAAACCATGTACCTGTGAATGAATCCAACCCATAGGATGAGGCAGAATTGGAGATTTATTTTGTGTTCATTTATATCAAATCAACTTAGTAATTGTACGACCATGAATAAGGCAATTTATTTCCAAGGAATTCACAATCTTTTCTTTCTTGTTAACATGATAGTGTCAACAGTTATACCATCCTATGCTAAACTATTCCTATCAAACTCATGTCTATATATAAAGTTAAAATTATTATGTTCAGGATCTCTATGAAGTAGTCCCAAATATCAATGGTTGTCATAGATAAGCTAGAATATCTTTACCTTAGTAAAACTGATTGTTTATCTAGTAACTAAATGGTGAATTCAAGGAAATGTCTTCTCCTTTCTGAACCCATATTTTCCTCCATATTATGATGAGTTAACATGTTCAAAATCTCTGCCAAGTCTATGATTATATGTGCAATTTAATTGGAATTAAACACCTCTGAAAAAATATTTAGGGACATTAAGAACCATTCTGACTTTTACCAAAGTGAGTATACAGATTAATAATTAATTCTACTCTTGTTCTTTCTTTGAAATAGACCCACTAATGTTTAGCCCTATTGAAAATCCAAACTGGAAAATAAGGTTCTACGGGTTCCTGGTTACTTCAGGAGAAATCCAAACAAAGTACAATTAACAGACATGGCATGTCTTATAAAAGCTAGTTTATGTCTATATCTGTGCTGTACCTACCAACCATCTTGATCTGCCAAGAAGACATGAGATAGAAAAACAATAAATTTTATTGTGCAGACTCCACCACTTCCTTTTTATAAGATTGATTTATTTATTATATATGCAGTGTTTTGTCTGCATGTACACCTGCACACCATAAGGGGGCATCAGATCTCATTATAAGATGGTTTATGAGTCAACACGCAGTTGCTGGGAAATGGATCCAGGACTTCTGGAAGAACAGTCAATGCTATTAACCTCTGAGCAATCTCTTCAGTCTTTATTACTTCCTTTCAAAATTATTCTTGATACAGCTTTTGTGTATCACAGGCTGGCCTCAAACTCACTAAGTAGCTGATGATGACCTTGAACTTCTGACGCTTGCCTCCACCTCTTTATTGCTAGCATGACAGTCATGGACCACCACACCTGGCTTATGGAGTACTGGGTGTTGGACCTAGCTAGCAAGGGCTATTCATGCTAGGTCAGCACTCTACCATCTAAGTTACATCCCACCCCAGAATCTATTATTTCTAATGATCTGTACAAGCAACCATATGGGAAAATGTTCTTGTAAACACTCACTCGAGTTTGTCTGAAGAAGAAGTTAAAGTAAATGGTCAAACCATTGTGGTCTTTCAGCTAATTAATACTGACTTGCTTCAACTGTGTAATATTCTATTCCTTGATTATCACATAGATGTGACCACCTAGCATATAAAGTATTGCTGATTGGCTATTTACCACTTCCTACTCCTTGCAAGTTGATTTCATTTGGATTGAGAACAAGGATGTGATGAGATTCTTGCTAATCAAGTTGTCTGTATAATAATAAGCCTAAGGCAAGGCAGTCATGGGAGTCCTCAGGCCAATACATCTTGATAGAGC
Organism: Microtus oregoni; assembly: GCF_018167655.1. Classification (NCBI taxonomy): domain Eukaryota; kingdom Metazoa; phylum Chordata; class Mammalia; order Rodentia; family Cricetidae; genus Microtus; species Microtus oregoni. The sequence goes on from NW_024543229.1 coordinate 824,250, forward strand.
AACTTTATACAGTAAATCAAGTGATAGACCTTGGAGGAGGTAGGTAGTCATCTGTTATCTTCTTTTATTTTGCTATGCCAAGTAAGATAAAGAACAAATGGATCACTAAAATCTGTCCACAGTCTCCAAGACTCAATGCCTACCATAAAAATATTAGAAACATTACTGGCAAGAAAACAAAATCAAAAGAATTTAGTTTGAGAATAAACTGACTTAGACTGGATAGAAGATATTATATCATGTCATAATCTGTTAAGCCAACCCAAACAGGAATTACAAAATAGAATAAATGATCTAATGTGATTTTGAACAATTCTAATTTCCTTTGTGGCTTTCTGTGTTTTCTACAATGAACACATACTGCTATTGAGATTTATAGAAAAAAAGCTAAAAGAAAAAAAAACTAAATAATCCCCCATGAATGACCATTTCAGTAAATCATGTTTAGAATGTACAATAAAACTTCAAATAAACAAAACGTAACTTGTACTTCATTAGTGTTTTGCTTTCTTTTTGCAATAATCCATTTGGAGAAAACAGACAAATAACAAGAAAACAAGAATATATAATGGCTAAAATGAAACAAATTTAAATCTCTATTGGAAAATCTTTAGTTTTCTAAATATTTTATGTCATACAGGAAATGCAAGCCACTTAAAAACTACTGCTTTAAAAAAATCATTTGGGTCCCTACCAACCCCAGCCACTGTGCTAGCAAGGAACACACACATAATCCCTTGTATATAGGAATCAGACTATACCTCACAAAGTCAATCAAATGAAAGTGAGGAATACGTTTCTTCTTCTTAAGTAATTAACAAATACTAAGGCAAATAGAAGAAATCTCTTAATGGTGAAGGCATTCATGAAAAAGAAACCAAGAATGCCTGGAACAGCTTTACATAAAAAATCACTAATGATTAAATCAAAGAAAAGAATATGTGATCATAAGAATACTGATAGGCTAGGAGAGGTACCAGCTAAAGGGCAAGAAAGGAAGTAGAGAATAGGGTCAGGCAAACAGCAAGGGAGCACTCTCGTTAGGTCTTTTGCCCAATGGAAGATTTGAACTAGACCAGTGATTCTCAACCTTCCTAATGTTGTGACCTTTTAGTACAGTTCCTCATGTTATTGTGACCCCCAACCATAAAATAGTTTTCTTTGCTACTGTTATGAATCATAATGTAAATATCTGATAGGTGACCCCTGTGAAAGGGTTGTTTGACTCTCCCAGTGAGCCGTGACCCACAGATTGAGAACCATTGGGCTAGACAGTAATTATTTTGAAGACCTACATATAGGGAAGCCCAGAACTGGAGAATGATGGAATGATCCTGATCCATAGAACACTGTACCTTAGCACTAAGCCCCATCCCTTCATCCCAATGACCCTTCCATTTTCATAGTAGGGAGCCTTGCTACCTCTTCTGAAAGAGCAACACTGCTTGGAATCATTTCTCACTCTAGAAACAAAGTCTTAAAAGCTCAACTTTTGACCAAGTCCTTGACACAAATAGAAGAAGACAATTTTATGTCTCCTTCTCCAGAACATTCAGAAAAGGAAAAAGAAAGTTAGGCCCATGTCAGCCATTCTGAGTCCTAAAACACTGGCACAGTAAGTAAACCACCCGAGACTGTGATAGCAATTCAGGGAACTTGGATTCAGCACCGAAGGCAAAAGAACTGCTAGGGCAGGCTTTTGACTCCAAACTCAGATTCGGGGTAAGTTGATTATGGAAAAATTAAATAGTGAGAAAGGTACCAAATTATACCCTAGGCATTTCTTCCTTTTAAAGGGGTTGTTCCAGAAGAATTAACTTCTTTACTGGCTTACATGTTTGGGTTAGGTTTTAATAAAGAGATTATTTTCATAATAATGGGGAAGAAAGCTTGCTTAACCACTTCAAACATGCCTGTTTCTTAAGCCTTGCTGCTTTAGTCCATGTGACTATGGCAAGCCACTGCCAACAACCTCTTGAAAATACAACCTGGAAAACTAAAATTATAAGTAAAAACAAATATTGAAAGGGCTCACTTTTAGGGACAAGGATAAGGGACTGAAGACAGAATAGTCTGAAGAGAAGAGAAGTATAAAACCTCAAGGAAATTGTTCACTTGCTTCTCTGACTTCTATTATCTTTTATCCTGACAGTGTCTCTTACATTTATTCTGTCATGTTCACTGTATGTCCCTGAGGCCCAGAAAGATCCTTACCTACCAAGGACAATTCAATTGTATTATCTAGATTCTCTTTACTTACATAAGAAAAGAGACAGTAACAATTTGGGAAAGATTTTGAACAATAAGCAGTAAGAAGAGAAATTTCTTCTTAGCTTTCTGTTATCCAAATAACACAGTTATCCAGACTCTTTTTCTCCCCTCCATTCTCTATACATTCCAGTCAACTAAGGCCACAGTGGGACAGGAATAAGCTGGACGTTGGATGGAGGACCCTTTTCCTGGATCTAATCTCATATTTCCCTGGATCTAATATCATAGTATCAGAGCCATAAATTATACCCATTAAAAAAAACTTTCTAGACATTCAAATGAAGTTAAAAGGAAAACAAAGTGTCCCCTACTTTTTTTGTGAAAATGGAGATCTTATCTTCATCCAAGTCAACCCTGCTGCTTTGGAATGATTAAGCTGAAATATGGTTCTCGACCCTTCCTGGATGTTCACATGCACTTCAGCTTGCATTCAAATAATTGTGGGTTTTTTGTTTTGGTTGTGTTTGGTTTGGTTTCAGTGCTACCTTGGTAATGAACAAAGCTTATGGGCGAAGTCCCTTCCCAGGAAACCCCATCTATTGAGATTGGGCTTGACTTATCCCTGGAGATTGACAACCACTGAGGAATAGTTATTCACTAATATCTTGCTCAGGCAGAACAATGTCTTGATCTGGAATGAGCTTCTCCATTGCTTTGTCAAGAGAAGATTCAGATGCCAGAGCTCTTCCATCTAGGTAGGAGAAAGAAAAAACAGTAAGCACACTTTCTCTGTCCAGCCCCTTCCACGGGCTTTCACTAATATTGATTCTACCCACATACAACCTCTATTCTATGAACAAGCCATAAATTTCTACTTTCCTGGATCCTTGAATGAATGACCATCATTGCCTTGGTCAGTTTTGCATGAATACAGGATTTAATTTTCACAAATATTGGACAAAGGAGGAAGACAAATATACAGGTAGTTTAAATTTGCTAATGAATAATTTGACTATGTGAAACGTGGAAGGCTTTCCTTAATAGAAACTGTGGGATTGTGCTCATATTTATATGAACATATATCAGATTTCTAGTCAGTCTGAAAAGGCTGATTTAGCCCACACGGAGCTCTAACTTAACTTTTCTTCTGAAAGCAGAAGGCTAGGAAGACTTTCTCCCATTCTTTAAAGTATCCTCAAGGAAAAGTTTTTAAAAAGGTGGAATAGAAACTGATTTTCCCATCTTTGTAATCATTTAACCCATCTCCCAGGGATCCATTGTACTCCTGTTCTCCTAAACCTGCCTGTGTGACTCCATTCTTCACAACAGCAGACTTCCATAATTCTCCCTGTCAGGACTGTCAGGGCCTCCTAAACATATAGTTCAGTTCATATTCATTAGGATAGATATGGACGATTAATTGCTTCAAATTCTGCAAAAGGCACATCCATGGATAAAAGAAGTAGCTTATCGGTCTCAAATTCACCAGAGTTAGTGGAACTTAGGAATTGTAGGGAGGGGAAGTGAAAAAAGCAGACTTGGCAAGTCACAAGTATTTAGGGACACTAGATAAAAGCTACTAGATGAACAGTGTGACCCTGCCTATCAGCCATCCCATGTAGTCAGCCTCTCAAAGCTGTGCCCTCTTTTCTTTCTGCAGTGTCAGACTAACCTCACAGGGCTTGATAAAAATTGGTTCTCCCTCAGTAGTGCCAATGAAGTTGGCAGCAGGTCAGAACATTCATACATATTATGGGTCTTTTGTACATTGGGTCTCTTTCAATAAGAATCAGCCTGCGAATTCACAGAAATTTGCAAACCTTCTGGAGTAAATGATCTCATTGGGTGGCATTAATGCAGGGCATTTAATGAGAAATAAATGAGGTACTTGGGAATTCTTGGGTTTAGGTTAAGCTTTCTGTAATTTGTCAAGGGTACTGCTCTTTCTAGAGACTTCTGGTGATTTTCACAGGCCACCAAGATCAGAATGGTCAATTAATGTTATAATTTAAAGCACAAATACAAATGAAGCCAGGATCAGAGGCTGAATCCCCCCTCGACCAATGGTTTCCATGTTTCATATAGCCACAGTCCTGGCTAGCTGCCAAAAGTCCAGATGAGTAAGTTTTATATACTGCCTAAGCTACATCTGTTTAAGGCTGGAGCAGTACCATCATGTACACAGCAATGATGGTAAGTCAGCTGCACTGTGTTCTGCTGCGAAGTCCAGCGCCTTTTTAGGAATAGGTGGGTTCTTCTACAGTTCCTTCAAAGTCTGCAGGACTCTTTGGGGGGATGGGGAATTTTTCAAGAGCTTTCAAACTCTGTCCTGCCATGGGGGGAGCCGGAGGGAAGGGGAACCAGAGAAAAAATAAGGGAGAGAGGGAAAGACTGAATCTGTGACTGGTGGTACCCTTGTTTCCCTAGTCATAGGAAAGAATGTTTCCGGAATTGGATGACTGCGTGTCCCAGCTGCTTATCTGCTTATGTTGGTCAGCAGGAAAGAACAAAGCCAGACCACAGGTGGCAGAGAATCAGTAGGTGGGACTGGAAGGCCAAGAACAGCTGCTTGTGAAACGGTACAGTTTTGACTAGTACGTAATACTTGTGGTTGTTGCAAAAGTGAAGATACTCTGTGGTTTCCTTATGACAGAAATACTCACAGACAACTGACAAAGTCCAGAAGCTGGCATGAGAATAGGTGTTATGTGGGTGTCTTTTGTAGATTTTGTTATAATTGTGATTATTCTGGGCCATACTAGAAAGCAAGAGACCAGGAGTGTACGGAGCTACTCCACTGTTTTCTTAGACTCTTCTGATATCTGTAGACTTTTGTGACTTCCTAAAGATACATGGAGAAGGAAATGAGCTTTAGAGCCAAAGTTTCTTTCCATGGAAGGGAGAATAAGGAATCAATCTACAGAAAAGAAGGAGTGAAGGCCATGGCTCAGTCAGTTAAGTATTAGTCATTCAAGCAGAAGGATCTGAGTTCAAGACTCTGCTGCTCATGTAAGAAGCTGGGTGCAGTAGTATGCACGTGTAACCACAACACTGGGAAAGCAGAGACAGAAAATGTCCTGGTGCTTCCTGGCCATCAAGTCCAGCTGGATTGGCAAGCTCCAGGTTCAGTGAGAGACCCTGTCACAAAATAGAAAGTGAAGAAGACAGCCAACATCAGCCATCAACCACTGGTTCACACACACACACACACACACACACACACACACACACACACACACGAGTGTTCATGTGTACCTGTACACAAGTGCATAAACACACACAGAGAAACAGTAAAACAAAAGACACTGGAAGGAATATAAGAAAGCAGTATGTCCCTCAGATAAAATTATATGGTCATAATTATTTTGCTATTGCTTCTACAAAGCCATCTGATCTTAGGAAAAGGGAACAAGGCATCCTGACCAAGCCAATGGACAGACAATCTTATTTGCTTAGCAATTCTACCCAAGGAAAAGATCAAGCGGTGCCTCCAGAGGAAATGACATAAGTATCCCCTTCAATATAGTCATGTCAATGTATCCCACAAAACCAAGGATATTTCTGTATTACTTAGATAGATGCAAGTCTCTACAGACCTGCAGTGACTAACCATATGTCCCAGGTACTTAGCAATGAAAGACAGGTGCACCTGCCTGATAACTGTAAAAAAAAGTCGTAGTTGTAAGCATTCAGACATGTGATCAATGTAGAAGTCAAAGGGTTCTCAGGCCACGGCAGTCAATACCCCTCAGATATCACTCACTCTGTAACGGGCATCTCCATGATACTTTTTTGTCCAACTCAGTGGAGTTTGGAAGTTCACCACCCGCATTACCTTCTGCCTTCTGCCAAACGAATAAGGTCTGAGAGTGGCACACATACCAAAGGGAGCCCCAGTTTGGGAAATCCAGCAAGCTTTTGTGCCATTTTCCCACTGGCCATTACCTTACGGCTTATTTTGCACCAGCTGCCTTTCTGCTTTTCTTCTTTGGAATACTGCAATCTCTGCTGGTTGCAAGCCATGGCCCACTTGCCTGCAGGACAACAGACACGGAGCTAAGTACAAAAAGAGTATGTCAAATTGGGGCATAGGAAAACTGACCATGTGGTTAAGTCTGAATTCCACTTACCCATCTTTGCCCACCGGAGGAGGTATAGGAAGAGGTTTTGTGAAACCTTTTTTCCCAATGAGCCAGAAGGTCTCCTCTGTGCCTTTGCCCTTATTGAAAATACAGATAACCTTAAGCACATAAGAACCATTTTTTCTAAAGACATCCTTTCGTCAGTAGGGTACAAGCATTCAATTCAGCTCCACAATAGTCTCCATTCTCCCAGTGGCAACATTCCTTGTACCTATTTTTCTATATGGCCTCCTCACCATTTGTACCTGAGGCATGACAAGCTACGGATTCAAATTGAGCACCATATTAAGCTGTCATTCAGATATTCTGTGTACTCACCACTAGGCAGTGCCATCTTCAGCAACATGTGGACTTTTTACTTCAAAGCAATCAAGCATCTGGATAGTTAACTGAAGGTGCTGTTTATTATTTTGGCCCTGATCTTTTGGCATTAAGCAAGCCACTAACTTTTCCTTCTAGCATATATGCATGCAGAGTCTACTGTTCCCCATGCTCTACAATCCAACAACTTGTAGAAAAACCCAGAAGAGAAAGTAAATGTTATTTCCAACTTTGCTTTTAAACCCAAGACATCTTGATTGCTGTGAGAACTCTATATTTACACAGCATATTTTTTTATGACAAAGGATTCCTCTTGGTAGAGTAAGACCCTAAAGATGCCCCCATTTATAGGCAAGTTGGTTGGCTGTCAAGACTCACAGGTCACCAGGTGATGGTGGCACATGCCTTTAGTCCCAGCACTCAGGAGGCAGAGGCAGGCAGATGGCTGAGTTCAAGGCCAAGCTGTTCTGTAGAGTGAGTTCCAGGACAACCAAGGCTACATAGTGAGACTCTATCTTGAAAAAAAAATGAATCCCAGGTCTTAGAAGAGGAAGATCACAAATTCGTGCTAATCACCACCAGACTATCTCTCTAAAGAACCTGAATCACCTCCCTCTATTCTTTCCCCCACTTTTCTAGAAAATCTTTCTCTTAAGTGTGCGTCTCTCTCCTCTTTCTTTCAAATACTTTTTGCCTGTTTTCTCATTTCCTCCACTTCACAAGAAAAAAATGTTTATTTAGACTGAAAGTCCTATCTTAATAATAATGGCATTAGGCATATGAAAATTAGCATATATACATAGTCTCCAAGAAGTTTGCAAATATTTAGTTCAAACGAACCCTCCAGAGGCAAGTAGAAAAAGAATACTACAAAATCCAAGTTCTATTACCTGCCAACCATGGAACTGACTTTCATACAGCAGGACTGTTTCTCAAGAGGAAAATAAAGGCCAGAATAGGCCCTATCGCTCATTCTTTGATTTCATATATCCTTCCTATACCATAGTTTTGAATAAAAAAATGGCTCTCTCCTTAAGCATCTCACAAATTAATTAACAAACAAATAAAAAAACAAACAAAAAGAACTATCAGGCCACTTTTTGTAAAACATTAGGTACTACTTGTCTATTTCCCCTTTCATCACTGTACTTAGTAAAATGTGTTACATAACATTGCTTAGTAAATTATTAGACAGTTCCTTTAACTGCAATTCCTAACTTTTGAGCACTTAGAATTTTCATAAGGTTCATAGTGTGAGAACTCAAAACTTGAGGATCCAACCCTTAGCCATATTTGACTGTCTCTCTTAAGATCTACAGGCCGCCAGGACAGCACATTAATTTCCAGAGAAACTTTGTGAATGTCAAGACTATGAAGAGATTTGGGTGTGTCCTGGGTGACTATGAAATGCCCAAACTTGCAAAAGCTGATAGGAGGCAAGATTATAGACTCAGGCAAGGTTCCAAATCAAAGAGTATGCAAAGGTGCTCCAGGGGTTTCCTGGGGTTTGGGAGCTCATCCAAACAGATTCTTGGAATCTTGGCTCCCTGTTTAAACACCCACTTGCACTATTATGAAGACAGGGAGAGAAAGAAAACAAATAGGGCAACAACCAAAGTCAGACACAAACTCTCTCACTCAATATCAATCCCTAGGAAGTCCCAGAAGATCCCTACCCCATCCCGCCCCCACATGTATGCCAAATAATAGCATCTTGTTTTGGCATGATACTTTTAAGATGCTTTGACATCTCCTGTCCTATTTATTCTTTTTAAAGTTCTTGAACATATTTTTATTATCAGTCTCATTCTACAATTGGAACACTGAAGTCCATGACGTTAAATGGCTCATTAATAAGAAAACATAACAGACTAGAATCCAAGTCTACCAGACTGCAAATTATGAATTCCTTTCCCTTCACACTACCTGTTTCTCCAATATATTGAAGTCACAGGGCATATCTAGAGGCCAAAAGTCAACTCTTAGGATCTTAAAGGTTGTGAGACTAATGGGCTTCCTGGTAATCTTCGATAAGAACACACCTCTATGTAGATAAACAGAAACACAGAGAAGATAGGTTACTTGTCTGATATCATGCAATAATTATAGAACAGACCTTCATAACCCTAACAATATTAACTTTTCATTTCTTAGTCATCCCAACCCCCGCCCAGTGTGTGTGTGTGTGTTATGGGTTAAGAGAAGGAGTAAAAGAAATTGGAAAAGAAAAATCACAAAACAGTGCTAGTGTTTATATACCAGTGAACCAAATACCACTTAATCCCAGAAATTAGAGACAAAGTCTGAAAGCATCCACCTAACACTGAAAACACATATTTTCTGAGAACAATAGTTTAGGGGAACCTTTTCAGAATGTAAGTTTACATAAAAAAAAAACTTTGAGAAATGGGACTGATATGATGCAATATATACAAAATTTCAGCAACAAACTCCAAACTTGTCAAGAAAACAGTGATCTAAGTAAACTCAGCTGAGGGAAAGGATGATAAAAACGGCCTTGAGTTTTATAGAGCCATCAGGAGGGAACTACTTGAGAAGCAGAACTGGCAGGTTAGGTATTGGTAAACTTGGTGCTGATATAAGTGCAACACAGGGTTAAGTGGGCATTAGGGTTGCTCTCCTGATAGGTCAAGCTTCTCATCTGTAAATGATTCCTTTCCTAAGCTACCTCGGCTTCCTCATTTTTGGTCTCTTTCTTTATATACCCAATCACCGTGAATATGCAATGTAATTATTATATTCTATTCTCTTGCCCAATCTAAGCCACTGCCTGAATTCCACTAAGGGAGGCCACATAGGAAAAAAATCACTTCACTGAAGGAAATAAAGTAAAGGAAGAACATTGCTACTGGATCCAAAGGTGGAGCTCAAGCAAAGAAGCTGTACTGGAGGGAGTTCAAGCATCAGTCAGCTGGAAAGAGACCATGTCTGTAGCCACCAACTTTGAAATCACCACTGGTTGGCCAGCACATGTGGTCTTTCTGCCCCCAAGTACTAAGGCGACTTTTTCTTGCAACAACAGAGTGGATGAGGGGTGAAAATCTTGAATTAAGACATCCTGAAGTGTAGTAGCTATATGATACAGTCAGAGCAGGCTTGCATTACCTGTTTCTAACACAGCAAAAACTCCCTTTGCCCAAGTCCTGCTATACAATGTGTATTTTCTGCCTCTCGTGGTGAGGGAGGGGGAATGAATGGGAACCAAAAAGCCTTTCCTATGCTCTCCCTTCTCTTTGGGCCTTCTCTTCTTTCCAATATTCCTTTTTGCAATATTCCTTCCTTTCCTCAGCTGTCACTTTTTCCTCTTCACTTTGAACCCTGACCTCTTGATGTCTCTTCCTCATGAGGCTCCTGCCACCCTAAAATACAAGGCCCAGCGGGGCATTTATAAAAAAACTTCTTCCTCACACTTGTGAGGAATATCTTCCAAAATTCCCTGGGATAGGGGAAGCTTCAGGTTGCAAAGGCTGCTTTGAATTTCAGCCTCCTTTCTCATTCATGTACTGGAAAGTCCTACAGATTCAACTGCCCCTGTCTAGAATCTGTACGGCAATAACCAAAAAAAAAAAAAAAAAAAAAAGGCCATGGGACTATAGTCAGTTTTTTTTTTGTTTTTTTTTTTTTCTTTTTCGGTTTTCAAAAGTGAGAGCTCTTCAGCTTTTAGGTGAACTTTCTGAACTTTCTGTAGCAGTAATATGAGGAACCTGCTTCAGCCTTTGTCCCTCAGTGCTGGGAAATGACAGAATCACAAAAGCCTTGAGCCATCCAATTGCTGCCCAAGTAATAACCCTACCCTATCATGTCATTGTGTGAATTCTCTGCAGAAGTGATGAAAAGCCTTTGTCCCCTTATAAGTGAGTCACCCCAACTACCAGAAGATATTAAATATCTATTGGAAGAGCTGAACTAACATGAGGTAGGGAAAGGGGTAATGAACTAAACTTAGGCCTTCAGAAATCTAACTAGATGGAAATCACTACCACCATTCAGGGAAAGTATGCCAATGAGATAAACAAATGCACCACTCTGACTGCCCATCTTTTGCTTTTCCTCACGAACAATCACTTAAACATCATCTTCATATAACATGGTGTTATGGGAGCAAATCAGGCTTATTGAGATTTGGCCTGATTCTGAAGGCAAATGACTATGTGACCCCATCAAAAGCCTTCACCTTTCCAGGTCTTGATTCCTTTTCTGAAATGAGCAAGTTAGATTATCAAATCAGAACACTGGAATCTCCTACATTTAGATCCATGTGACGAGAAAGAGAGGAGAAAAATTCAATGGAAATTCCAAAAGGGAGATTGAATTATTTTATTGCCAAATTCCAGTTCAAATAATAACCTCAACAGAAAGGAAATATGCTACTAAATGTTTGCCTTTCATAGAAACAGACTCTGTCCTTATCCCCTACCTTTCCAGTGCCCCTGATCTTGAAGAAATACCTGTGTATATAATGGGTCATTCATTGATGTGACTTAAAAGTCAGAAATGGTGGACACTGAGTGCACTAAAAGAAAATATAAATTCATCAATACTATGACTATGATCAGCAGTAACGAAGAGTAAATAAAATGGAAGTTAGACTATCAAAATAATAGCATAACCCATTAGTAAATCAAATTCTGGACAGATCTTTTAGAAGAGATAGAACTTACAGTCTGAAAAAAAAAAAACAGAAAGATTTTCAATTCTCCCACACCCAGTTAAAGGTTAATTGTTCCAAAAGAAAACCAATGAAGCACAAGAGACCCTCAAATGGAACTTGAGAGTCTGCCCAAGCTGCAGCTCCGTGTCCCAGATTCCTGGGTGAGCGTTGTCAACAGACCGTGACCACTCGAGACACAGGTGTGTCCAAGTGGTTTGGTTCCCCAAACAAAAGGTCATTATACCTTGAGCTCTGTCCTTCCACGAAGCTCTACTTCATAGCCTTCACTCAGAGTTTGAAGAATTGTTACTGTGCTGAGGCTGACATGGATTCGGTATGCTGTAAAAGAAGGAGGAACATCACTTTGGCTCCCTTCTCACCGGTAAAATCAATGAGACATTAGCAATGTAATAAATGTCCCCACTTTAGAAAATAAAAAGCTCTCAGAAAAGTTGAGAGATAGAAAGAGAGAGAGAGAGAGAGAGCTTTAGTCCTACTTGAGTAAAAGGAGGAGTGATGACCTCATCGGGCTCAAAGAAGGCATTAGCAATAGCACCTATTAACCTCCTAGACAATATCTCAGATGAAAGGTCAGGTCATGCAACAGCAAGGGGTCAATTTGACCCAAAGGTTGAGATGGAGAAAGCAGCACTGTGCTCTCAGCTGCAATGTAACTTCCTCTGAGGGAAATGTGACTTCAGGAGCTTGTTGCACTGGCTTTTATTAAGGCTGAATTATTCAGACCTATATAATCCTCCTTTAGATCAAAGGTGTCACTTCCAAAACAGGTACACTTGCAGCCATCTCTCAGTATTATCATATTTAAAACACCAGTGAGAAATAGCCCAAGACTTATGTCCTTCAATATCTTGTGGGCATCAGACATCCCCAACTTTTTTTTCATGGGTTGTCGGTGCTTTCAGATGTAAACGTGCATGACCATAGTCTTTCCTAGTCTTACATTAGGGAACTGGATCTTTAAATATTGATCTAGGATCAAATTGTAATTCTTTTTTTATTTTTTTTTAAATTTATTTATTTATTAAAGATTTCTGTCTCTTCCCAGCCACCGCCTCCCATTTCCCTCCCCCTCCCCCAATTAAGTCCCCCCCCTCCGCCCGAAAAGCAATCAGGGTTCCCTGTCCTGTGGGAAGTCCAAGGAACCCCCCACCTCCATCCAGGTCTAGTAAGTTGAGCATCCAAACTGCCTAGGCTCCCACAAAGCCAGTACGTGCAGTAGGATCAGAAACCCATTGCCATTGTTCTTGAGTTCTCAGTAGTCCACATTGTCCGCTATGTTCAGAGAGTCCGGTTTTATCCCAGGCTTTTCCAGACCCAGGCCAGCTGGTCTTGGTGAGTTCCCAGTAGAACACCCCATTGTCTCAGTGTGTGGGTGCACCCCTCACGGTCCTGAGTTCCTTGCTTGTGCTCTCTCTCCTTCTGCTCCTGATTTGGACCTTGAGAATTCAGTCCTGTGCTCCAATGTGGGTCTCTGTCTCTGTCTCCTTTCATCGCTTGCTGAAGGTTAATATTCAGGAGGATGCCTATATGTTTTTCTTTGGGTTCTCCTTATTTAGCTTCTCTAGGATCACTAATTATAGGCTCAATGTCCTTGGTTTATGGCTAGAAACCAAATATGAGTGAGTACATCCCATGTTCCTCTTTTTGTGTCTGGCTTACCTCACTCATTCTTGAATTTTGCATACAAATGGATGGAAATAGAAAACAAATTGTAATTCTTTACTGAAGACCAACCACTTACTTGCCCCCTGAGACAAGGTCCCTCAGCTTCCTGACACTGTTACTATATGACCTGACACCTTGCTGAGACTGAGTCTTAAGCAAAAGTCCAAGATCTGCTCTCATATATACTCGCAGAAGCAACCCATCTAGAGGCTGGTTATGATCTGACTAGGAAGGCATGGCTGAAAAGAACAAGAACCTTTTAGCATGTATATTCATCTCTTTTCTTAACAGCTCAGTCCCCGTTTGTCTTTCTCACTGAATCACATTCCTGCAAAGCCTCCGCTCAGAAAAGGCTATTCTGTTTCTAAAAGCCATGTCCCTGACTAGTGTCTTCATTCCACTATGTGCCATCCCACTAGCATCTGATCTTCAGGAAATCTTGAAGTAGGGTGAGCCTACAATATAGCTCAAAAGGCAGTTGATTTTAATCACTAACTAGCTATGTGATAAGGAGGACCACTCTTAAGTCCCTAATCATTCCCATTCAAAACTCCCAGTGTATTTAACTGGATGTGAAGGAGATACTGATGAAATTGATTTCTTCATTAAGAAGTTTGTTACACTCCCTAGTGTCACATCCAATATGAGGTCAGAGTTTCTCTCTTATCAGACCTTCACTCAGTGACGGAGCGTACTGACATATTCGGTTCATAGACTTTAGAAAAGCACACTCCCCAGGTTCAGGAGCACAGAGATCACACGAGCATGCTTTGTGTCCTACACAATGCCTTTCTTGCAGAGCCAGGGCTTAAAAAACACTTACTGTGGATGATTCGGTGCATCCATTTTCTCTTCATGCCTGACGACCAGACAAGATGCTACCTAAAGCTCAGAATTTAATTTTTCTTCTCAGCTCCCTATTTCCAAAGTGAAGTGTGTGGCGTTTTCCCTAGAGGGTACCAGAATATGACTTCAGCCTTCTCCGAGCTTACATCAGTGCTAAGCATTGTGCCAAATCTGCATTGCAGTTCCATGCTCATTTTCACTCCATCTTGGGTTGCACTTCAAGCACAAAGTCATATGCAAAGTCATATTCACCCAGCAGCTCCCGGATGACTATCTCCATGACTTCTGCCATATCAGTGGGGTTTTAAAGACTTTCCCAGATGCCAGGAAATTTATGCCGCAAGCACTCTGTAAGTTCTGTGCTGCCCCCTTAATCACGACTGCACAGGCTAGATGGGCTAAGACTGGACCCATTGTAGAAACCCGCTTCTGCTGTACATGAGTGATGTGGAGTGGGGTCACACAGGGCACCACCTGCTGTGCTACATGCCCCCATATCATGGGGGACTAGTTTCAGTATGTGTTGCTGAATTTGAGAAAGAGCTTGCTTAGCAGTGGCCAGGGCTGCTGATGGTTTAAATGATTTCTTTCTTTCACCTAAAAAAATAATCCATGGAATCTGTATGTAGGGTTTAATGGTGTTCTGTATGTTTTCCTTATGATAGCATTTGCTTTGCTTAACCATGGTATAAATAAAAAGGCACATTGTGGTTCTGATGTACCTCAGTAGAGGTGGTGAGTAACCAAGAAACCAATAAAGCATCTTGTCCATAACCACCAATGGCAGAACCATTTATACAGTTTTATTTGCAAGGAAAAGAAGAAGCAGAATTTTTGCTACTTTGACCACTTTGAAGGAAGTAAGGGTTTTATGTGTAGGCAAGTTGGAATTAATTATTTTGGAATTCCAAGCTCCTTAGATTGAAAGATTATTACTAGCTGAGTTCTGCAGGCTTATTTGATAAAGCCAGGGACTCCTGGGGTCCTAACTAGTTGAAAAATTGGACTAAAGCAACAAGCAGCATCCACCAGCTGGGAGGCAGCTGGCTCATGTGCCTTCACAAACTAGTTGAACACTGAAAATGTCAAGTCTCTTACCTAGTTCTTTTCTCTACAGGGCTCCTTCCCACCTACCAGGCTGGCCAATTCTTTCTTTTGCCCAAAGACATTTTTTTTAGTTGTTTTGATCAAATTGACTGGCTGTTTCAGTATCACTTAGCTACAGCTTTATTTCTATAACAGGATAGGTACATGTTCAGTCCAACATCACCCCCTACTGGCTTGCTGTTAGAGACCAGAGAAATGTGTGATAAGTCTTAATCGTCTTGAATTATCTTTCACTTTTCTCCAAAACATAATAATACTGAGTATCCCATTTTCTTCCTCCCCCTCTTGCAGAATCACTTTCCCAATCATGAGATGGCCCCACTCCATCCATTCATCTACAGATACTCACGTAGCCCTGTGGATTCCATCCGAGAAGCTGTGTTCACAGTGTCTCCAAACAAGCAGTATCTGGGCATGGTGAGGCCCACCACTCCAGCAACAACAGGCCCTATTAAACAGCAGGAGAGTGGGACTGGAGTCAATAGGTGTGTACTCGGTGCTACTAGAAGAGACGTGCAAGCAGGACAGGGGTGGCTTCACAGAAGAACCAAAATTGCCATCAAACTGATCTAGAAATCTAAAGGAAGACTGGTGATTGAATAATAAATGCTGGTCTACAAGAAGGCAAATTTGCCATGCTCTGGACACAACTACTTTTCTGATTTACACCTCTATTCTAGCAACAGGTTCACTCAAAATGCAAAATCTGTCAACAATGCAAAATAAACATCAGAATCAAACCAGAAAAGCCTGAGGAAGAACCCAGGATTCAAACGGGTTTGTTGTGGTGTGGGGAAGGAGTGGATATAACTGTTTCTTATGCCTTAAGGTTGGAAGAATCTTTTAATCTATCTCCCAACTGTGTCTACAAAGAGAATTATTGCTCCGACAATCAGAAAATGTGTAAACAAGTGGAAGTGACTTTCCATTATCTGTGGTAGGAGTGTGGAAGAGCAGTGTGCAGAGATAATCTAAAATTATTTCCCATTTGTCCTTGCAGGAATTTTTGTTCTTACAAAAATGGCCGTGTTACATGTTCAAGATAACTGAAGAAAAAAAAAATACTTCAGCAGGCAGACAGAAAAATGAGCTCAACAGTCTATTGAAAGTTCCCATTCTTAGCTTTCTGATTTTTGTTTTTTCTATGTTTAAAATTTTCAGCATTATATTTTTTGCTGTTTCCTAAGTTAAAGGCATTGTTTTGTTTCTAAAGATTCTTTCTGCTGTGAATAAGAGCAAATCAGAACTAAAACTATATTTTTTCATTTTAATTTACTTCTTTCTTTTTCAGTAGCATCAATTTGGGTACCCTGGGAGGCACTATGGGAGTCAAAAACAAATAATGTGCTATCTAAATTATAACAGATATTCACATCTGAATGAAGAGAAGAGACTACCAAGCAGGAAACATTCAAGCAATGTGGCTGAGGCCAAGCAAACTGTACAAAGAGAACTGAAGCGTTTTAGAAAGTGAGGTGTTCAAAAGTGACTTTTTTTTTAATTTTGAGGGAATAAGCTAGGATCCTCACATTGGAACTATAAAAAAAAAAAAAGAATATAGACAGTGCTTATTTTCGTACTCAAGAGTTCAAAATAGCAGTCACAAAACCAGGCTTCAAATTTTGAATATGTATTTATAACATCAGTGTGTGTGTGTGTGTGTGTGTGTGTGTGTGTGTGTGTACCTCTCTTTCTCCATCATTTAGATAGACAGATATAGATAGATATAGATAAAGATAGACCCATCCCCTGGGAAGACTTTTTCTATAAAATTCTGTTAATAATATTTGTTATATGAAAGATGATGGGTGTATTGAATTAATGACTTTATTTTTATACTTAATACTTGGAATTATCTTGAGACATAAAGGCTTGAAAACCTACTCACTAAAAATGTCTATGTTTTAAAATGTCTACTATAAAGTCCACGTAGTAAGTTGAAAATGAATAAGAACTATATAAGAGGTAATATCGGCCATGAAATTATAGCCTTAAGCAGGGATTATGTGCTGATATAATTTTTGTTTACACTACACTTGCTTACTCCTTCTTTTAGTTTTCATGACACCTTTAGAAGAACTTCACAATTTGTATGTAAAAATTATATACTTGTACCAATTCCCATTCCTTGCCCAATTCAGTATTTTTCCAATTGATTATCTAGGTAATAGCTATATCCCCTGGTACCAAATAAAATGAGGAAATAATTGTTTTACATGAAAAAAAAAGAAAGTGAGGTGTTATATGAAAGAGGGTTTCTGCAGGCAAGGCTTTCCCAGCCTCTTGGAAGGTGACTAGGATTCAGTTACAGGGAAAAAAAGACATAAATCAAAGGCTTGTGGTTGGGATTTCAGCATGCATGGACTTTGGGGAAGCTCTTAGAGAAAACATTCTACCAATTTAGGCCCCCAGGGAGAAACTATAGATAAGTAAAGGTTAAATAGGTTGTACAAAAATATAGTCCTTGGCCCACTAGAGAATTTTGAGCAAAGGTTATATAAAAAATATTCTTTGTCTTTTTTTCTTCTCTGGTCAGTGTATTGGATTCATTGAAGCAGGAGTGGATGACCCTATAGAAAAGCTATTGGGCATTTGGTGTCACAAAAAATGAACAGAAGGCATTGGAAAGGAGGTATGGTGCAAAGTCAGCAGCCAAAGTGGGCACCAAATAGATAGGCATTAGGAAAAGAGAACCGGCAGACTTGGTAGCTGTCTGATTGATAGCCATGACTAATTGGCATGGGGCTCTAAATTTATGTTCATTCACTGGAAAAGACAGTCTGAAATTTTAAATATGTTCTATTTGAAATAATTAGAAAGTACCCAAACTGAGGGACACTTGGGACACTGCAGACATGACACTGGAGCACAAATGAGAGCAGTGGATTTTCTTTGGAGAAAGAGTGAGCAGCTGCTATATTTGATGCAAAAATATGGCTAAGTATGGTTCCTGCTGCCAAAGAATTTGAAGTCTAGTGAAAGTGTGATGTGGCAGTCCCCTCTATGTGCTGTGATTTCCATTAATGAATAAAGAAAATGCCTTGGCCTGTTGATAAGGCAGAACTTAGATAGGTGGGGAGGACTGGACTGAATGCTGGGAGAAAGGCAGAGTCAGAGAGACACCACAGAGCAGCCAAAGACAAACATGCTGAATCTTTGAGGGTAAGCCACTGCCACATGGCGATATACAGATTACTAGAAATGGGTTAAATTAATATAAGAGTTAACCAGTAAGAAGCTAGAGCTAATGGACCAAGCCGTGTTTTAATTAATACAAATTCTGTGTGATTATTTCCATTTTGGGCGGCCAGGACCAACGAGTGGCCCCTTGTAACAGAAGTGCAAACAAGACAATGTGGATTATGCTGATAGTTATGGGAAGGATGAATAGAGAGAGGCAAGCATGGAAGCAAAATGATGTTATTACAAGGATTGATCCAGGAAGGAGATGCTGGTGGCCTAGACTTGAGTAGTGATTGTCAAAAGGGCACAACACAGACTCAAGGAATGTTTTTTTTTAATATTTATTTATTATGTATACAATATTCTGTCTGTGTGTATGCCTGCAGGACAGAAGAGGGCACCAGACCCCATTACAGATGGTTGTGAGCCACCATGTGGTTGCTGGGAATTGAACTCAGGACCTTTGGAAGAACAGACAATGCTCTTAACCTCTGAGCCATCTCTCCAGCCCCTCAAGGAATGTTTAAAAGGACAAAAAGTTTAAAAACTAGCAGTTGGGGCTGGTAAGATATTTCAGAAGAGAAAGGCAGTTGCCACCAAGCTTGACAACCTGAGTTTGAGTTCCAGGACCAACATGATAGAAGGAGAGAAGCAAGTACTGTAAATTGTCCTCTGACCTTCACACAAGCACTGTGGCATAAACACACACACACAGTCAAGTAGAATAAATAGAAGTTGGTTGAATACTGAAGGTCAGAGGGAGAAAGGAGTCCAGGATGGCATCTAAGATGATAATCGGGTCGTTGGCAGTAACACTAAATGAAATATAAAACACGGTGGAAGGACATGTGTATGGGAAGAAGACATGTTAAGTCTGAGAACAAAGTGAAATGCTCAGGTGGAAATGTCGTTAGGAAGCGTGACACACATAGGTGAAGCTTAAGAGAAAAGACTGTCCTGGAGCTGTGGTGTTAAAAGGAAGTAATATAATAATATTTGAAGTTCTAAAAATGTGGTTATAAAATAGATACATAAATCATCTACAGTCACCAGCATATATGTAGTAGTTAAGAGGAAAAGATATAAGGGGAGGGGCTTTATTTGAGAGGGGATGAGTCCAGGAGAAAAATACTTTTGAATCATTGATTACATTATCCTAAATATCACAAATACTTGGTGATCTTGTAGCATAGCAGACATAGTCATGGTGGTGAGAAATGAGAAGGACAGACTGCAGCATCTATGGTGTGGAACATGGGCTGCTGTCCACAGCAGTGTTATAGGTGGAAGAGAGAAGAGAAACCGGCTAGGCAGAAAGTAATGAAGCACTTCTGGATACCAGGCTAATGCAGCTGTCCAGAATCAGGGGACATCTACATAATTCTCCTTCCTCGGCTAAGTCATCTATGAGGTGCATGGAAATGATTTCTCTTGCTTTGGCTAGCTTCCATTACCTGAGTGCAGACCTATTCGAATTCTGACTGGCACTTCTGGCATGTGTCGCATCTTAAAGGTCCCCACAGAGCTCAAGATATCCAGAGACATGTTGGCAATCTCAGCAGCATGTCTACTGCCATTCCTCTTTGGGAGGCCCGAGGCCACCATGTAGGCATCTCCAATGGTCTCTACCTAGAAATTATAAAAAGTAGGATTAACAGACACGTAACCTGTTCATGTTCTTTCCCACATACACAGGGTTTCAAGAGTATGTGGAAGCCACATATATAAAGTGAAGAAGGAAGCTCGGGGCTGTCAATCATTGACAAGCCTAAATGTACATCAGAATCATTTAAGGAGCTTTTTTTAAAATACTGATGCATACGCCTCACAACCAGAGATTCTGAAGTATAGCTTCTTCAAAGGCTATTGAATGACTCTACAAAAGTACCAAGCTTCTGGAAATTTCTGTATGATGAGAAAATAGAACTACCCCTAAGATGTTCCTGGCAAATTAGTTGGGGAAAATGTACCCAAGATACTGTCAGAGAGAAAGCCCTTCTCTAGTGAATTTTAGATAAATGGGCAGCCTTGGGAAAGTACAGGGAAAGGGAAAAGGGACAAAAAGAGTCTGTCCCCCTGACTTGCCTTGCTAATATGATCATCAGTGTCATAAATCTTTTGGGTATGAGAACTAGGTCTTTCCCCACCAATCACCTCCTTCTCTCCTATGCTATATCTTCGAGGGGGCGATAATTCTGGCCTTTGACTATTCTGCAAGAACCAGAGGTTAATTAATAACATTTTAAATTTTTTAAAAAAGAACCAGGGCTCGACACTTGGAAGTAAAGACGAGTCTCTGCTCCTCATCTTCCCCACAGAGTGTGCTCACTCTGAGTTAACTCGTACATGGAAGCTTTTCAGAAAAATTCAAGTCACAAGCAAACTGGACGGACTTCAATGAAATGCAAGAGTCTGGATAGCCTACTATATATGAGATTATAGCTAAAAAGCAATGCAATTCTGAAGACATACTGCCATGCATAGAGAGTCTCAGAGTCACCACTTACAATTCAGGGACTTCCTCTATCCAGTGTGCTTATCTTTAAAATAAGATAATGTCAGTCCTCATAGAATTCTTAGGACTAAATAATTTAATGTACATCAAAACACTTAAAGCTGAGCAGGTGGATGATAACATATATTAAATGTAAGCTATTGCTACTGCTACCATTATGACCACCTCTAACAACGATAACAAAAAGCACGTCTTAAAGCCAGTCTTAGGACTATGGTTATTATTCAGTTCCATAAAATGAGGTTTAGGATTCAGCAACAGGGCTCACATAATGACTTTCTAAATTTAAATCAATAATAATAGACCTTTGACCCCATGGGACTTTTGCTTCAACGTGCTTCCCCTCAGTCTCCCAGCATTGGTATGGTTTGGAGGGATAATCTCTGCAGTCAGATAGTCATGACATCTTTCACAAAAGAAGAGTTACAATGCAAATGTCATTTGGGTGCAGTGAGTTAGTGGCTGGCCATTATCAGAGCATGGTAGCTGACCATTTAGCTTTGATAAGTTGTTAGCCCAGAGACCTCAGGGATATAGATGAGGACATTAGAAGAACACAAAGCCTGGCTCAGGCGAGCACTGGAGTGTAGATGGCTATGAGGAATTATGGGATCTATCCGTCAAAGGGCACTTCAAGGAAGCAAAAGCACAGGAAAGGATCTGGTTGAAATGGGGCAGTGGAAGAAGCAAAAGCGAAAACAAATCACCAACTTCTGCAGCAGACTTCTCACATCCATTCCAGATTACCAAGGGCCAAGGGAGGTGACGCCAATTCCATAGGTAAGGAAAATGGAAAGGCATACAGCTTTGGTTACTCACTGATGGTTCAATTTTTATTTTCTTTGCAATCTTTTGTTTTAAATAAACAGGCTTGAAAATTTAGATTCCAGTTTTGGATTCAGACAGTCCTGTTCCATCTTAAAAAAAAAAAAAAACACTAACTCCATATTGCAGCCAAGAAGTATTAGAACAGCTAATGGCCTCATCCCCAGGACCCCCAATGATTGTCTGAGCAGAATCAGCTGGATTGATTGAACTAGTGGTTGTGTTACTGCCCATGCTGAATCATCTTTGATTTTAGTTTCAACTGAATTAGCTTTTAGTGATTTGTTTTTCTCTTCAGGCTTCTTGAGTTCAACAAGTTAAGACAGGTAGTCTGATTCCATAGATTTTTTTTTTCCTCCACAGTGGTTTCCATGTGCATTTCTTGATTGGTTTGAAGCTCCTGCTGATTGACAGGTATGATGCTTATTTCTGAACCCTATTTAGATAGCATATTTTAGCCCGTAAGGGTCTCTATCAGTCTAATCTGAGATAAATACACTGCCAAGTATGTGATTTGAGAGTTGGACCATTTGAGGCTACCATAAAGGATCCAATACATGAAGCTGCTCATTCTCCAGCTCTTCCATGGTTCTCGAGACATGAGTTATCTAAACTTGGGGATATTTGAGGCATCTTTTATCTCCAATACAAGTATCCATGTCACTAGCAACATAGAAATGTCTCTACAGAACTATGAGACTTTTAGTCATTTTCTACCTATTCCTACCCAGAGACAATATACCATGTAGAAAGGATAATAGTAAGGAAGCACACTGCCAACAAGAGTGAAAGGAGTTATCTGTTATCTCCTCATTTTCTGCAACCTTTGATTTTTTAAAACAGAGTGGAACTAAGCTGGAAGGATAAGAAATGGTGAATTAACACTTCCTCAAAACTTAGATGAATAGATGTACTTTGGGTTAGCCTGTATCAGTCCCCAAAAGTTGCATTTGTAAGAGCACCCTGGTGTAATGCTGTATTCCTAGAAACAATACCTAAGGGGAAGAGCGAATTTCCATAGCATGTATTATATATACATAAACTTGACCTAGAATCATTCTGTAGCAGCCATCAACTATGAAAAAAATCATCTTTTCATTACCCAGCACGATACATTGTCCATTGTGAAAATGCATTCACTGAACTACAACATGGCTCCCCATCTTAACCTCTTCTTCGTCATAATTCTAAACAACATCTCAAAAGAACTCTCTCAGACAATCTGTTCCTTGTTTGAGACTTCTTCTACTTGGCCTTCATTTCCAGCAAAATACCAGTGGAGTGAAGTGCTATCTTAATTTTTATTTCTAAAAGACAATATTCTGTGAAATTGCATCCTTAAATTTTGGAAAACCCATAAATCTCATGTAAAAATTTTCATGTGAGAAAGCATTAATCTGCTAGTTATCATACCTTGTAGACATCATGGCTACCAATGATGGCATCAAAGAGTGTATACAGGTCATTCAGAAGATCCACCACTTCAATGGGCTCACTCATGGCTGAGATGGTGGTGAAGCCCACAATGTCACTGAAGTACAAGGTGACCAAGTCAAATCCCTCAGGTTCAACTGTGCAGCCCTTCTTGAGGGATTCAGCAACTGATCTGAAAAGCAGACATAGCTATTCCTAAGAAGAGAGCACCCTCCCCTCCCCAAGTGCCACACACTAAAGACAATTTCTCTAAAAATCACTGTCAGGAAAATGATGAAAAAGAGCTTCACTTGGGCAGAGTATTAATGATTTCATTCAACAAGTATATACTGAGCACAAGCAGTATGTCAAGCACTGGGCCAGGTGATGTGGGAGACCCCTCTGTGTGCTGTGATTACCATTAATGAATAAAGAAACTGCTTTGAGCCTATAACAGAGCTATAAGGGAACAGATCTAGGCAGGGGAAAACTAAATAGAATGCTGGGAGAAAGGAGGTGGAGTCAGAGAGAAGTCATGGAGATAGATATGCTGAAACGTTGCTGGTAGGCAACAACCTTGTGGTGATGCACAGATTATGGAGATGGGTTAAATTAATATGTAAGAGTTAGCCAATAAGAAGCTAGAGCTAATGGGCCTAGCAGTGTTTTAATTAATATGGTTTCTGTGTGATTATTTCAGGTCTAAGCTAGCCCAGCAGCCGGGAACCAACAAGTGGCCCCTCCCCCAATAGCCTGGTGCTTTAATATAACTTGAAAAGATAGATATGGTCTCTGTTTCCATGGAGTTCCTTCAACTCCCAGGGCTTCTACTTCACCCACTCAAAGCCACTGGGAATACAGAGGGTGAAGGACAGGGGGTGGGGAGACACAGTTGGTTGATGGGTAACTTTTTTTGCCTTTTTTAAAAAATGGAACACACTGTTATAATGCTTCACACTCCTCGGGAGTTCACACATACAGTGGCAGCATCTGTGTTAGAAGCTTTTCTGTTTTCTGTTTTTCAATTTCCAGTTCTTCAGTCCGTTCCCGGATCAAATCTTCCAGGTTGCTAGAATACTGCTCTAACATCCGAAGCATGGAATCGATAATATTAGTCTTTTTCCCTTTATTGAAATATTTAAACTGAAAGTAAAAGAGAAAGAAAAGCCTATGACTGCTTGAGCGTCAAACTCAGTAATGATGGAGTAGGCCTCATCACAAATCTTTTCCTCAGAAGTTCCACATCAGGAGAGATGAGCCCAGATATAAATAGGAAACGTCTCATTGTCACCCTGCTCCATTCACAGAGCTCTTTCCCTTCCCTAACCCCAAAACATTTCCCCCATTATTCTGGTTCTTACGAGTCTAGACACAGAGGTTCAGAGAAAGACCTGCCGGCACTGAAATGCTATAACAATAGTAGCCATTTTCAAGAAAATAGGGTTTTGTCTAGAGCCCATGTCAATTGTGGGTAACATAAGAGGGAGAAAGAGGGCAGGAACTGATGTTTTATCACTGACATTATCAACCTACAAAATCACCCTTATCCTCAAATAATACAGTGTTGTCAACAACTTTCTTGACAACATAGAATGTTCAAAATATAACATGGTAAATACCATGCAGTCCAATACCAAATGGTTCCATCTAATAGCTGCCTTTCATATAAGTCAAGTCATGTAGAAGTTTAGCTAGTTTTGGTCTGTGTTGCTTCCTGACTTCTAAGAGGTTGCTGCTGGGTATGTTCAATACATCCTCTTGGGACCTTGTCAATCTGTGAAGAGCTTCCTAACATAAGCACATAAGCACATAACATAATCAGGAGCACATAGTTCCCTCAATGCTGTTCTAGTCACCATGTTCATAACCAGGAAAGATTGGTAGTGGTTATGATGAATAGACTTTGAGGGTTCTGCCCAACAAACTTCATACAGCATGGCTACACATGCTCTTCTTGCCCCAAAGTGGACAGTAAGAGGCTCCTTCTGATATCTGTCCACATCTGTATGTTCACTAAAATCCTAAGCAGCCAGTTCAGATCCTCTGGGTACCCCCTGTAGCCTCACTTAGAGAAGCTCATTCACCTCTTTGCATTTAAGTTGTATTAGGTGCGGGAATTAAGGAGGCTATTCTTATCACTGGACAGACTAAACTTTTAGTAAAGCATTTTAGTGAGGGTAGCCCCAGTAATGTTTTGTTTGAAAGTCACATGATGGGCATTCTTCCTATCAGTGACTTCTCTCCTGCCTTCTGAAATAACATCTTTAGCATCAACACAAGGACAAATGATTTTTTCCCCTGCCTCACAGTATGTTTTTTTTAGAAATGTGACCTTTATGGTCCTTTGCCTTTTCCATACCATTGAACACCTGTTTGAGTGTCCTCAAGAACTCCAGCCAGACTAATGGAAGTATTGTTAGCTGGAGGACACGGATGACTTCAAAAGCAGGGTCCTCTCAGGTTCTCAGTCCAAGTCTTTCTCTTTTCCACCTCAGATACCTGTCAGTCATAAAGCAGCTCAGTGCTGGACTCTGGCCAGGCTCAAAAGCCTCTCCTCCAGAGCTGAAACAGCACTCAAGGAGAGCACCTGCAATTTCTGTATAGTGCAAGTCAACAAGTCTTCAACTGCCTACACCAACAGAGGGGCTCTGTCTTTTCTCCCAGGCTCTTCCTAGCTCCATTACCAGGAAAAGTATCAAGGTCTTTAGAAATGCAATATCTTGAGGAGAGGGATTATCACTTTCCATGCACCCATATTCCCTCCACTACTCTCAAGGAACCTAAGAAATCTGTCTGTTTTGTGTGAACACCTTTTCAAACAAGTCTTATTTCTTCTGACCCTACATAAACAACCTGACATCACCTAAATACTATACTCGGCAGAGTTCCCTAGAAACTTTTAAACAAACGTAGTTGTGTGAGAAGTACTCCATGTGCCATGATACTTGTCTTTCAACAGTTTCGATGCTAAGTCTTACAAATGACCAGTGGCTTCATTCCATCATTGAAAGGTTGCTGAAAGCAGATTGCAGATGGCTCAGAAAAGACACTCATGTGCAGAAGAGCACCAGAACCAACCCCTGAGATCATAGAGGATGTGCCTGTGTTATTCCAGGCTTAAGAACCTCAAAGCCAGCCCTGGGTCGCTTTTAAAAGAGGAATGTCCTTTCCCTTTGTAAGGAGCCCCTTCAACAATATAAGGACTCCTTAGCCTCAGGGAGGCGAACTACCGTACATTGATAATATTAATAGATTTACCTGGTTAAATATTTCATCAAAAGTCGGTCGTTGTTCTGCAGCCTCAGCCCAGCACTGCTTCATCAGATGGAGACACTCTGGAGGGGCATACTCAGGAGAAACCACTGGCCTATACACAGGGGGAGGCTTTTGGAGTCTGTCTATGATTTCTTACAAAGCACAAGAAGAAAAAAGTTGGTGGTGAATCAAGAGAGAGGCACCAGGAGTCAGCAGAGAACTGAACTTCAACCAAGAAAGGGATTTGTCAGGATAAACCATGAAGGGACCTTTTCTTTCATTTCCCCTCAGACCGCTTTTTTTGTGAGTACAAATCACAAAAGGCCTTTTGGGAAGGTAGTGAGAAACTGATCAATTGGATTCTTAAGATAATTGAGTCACCATGTTATCCTGCTTCTGCGAGGTCATAGATGCAGCATCTAATGCCAATTCCAATATGGGCAGCTTCAGTATCCTGTCCCTTTCATCTATCCCCAAGTCACCTCACAATTACCACAGCACAAACACTGAGCCTTCTCTGTGAGCCTGTATCCAGCCAAGGTCCATGCATTGGGTCCTAGGATAATCACTAAACAAAGGGAACTAAGAACAACAGCGAACAATTCAGAGCCTTATTGAGACTCTCATGGCTGTTGGTCAAAGAATGTCACTTGGAGGGAAAAATTTAATACATGCCAAGCTATCGAATGGGCACTTGGCATGTGTTATTTCATCTGATGTTCAACACGAACAGATGAGGTAAGCACTTTTATTCTTTCTGTAGATGGTAAAACTGGAGCACACAGAGTAAGTAACTTGCCAGAATTCACATGGGTAGTGAGAGTTCAGGTCAGAACCCATGCAATCTTCATCTATTACACTGTTCTGCTTCCAATGCCTCAGGTCTCAACCACAAGATCATAGACCCTCTTTATAAAGCCAAAAGTCTTCAGTGGCCAAAGGCTTAGGTTATCCAAACTGAGTCCTTTTACAAATGCAGAAAACTCTTTATAAATAGAAAATCATTAGCTCCCAATGTTCCCGTCTACTCATACTAGCCTTCAAACAAATGTTTCTGCTTTTAGCCTAAACTTCTCCAAACTATTCTAAAAATATGTGTTTAGTCATGTCACTCTCTGGTTCAAAATGCCTCCATGACTTCTATTTCTAACAGAATAAAGTCCAACCTCTTCAACATGGCCCTATTTCTTCAGACTCACTCCCCGTCCCAAGTCTCCTCTCCACCACCACCCTCAACTGTGATCCTCAGCATCCACCACCAAACTTTGACTGCCTTGTCTACCTCTATATTGACTGTAACACTGCAGGAGCGCTGCAAGATGCTAGGCTCCACGGAAGGAGTTCTGTTCTTGCCTCGATTTCTCTCAGTTCTGTGTACAGCTCAGTCTGGCTCCTTTAGCCTAGAGCAGCCTGTAATAGAGCTCTCAGTACCATAGATTCCATGGCAATTAACCCCTTGGAATGTGACTGCCCCAGGGAGTTACTGTTTTATCAGAACATACTTAGTTGACTGGATCACTTCTCTGCTGAGGCCCAGCATGGCTTATTTCCTTGAGGATGTCACAGTCCAAGGAGATAAGCAATAGAAAATACTACAAATGCTTTGGCAGGTACAGAGAGATGCAGGCAAGATGCAAACTGAGCAAGTCAAAGGAGAATCTCCAGAGTTGAGGACCGGAGTTGAATGAGGCCAGGTGGGAAGAGGGTGAGGAAATTCCAGATTGAATGGGCAACGGCATAAAGGTGGGGGAGACCATGTACTCTCAAGGCAACAGAATACTAGAAGTGGCAAAAGATAAGTGCAGACAGGGAGTGGATGGACTATGAAGGGCTATTACATCACGTGAGGAGCCTGAGCTGATTTCGAGAGAGACGAAGAAAAATTGGAGGGCTTTAAACAGAGGTATGATGTAGAATGCTGCTGACGCTGGCAAAAGACAGCTTCATAACTTAGTAAGTAATGTTTCCTACATTTTCAAAACCTTTTCCTTTGAAGTTAATTTAGACTTCCAGAAAAGAAGCACAGTAGTACTCAGTGATGACCTGCATACTTCTCACTGAGCTTGCCGTAATGCAAACATAAAACAACAGTGAGGACATTGGTATTTGTAGCACGCCATTATTACCGTCCTTATTTGGATCCCAGGAATGTTTACTTGAATGTATTTTTTCTATTCCACAATCCAATTCCAGATCTTTTTCTGCATATAATTGTTATGTTATCTCTTCCAACCTATGATGATTCTTCATCCTTTTTCTTGCTTTCATGTTTTTAGATACATTTGATAAGGATTGGCCAGTTATTCATTTATTTATAAATCCCACACTGGCCTGGAACTTGCCATCCCCCTGTCTTGGCTTTCCAAGACCTAGGATACCAAGATTGGGCCACCAAGCCCAGGTGCTATTATTCCCATGAGGTTATTTAGCAGGCATGTCTTTCAACCAGGATTCATCTGAAGTTCTCTCGTGATTAGACTGAGGCTATTCTCTGCTTTTGTCTTTGTTGTTGTTGTTGCCAAGAGTGGTACACCACAAAAAATGGTGTTCCTGTCTAAGTATGAAGCTGCACAAAGGTGATGCACTATCTTACTGCATCATGCCAGGGGTACATGATGTAGGGGTGTATTATTATAGGCAAAGGTAACCTCGATCACTTGGTTAAGGTGCTGTCACCAGGAGCCTCACAACTTGTAAACCTACTATTTTTCCCTCTGTAGTTACTAAGCATCTTCCAAGATCAGATGAAACTGGGTGCGTTCAGAGTGATATGACTGCATATAAACAGTTACTAAATGTTTTGTAAGCTCACATGTTGAGAATATGCAGCTAGCTTGTTAGCCCTAAAACTTCCACACACTGATTTTATTCTCTGTTGATGGATCTGACCTAACACTCACGTATTTCAGTGGAGACAGGCAAGAAAAATCTGCGACACTGCTATGGGGAAAGGCTGACACCACAGGAGTACTAAAGTACTTGGGAAGAACTATCAGGGGAGCAGAGGAACTACATGGTGGGGGTAGTGCAAACTAGAAAATTAACATAAGTCCTAAAGTTCCTGGATTATACCTGAGTTTGCAAAGGGACCAGCTTCCTGGGTGAGGGAATTTCTTCCAGATGCCTAAAGCTCTCTGGCTCCAAGCCCTGCCTTCGTATAACAGACCAACTCTTTTCAGACTAGCAGGCTGCTGTGCTAACACACACTGGCAAATCGTGACCTACTGATATGGGATGGGACACAGTGGGCCCCTAGCATCCAGTTCTCAGTTCCTGCTTACCTTTGGCAGGCAGATCCATCATGCAGAAAGGAGCACCCCGGACCATCACTTCTTGCATGATGATGGCAAAGCTATAGACGTCTCCTGCAAATGAACCTAACCTGATGCCCCTAGGGGCTCTTAACAGTTCAGGGGCTGTCCACAGCAGCTCTGCAAAGAAAGAATTATCTAATAAATGTGAAGAGGATTAACTGACATCTGCAACGCCCTAAAGGGTTCTGAGTGTGCTGTTTTATTAACTGCCTTATATTTTTATTAGACAGACTGGCATGCTAGTGCCCCTCAGGGTCTGAATCTATTAATCTAAGGGATTACATAGAGAGAGAGAGAAAACCTACTATTCTCTCCACCCCTTAGAACTATGCAGCAAGACACAATATAAAGGTGTGGGGAAGGTCAGGACACCAGAAGTCGAGGCACTATCTGGTGCTTGCTTTCACGCTCTCTTGAGCCTGCAAGTAACAGTTGGCAGGTTTCCATGGAAAGGCAAGGGCAGTGCCAGACTGGTTGCCATGGATTTGCTGTTTGCTAAGATCTATATGTGTCTGGTAATTTGATTTTGCCGGGGCTCAATTTGCTTGCCCCAGGTCTTCTCTGAAAGGATGAGAGCATCCCCAGGCCTCTTGTGTTCCTTGCAGAGCAAAAAGTTCTAGCAGCTGCTTACCTGGCTCTGCAAATATTCACTGAGTGTCTACAATGTATCAGGCACTGTGCTGTGTGGAAAAATGGTGCCAAACATGACTCAAACTTTCACTCACCCAAGAAGAGTTTATAAAACAGAGGACAAGACAGCCATGTGAATCCCTTATTGCAATTACAATATATGAAAATCACTATATTATACAAGGAAGGGAATCTATTAAAAACCAAATTTGAGTAATGGCTGTACTGTGCTGAACTTCTGGCCCTATACAGGGCAAAAATTTATCTCTATTCTCAGAGTTTATAGCAGTCAGAATATCGGAACATTTGTAGCAGGCATCTTAATGCAAAAAGAAATGGACTTTTATAATATAAAGGAGGAAGTCAAAAGAGGGAGTGGGCTTTTTGTTATTGTTGTTGAGTGGAGATATAAATAAAATACCATTTCTGTAAGATAAAAAATGGCTTAATATGGGTAATTTCATCAGATTTTAAACTAACAAACATCTGAGCTGGCTAAATTAATCCAGGAAGGCTTCCTGGAAAAGTTAAATCTCAAATGTGCTCATTAAGAAGGTCAAGGGTGCAGCCCCTGGAGCTGAGAGGTGAGGGCTTTGCAGGAAGAAAGAACAGTATGTACAAAAGAACAAGAGGCAGAAAGGAGCAAATTGCAGGTGGTGGGAAGGTGGTAAGCAGATTAGTGAAAGGCCCAAGACAAGGGCGCTGGTAAAGAATAATGAGAAAGGAGAAATGGGGCTGGTGAGGTGGGGGGAAGGGAGGGTGGCAAGAAGAATGAGGGCAGAAGGTGAGAGGCCCTGAGAGCCAAATGAAGGCATTTGGAGTGAATACAAAAGGCAGTAGGGGTGCTGGGGCTGAAGAGGGATTTGATGAAAACCCTGTTTGGGAAGATTAATCTGGAAACCGGCACAAGCTGGATGGAAGGAGAAAGGCTGGAGTCAGGGCGATCAGCTAGGAAGTCCATGCAGTAAAAGCTTGCCTGAGGTGAAAGGGACCTGAATGGGGGTGGGGTGCAGCAGCAAATCTTGGACCTGAATAGCTGAGGGGCCACAATAGAAAAGGAAGTGGCAGGGTCAGCTGCCTCCTCCCTGGGCTTCGTGAAAGAGGAGTTAGGGGAAATGCCTTTGAGTACAGACTGGAAAACTGGAGAAAGCCTGATAAGGGGTACAGATGCGAGGGCCAGGATTAGGGCTGGTGATGGCAAACTTTTCATCACGTGCAATGCAGAGGTATTAGGAAGGGAGCCTAGGAGACAAGTTCCTATGAATCAAGAAGGTACGTAGAAAACGGAGATTATTTGCTTTGTTAGTAAAAATTCAGGAAAGAGAAGCACAGTCTTGTTTTTAGACAGCCATAATGAAGAGGCTGGAACAAGATCTTCTAGACCCAGTCTTTCTCATGTGCCCATCTTCTCCCCTCTTTGCCTTTCAAGCATCTATTCCCAGTAACAGGCACCTCTGACTTCCCACCCAACAGTCTCTGGTACACTCACAGTAGAGGTTCACTTGCGGTGGTGGTTTGCTCTTATGTCTGCCTTCCTAGAAAGTCATATTTACAAAACCACTGAAGTGACTGAGTGATCCTCTAGTCACCGTGAGAATTTAAGCAGAATAGGTTGAGAAGGGTGAGCCGGAGTGGATATTTGAAAGCAAAAATAAAAATGGCACTTGTTCCTGGCATGGTCTCCCTGCACATTTAAAAGCATGAGAAGGGGAAACAAGCCAACCGTCTGATAAAAAGCTCAGTTATTAAACACAATCATTACCAAATAGTTCTTTCAGAGAGCACAGGAGCATATGTTGTTAATGGCTAAAACAAGCTTGAATCTCTAATACACTACAGTTGAGAGCGAACAGTAATGAACACTCATCCCATCTTCCAACCCATCCCCCCTTCCTCATGTCCACCCCAGAACCAAGAGCCCCTGGCTGCCATTAGATATAGACTGGCAGAAAGGTGAGAAAAAAATTACTCTGGCTTCTTTTGTATTGGCTGCAGCTACTACTTACACGACCTTGTTATATTGATATATAGTCAACTTCGAAAAACCATGATGATATAGCATTAAAAAATCAGAATGGAATTCAAGAGACCTGGGTTTATAAAGCCCAGTTTGACCACTAATCAGCTTACTTTCCTCAACCTCAATTTTCCCAAAGCAAAAGTTGAGCAGACCCTATAAGCCTCATCATTTAGGATAGATCAGTTCCATCATTTCATTTTTTTTCTCATTCATTCATTAACCTAACAAATATTTATTCTGTTACTGTGGGACTCAAACCTGCTTCTTATCTCCATGGAGCTTATAGTTTGGGAATGAAGAATAGATAACTGAGTAGATAAATATTACTAGCAAAGTACAAATCTACAATAAATTTGGGGACCTTAAAGATCTTGAAAGCAACTTAGCCGGGCATACGGGGTCATAGGAAACATCTTGATGCAACAATACTTAAGATGAGTCCTAAAGGAAGAAAACTGAGCTGTGTTCAGATAAATGTTTGTGACAATGGGAAAGGAAGAACATCCCAGGCAGAAAGCGCAGCATACATAAAAGGGCTAAAGAAAGAGCTTGACATACATAAGCAACCTGATGGAGTTCTTCAGGACTGGAGCAAAGAGACAGAAGAGAAAGGGTTAAACCCGGACCAAGTAAGACTCAGGTAAAGAATTTGAACTTTGCCCTAAAGGCAATGAGAAGTCATTCAGTGAGGGACACCTAGAATGAAGCCAGATTTGCAGTCTAGAAAGTTTGCAATGGCTGCAGTCTATGGAGAATAGACAGCGATTTCGAGAGTGGAGTGAAACAAGAGTGAGAAACAAAGATGCAGAGACAGTACACAGTACACGCCCACTCTCACGCACATCCATAGAGGCACAGCTAAAGGCAAACTGCAGAAATCCTGTCCTCACTTTACAACAAGATGTCCCTAAGGTTGAAAGTTTTGCCAGTCTGTGAATTAATGTGAATTAAATGGAACCCTGAGAAAGTATTGTGTTTTACCTTTTCTCCATGTCTAATTTTTACAGAATGTTAAGTACCTGCCATCTCTGCGGCTATTATCGCAACACCTTATTGTAAAGCAAGGCAAATGGCAAACTAGGCATTCGAACTAGAATTAGACAAGTAATTACCACGCAGCTATGTCAGGGACAGGTAAATGGAGAGGGAGCAGGAGAGGGGAAATGTCATAGCTGTCACTGTTATTTTTCCAAGAGTTTCAACTCCTCCAAAACATGAATGGGAAGAGAAAGAGAAAACTAGGGTTTGTTACCTGGGTGAAGACCTGAACTGAATTGCAGTAAGGTGACTGTATGATCTGAGTACCTGGTGAGCCTCTGTTCTCTCATCTGTAAATGGGAGAATTGGACCAGATGGCGTCCTACAGTTTAGTGTTGCATACATTTTGGAAAGTGTAGTTTGATACCTTCAATGCCTGGCTGTCCATCTCTATCTGGGCATGTGGCTCTCTGTCTTTAATTGTTCTTGCCTCCCCTGTAGTGAAGTCAGCAATTTTTAAACTTGCAGGGCCACCATGTTCTAGCCGCCTGTCTTTTGTGGACTGTCTGTTCTCCCACACCTCAGGTTTCTCCTTTAGCTCTGATGAGTTGTGATTCTGCCCAGCATTCCTTAGTGCTGCTACTTGTGCAACAGACAGAAGCTAAAGCCCAAAGTGGATGTCCCAAGCATGCCTGCTTACTTACAAGTCTTTTACTCGGTCTGAAGCCATTCTACACAACTCATAGAGTGCTCAATTGCAAGGGGCTGCCTCCTTGTTTCTTTCTCTCTGATAGATATGTTCTAGTGACATCCCATTCTAGAATAGAGTTTGGCGGGGGGGGGGGTCCAACTTCTAAATCACTCTCCATTCAAGCTGACAAGTATTTATTGAGCACCTACTGTGTGCCTAGCACTCAGCAAGATTCTCCAGGGACTGCTGGGGTGTCTAAACAATACAGCCTAATCTTGCCTCAGCAGGGACTGAACAGTACTGCAATGGCTTTGTTTGGAAGGAAAGACTGGGCTGAGGTTACAGCCTGCAGACTGCATTCAAGTCCCTTGGCTTGGAAATGAGGCTGGATTTTCAACAAAAGTGAGGAGTTGAACTCACCCTAAGGCTTTAATTCAGTGCATAGTTTCATTTGAACCTTGATGTTACATTGTGTGCACCAGAGGGTACAATTCATTGCTTACCTTCTTCAGAAGGTTCCTCTTCAGAGAGTCTCAGCATTTCTAAGATGTCATTAAAGCCATAATCTGTCACCTTTAGTACAAAACGCCCATCTACAACACAATTCCGAGATTTTAGCCTCCCGTGAATAAATTTTCTGTGGTGTAAGTATTTCATTCCCTGCAGATGATACAACAAAATTTATTTAGCCACTCATTTAACTGTTTTATGCCTTTAGAGCCAATTTCTGTGATTGTTAATGGCACGGGTGATTATGATCCAGAGTCCAACCCTTTTTTCCTATTTGCAGACAAAGCAATCCTTTGACACGATGTTGAGGTCTAGTCTAGCTCGAGAATGCTTGGCTTTGATAAAGAAAGGTATCTTGTGTTTATTGAGAATTATGTGCTACTGGGAGATGTATTGACATTTCAAGTACAGGATGGATCCATACACGTGTAATTGCCAGGATCTGGGAGAGTCTCATTCTCCCCCACAGATCTAATGCAATTCTCAATCCATTATTAGCAGAAGCAGAAACTGGTGAGGCAATTTAACAGGAGCTACAAATTGTTTACATATGTACACTGTAGGGGTTCTACTTTTTCAGAAAAACCATGTACGCTTGTAGATATGTACATAAACAAAACAAGAAAACACTGCAGTTTTGATTTTCTATAGTGCATAATTGGAAATAAACTGAGTATCATAAGGGAGTAGCTAGATTTATGATACATTCTTATTCTTGAATATTCTGTAACACTTAGAAAGAATAAAGTCGATCAGTATGCACTTATAGTGATATAACTATAAACCAAATACAAAATAGTGAGCTGCCAAGTTATGGGATGGCCTGTGTATTAAAAATAAATACAATTGTTTTAATATATGCAAATAAACATAAAAGGAATTTCAAGTCTAGTTTCCAATTTTTTTGCAGTAGCTAACTTATAGTAGAGGTGATAAAAGGAAGACGGCTGGATAAATGTCAATATTTTTCCCACATAGGTTTGTAACACTTGGTTCTAATTTAATGTACTGTTTTATAAGGAAAGAATGGCTAAATGAAGAAAGCTAGGTATTTCCGATCTGTGGGATGCTTGAGAGCCTGTACATGACGTTCGAATGTGATGTACAAGAACTGCCCATCAGATGAATTTAATCACTTGACATAGACATACATCTGTATTTTAGTATTTAGAATTGCTGATGCCAAGTGGCCTTTTAGTGAACCAGCTCTGCTTCGCAGCCTGGTACCTCTTTGCATTCTCACACTTTCCATTCTGTGCTCTCAGGAAGGCTTGCTCTTCAGCACTTTCAAGCCAAGTCTACAATGGGCATGCTTTCCCCCAGGATAGCTAGTGTTTGAATATCACTGACTATGGGCCTGAAGATGTGTGTAGTGTGAGCAGAAATAGTACTAGAAGAGGAATTGGGGGATTTGCATTCATATCAACTGTGACAATATAGCTATACTGTCATATTTTCACAGCATTCTATTATCATCTCTGTCACACAATAGTCAGCTGATAAATACATATTAGGAACCTACTATCTGTGCTAGATATTGTAAACTAAAGACTGTCTCATGTAGCCTTTCCATGCTTCTGGGGGTTTGGAGAAGGTTAATCATGGCCATTTTACAAACTGAGAATAAAATAATGTCTTGCCCTTTTATACCTCCTTGAAAATGTCTGTCACTATACAAAACTCAAGGCTGTGATTAATGTGTACATAGCTCAATATGTACTCAGACCAACTCCATCAAAATGCACATACACAGAGCTTTATGTCATCCCATAGAGTTCATTGATTCTACAGAAGTTGAGTCATGGACCTTTTCACAAATTCCCATTGTAAAAGTCTATGGCACACACAATGGAGATGCTCCCTTATCTAATCAGTGGACATTTGTGTTCCAGTGATCAAGGCCCACATCCACAATTAGATTTACAAAGTCTCATCATCCAGTTCTAGACTTAGACATCTTTTAGAAAATGAAAGCCAGCAGCTGATTCTAAATAGTGTGAAAGATTCTAGGTGTGACTATTCCCCAATATCTACAAAGCAGCTTAGAAATGGGATATGGCTAAAGGCTAAAGAGAACTTGACAGCAAACAGAAGAAAAAAGGGAAATGCGGCCCTCAGATTGAGAGGGAACATGGGCAAATACTTTCTGTATCAATATGCTATATGTATATGGACAAAAGGGCAGTGAGAGGGTGGAGAGTCAGGACTTTGGGAGAAAATGCAGAGGCGTGAAATGATCACAATAACCCACAGGAAAGAAAGCATCTCCAAACCTTACATTTCTAACCCAAAAGAGTAAAACAAAAACAACAGTCAAAAAATCTTTATAAATTTCAAATCTATAACGAAAATCCAAGATTCCCTTAGTCTTGCCAGTAACCTTGATGAGGTCCAGCAGTAGTGAAGATTTGAACATCCAGTCGAGTTTCACGTCATCATTAGTCAGTATGTCTTCTAGGCTCCTTCGAGAACAAAATTCTGTCACAACGGCAAACATCCCTGAATCACAGAAGAAACCCAATAAAGGGTTGACATTCTCATGCCGCAGGTCTTTCATCTGCAAAGAAGACACAGGGAGAACAGTTACAGCTGTCTTATGTCAGTGGCAGACTGTTGGCTGCACTACACAAAGGTACAAGAATGAGGGTGGGCAAGATGCCAAAGCTGTAAAAAGGAGAAAATAAATATATCTTATGTATTTACTTGAGATATGAGAAAATGATAATATGATCATAGGAGAAAAAATGAATACAGTGCAGTTACTTGTCCCAAAAGAGCTCACACTCGGTAAAGAATAATAGGAAAGTGATCTCGAAATTATATCTCATCACACACTGTGTTTTAAAAGAGACCATGAGATGTTGAGTGAGTTCAGAAGTTAAACAGCTCATCCAGACAGGCAGTAAGGGAGGCAGGTATCAAAGGAAGCTTTCCAAAGAATTGATAACTAAACTACTGAAGAACATCCAAGGATTGACCAGTTGCCACAATGGAGGGGCAGAACATTTCTGAATTGAGGAAACTGCAATAGGTTTATTCTTCCCAGGCTACTATGCAATGTGGAAAATGTGAAATAGAAAGGGAGAGAAATAGACAGAAGCCACACACCATGATGTGACTATCAAAATTTCACGGTCCTGTGTCATATAATTTTATGGAGAACCATGAAATAAAATTTAAATAGCTATACTCTATTAATAGTCTCAGTAAGTAGATTTAAGGCACACACATTTGAGCATTAGTATAATGTATGCATCTGCACAGTAAACTAATTATAGATCAAATTATTCGAAAAAGTTGCATTTATGCTGAACATGTACAAACCTTTTTCTTGTTACTTCTAAAGCAATGCAGCAAATTATGTACATAGAATTAACATTGTAATGAATATTAAAAATAATCGAGACATAATGCAAAGTATATGGGAGGGTATACATTGTTTGGATGCAAAGTATTGTTCTATTTTATGTAAGACATTTGAGTTTTCATAGATTTTGGTATCTGAGGGATTCCTGAAACCAATCCCCTGAATATAGTAAGTACAATTCTCTGGCCATATGTAACCGCATATATGTGAGTGTGCACACACTCATGTGCACACAGGCTTAGAATGGTAGCAACACTGAATGGCTAGAAACAGACTAGATCTTAGATGCATAATGTCATGAGGTGAGAAGTGAGAGGACAAAGTCAAAAGATTGCCACATAAAGTATGGAGAAATAGCAGTCCATTTACTGGCATGAATTACACTGTAAGACTCAACAAAAAGGTCTGAGCCAAAAATAAGTTAATCTTCATGGAAACTGACTATCTCCTTTGCCTATTAATTATAAAAAGCCTGACACCCATGACAATTATTAGTCTACTTCAACCTAAACCAATTAAAGAAGACATGAAAACTCACATATAGCAAATTAAGCACATTCTTCTAAGATTTCATTCTCTTTTGAACCAAAAAACCGAAACCACTGGGCTCTAGAACTGTATTTAAAAACTAATACAAACTGATTAAGAAAATAATTCACATTCCCTAGCCTCTACTGAAAGTAAGCATAGCAATATGAACGAAGTCTAAGCAATGGAATAAAAGAGAAGGGATATGTTCCATTTATAGTCAAAGGCTTTTAAGAAGCAAGTAAATATTTCATATTAATTTTCTAATTCCATTGATAAATACACATTTAACAAGGACATCAGACATCGTAAATCTGTAAGATAGCTGTAGCCTGGATTTCTAAACCGTCATATTGAAGGAGGATCACCTACCAATCAAGAAAACCTGTCTTTTGTTACTGATTGAGTGAGAACTAAACTTATGCAGTGTTTTAGGATATTTAGTGCCTTGGATATGGTGGGATACACTTTTAATATCAGCGCTCGAAAGGCAAGGCAGGTAGATCTCTGTGAATTCAAGGTTGCCCTGGCTACATAGCAATATCCATGGCAGCTGGGGCTATATAATGATAATCTGTCTCAAAAATAAAACATTAAAAGGCCAGGGTTATAGCTGAGTGATTGACCACATACATGACTTACTGAATTCAATCTCCTAGCACCAAAAGACATTAATTATTCAGAAGTATATTTGTTAAAGCATCTAACATTATACGAATAGCCATAACACTGGCATATTTTGAGCCTACATCTCTGCCTAAACTTTACAGCCATCCATCCTCAGATGTAAACATGAGAGAATTTTCTGTGTTGAAAGTAGATAGATACTTACATGCAGTCTTGCCCTATGGAGACTCTGAATAATATGAAGAGAAAGACTAGACCCCTTTTGCAAGGTGAAAAATTACTAGATAGACATATACTTTACCTCTTCCATAACACTTACTTAGCTGTCTACCATCAAAATATCAAGGGTTGAATGTGTCTTGCATCAAGATATTTGCTATTTCCCTATCTGACATAAAACCTTTAAGCATTTAGCTACCAGAGATACCCGCTTCTGAGTCAAATACTAATCCATATAATCTTAAATTTATTTAATTAAATTAATTAATTAATTTAATTAATTAAAATGATTCTGAAATATGGCAAAATCAGAATTAATCCCAGCTACCTTCTCTCACACCAGGTATTATTAAATTATCCATTGATACATATTGCAGCAGCAAAATTTTTTTCTACCATTGGCTAATTGGCTATATATGTCTGTTTCTCGCACTTTATTTTGTCTTGTATAAACTATTGTTCATATTCCTGTATCAACCTATCTACTGCCTAACACCCAGAAGTCAATAGTCATACAGAAAATATTATTAAGGTACTGGCAACAAAACTGTTTTTAGGATTATTTTCTCTTTTATTTATTTTATTCTTTTAAATAGTGTACATGTATGTGTGTATGTGTATGCTTGCATGTGACAGCATGCATGTGCAGGCATGTTTATGTGAATTCAGGTACCTCCAAAGGCCAAAGACATTAGGTACACTGGAGCTGGAGTTACAGGTGGTTGTGAGTCATCTGATACTGGAAATCAAACTCAGATCCTCTGGAAGAGCAAGACATGCCCTTAACTTCTGAGCCATCTCTCCAGCCCCATACTAGAAATTTTATGATCTAATACTACCAACTAATATACTTCAAGAGTCAGAGGGCTCTTTGAATACTTTAAAATGTAGACATTTGTATTTTTGTTTACATGTATATATGTGTAAGACTGTATGACACATGTGTGTGCTCATAACAGTCCGTAGAAGGTGGTAGATCCTCCAGAAGTGGAGTTAGAGATGATTATGAGCCACCCAATGTAGGTGCTGGGAACTGAATTAGAGTCCTCTGAAAGAAAAAGCCATTACGCTGAACTGCCAAGCAATCTTTCCATTCCTGAGAGTATTAAAAATTTATACCTCTATTCCCATATCTTTTTAGCAGCATTAAAATACATTTGAAAATTAGAAAAAAATGAAAATGATTACAAATAATAAATACGCTGATAAATATAAAACAATATATTTTAATTATCTTAATTTCTATAAAATATATATATGAATGTTTAAAGTAAAAACTGGCCCTGTATTATGTGGTTCATTATATTCATGAAGATAATATACATTCAAACAGTAAAGCAAAGAATGTAGATACACTAAAAATAGCAATGTGTTTATAAATCTTTTATGTTTGGTGTAAAGTGGTACAATATTAGCACTAAGTGTATTGTGACAAGTTTAAAATGCATTCAGAACTTTCTAGAACAATTACTAAAAAGAAATCAGTAATCTATACCTAAAAATGCAAATATAAGAAACAAATTGAAGTCCATCCACAGAATTTTAGTAAAAGTAAGGCAAGAAAAATGAACAAAATAAAATAGAGAAATAGATGAGGTGGAAGATAAATAGTAGATCAAGTTCTGAACTATTTCCATTGGTACCTCAATTTACTAAAGATTACAGTTACTAAGTACAGGTTGTAGAACAGTGGGGGAAAGTGACAAAAAAAATGCATGCTTCCTGAAAGAAATGAACATTCAATCCGAAAATTAAAGAGTTTCAAAATGAGAAAATAGGAAAATACTCTACACAAAATTAAATGAGAAGATGAAATGGCTATATTATCATTGAATAAAACTTGTTAGGAAAACAGGTATTACCAGAATTGAAAGTGAATTTTTATAATGATAAAAACATCACTATCATAAATGTGCATATATGTAGCTGCAGCCTGGAGCTGACTCATACTGGATCCGAGGAAGAAAATTTTATAGAGTTCTTTCAACACTGTGTTTGGTGATATTACATTGGTAGGTAAAAGCAGGGGAACCTCATAATGTAAGTATTTACAAAACAGTAATCAGAAATTATTCAAGGGGCTGGAGATATGGCTCAGTGGTTAAGAGCAGTGACTGCTCTTCCAGAGGACCCGGGTTCAATTCCCAGCACCCACATGGCAGCTCACAACTGTCTGACGATCCAGTTGCAGGGGATCTGACACCTTCACACCAATGCACATAAAATAAAGTTAAATAAAGCATAAAAATTAAAAAAAGAAATTATTCAAAATTGCTTATTCTTTCACATAGAAACTGTTGCGAAGTATTTATTTTTTAATTTATTTATTTATTAAAGATTTCTGCCTCCTCCCCTCCACCGCCTCCCATTTCCCTCCCCCTCCCCCGATCAAGTCCCCCTCCCTCATCAGCTCGAAGAGCAATCAGGGTTCCCTGACCTGTGGGAAGTCCAAGGACCACCCACCTCCATCCAGGTCTAGTAAGGTGAGCATCCAAACTGCCTAGGCTCCCCCAAAGCCAGTACGTGCAGTAGGATCAAAAACCCATTGCCATTGTTCTTGAGTTCTCAGTAAGACACTAACATATATGCCCTTAGCATTAGAGTATCGATGTACACAAAAAATGTGAAATTAAACAATAGGGAAATTTTAATAGTAAAGGAAAAATACATTGACAAGAATGGGGTAAGGATATATGAGATTAAAAGTAATCTTATCAATAAATTTTTCTGATAAACATAATTGGAGAGAAAACCCTAAGAATCATCCAGAAGTACTTTCAAAGAATGAACAAGTTTCAATGAACAAATGGAATTTGCCCCAGCTATATTAAGGTTTATTCAATACTTATTTTCAAGCAATGTACCTTACTATATTAACAGAATAAAGACATAAATAACAACCATTTCAACAGGTAAAATAAATTATTTTGAAAAAACTACATAATAGAAATTTCTAGACAACAAGGAGTACATATATGACTTGGAGATAACATTAGACATAAGGGAACTATGCTGAATCCTTTTCTTTTAAAACCAGAAATATGGCAAAAATGTTGACCCTTTCTAAACAACTGTAAAGTCTATGCATGCATAATGATTGAAAAATAATATGAACAGAGAACTCTCAACAGAGGAATCTAAAATGGCTGAAAGACACTTAAGGAAATGCTCAACATCCTTAGTCATCAGAGAAATGCAAATCAAAACAACTCTGAGATTTCATCTTACACCTGTAAGAATGGCCAAGATAAAAAACACTGTTGACAACTTATGTTGGAGAGGTTGTGGGGAAGAGAACACTCCTCCATTGCTGGTGGGAGTACAAGCTGGTACAGCCCCTTTGGATATCAGTATGGTGATTTCTCAGAAAATTAGGAAAGAACCTTCCTCAAGACCCAGCAATTCCACTTTGGGGTGTATATCCAAAGGATGCTCAATCGTACCGCAAGGACATGTGCTCAACTATGTTCATAGCAGCATTGTTTGTCATAGCCAGAACCTGGAAACAACCTGAATGCCTCTTATCCAAAGAATGGATGAGGAAAGTGTGGTACATTTACACAATGGAGTATTACACAGCAGAAAAAAATAATGACATCTTAAAATTTACAGGCAAATGGATAGAACTAGAAAACATCATATTGAGTGAGGTAACCCAGACCCAGAAAGACAACTATCACATGCACTCACTCATAAGTGGTTTTTAAACATAAAGCAAAGAAAACCAGCCTACAAATCATTATCCCAGAGAACCTAGACAACAATGAGGATCCTAAGAGAGACATACATGGATGTAATCTACATGGGAAGTAGAAAAAGACAAGATCTCTTGAGTAAATTGGGACCATGGGAGAGGGCTGAAAGGGAGGGGGAGACAGGGAGGGAAGCAGAGAAAAATGTATAGCTCAATAAAATCAATAAAAAAATAAAAATAATATAAATAATAGAGGAGAAGGGAAGGTTCTTTCTTATAATAAATGTCAGCCAATAAGTATACAAAGTATGTTAGTATTATAAAATTATGACCAGGTTTTAGTGGTACACACCTTTAAGCCCAACACTTGTGAGGGAGAAGCAGGGGGATCTTTGTGAGTTTGAGGCCAGCCTGGTCTACAGGGTGAGTTCCAGGACAGCCAGGGGTATACAGTGAAACCCTGTGTTGAAAAACGAAGAAGAAGAAGAAGAAGAAGAAGAAGAAGAAGAAGAAGAAGAAGAAGAAGAAGAAGAAGAAGAAGAAGAAGAAGAAGAAGAAGAAGAAGAAGAAGAAGAAGAAGAGAGGAGGAGGAGGAGGAGGAGGAGGAGGAGGAGGAGGAGGAGGAGGAGGAGGAGGAGGAGGAGGAGGAGGAGGAGGAGGAGGAGGAGGAGGAGGAGGAGGAGGAGGAGGAGGAGGAGGAGGAGAGAAAGAGAAAAGGAAGTAAGAAAGAAATCAATTAGTAAGTAAAATAATGAGTAAGAGTAGACTAAAAAAAACAGAAAGACACAAACATGGTATCTCACACCTTTATTCTCAATTCCTAGAAGGCTAAGGCAGGAGGATTTTTATGTTTTGGGAGCCAGCCTGTATTACAAAGTGAGTTACAGGCCAGCCTGGGTTACAGAGTAAGATCCCATCACAAAAAAGAGTAAACAATTTCTATAGGTT
Organism: Microtus oregoni; assembly: GCF_018167655.1. Lineage (NCBI taxonomy): Eukaryota > Metazoa > Chordata > Mammalia > Rodentia > Cricetidae > Microtus > Microtus oregoni. Next base: position 867,952 of record NW_024543229.1, read on the forward strand.
CAAATTATTTTAAGATCATGTACTAATTCTCTGGGGCAAAGTAATTCACATAGGAAGCTGCTATGAACTCAAAGTTAACATCACCAACAATGGGATGCTAGCTGACATGTGTTACTCCTGAATAAAGTGTACAAAAAAAGACTACATCCCTCCTGAAACTATCTGGCTAAAGATGCATAAAGAAAACCATGTGGATGTTAGGCAAACCCAGGTAGAAGGTTAATTTACCAATAACTGACCAGAATTCTTAAAAGGATATTAGGGTGAAGAAAGAGAAAGAAGTCTGTGAAGCTGTCATATTAAAGGAATTCTAAGAGACATACAGCCATGGGAACCTATAGTGTAAACTGACATGAGAAGAATTGCATTATACTGGTATTGTGTTAAGGCAATTGATAAAATTAAAATATGGGTAGTAATTTAAATGACAGCGTTGTATAAATGTCAAATTGTCTGATTTTGATCATTGTACTCTAGTGAAGTATAAAAATGTTTTCGGCTTTAGAAAACAAATGAAAAACAACTTAAAGGTGAAAGACAATGTCTACAACTTACCTTTAAATAATTCCAAATGTATAAGTAGATCAAGTAGACAACTGAGCAAACTGAGCATGTCCTAAGTCTATGTGAATGTCCCCTTAAAGATTCTTGAGGGTTCTTCCATAAAATTGAATTGATGCCAAAATAAAATCTCACCATATACATGTACACACACACACACACACACACACACACACACACCAAAAAGAAAAGGTGTGATGCACAAACTCTTATGTTGGCTTATCTGTTTATTCACACACTTATATTTTATAAGCTTCTGTAGTTTTGGGCCATTTAGCCTCTTTATTTTTAATGTAGTAGTTATGGTAAGTATCTAAGGTCATAAAATCACTGTGAAATAGGCTGTTTCTGCTGCCTTTGGTCCTTTTCAGTTTATCTATTGATGGAGGAAGGTCATTGGCTAATAAAGGAACTGCCCTGGCCCATTTTATTGGTTAGAGGATAGGTGGGAGGAGTAGGCAGAACAGGACGCTGGGAGGAAGAGGAAGTGAGCTCAGTCTCGACAGCTTTCCTCTCAGGAGCAGACGCCTGAGAGAGACGCCATGCCCGGCTCCCTGCATGAAGCTCCGACCCAGGATGGACTAGGCTAGAATCTTCCCGGTAAGACCGGTTCTCACAGATTATTAGAGATGGGTTGATCGGGATGTGAGAATTAGCCTGTAAGTGCTAGAGCTAAAGGGCCAAGCAGTGCTTAAAAGAATACAGTGTCTGTGTAATTATTTTGGGGCATAAGCTAGCCGAGCAGGCTGCCGGGGTGCTGGGAACGCAGCCCCGCCGCCCCTATTACTACAATCTATGATTATTTTCCCTTCAGTTCCAAGCACCAAAATCCTTTGTAAGGGAAATACCACATCATGATAGTTCGTCTTAACCCTCAGAATAACCCCTGTTCCCCATGGGCCATATCGCTGGTTTCCTTTCTTTCCTCACTTGCATGCAGTTGGTCCTCAATCATATCTGTTGGGATTATTTGTCTGCTTTGTAAATGTGGAGAAATTCACTATTACTAGCACTTGAAAGAACCAAAGGCAATATCCACGAATTTTTCACAGACTCCAATTCAAGTTTAAGGAGGAGGCAAGAATTTAAATGGCTTAGGAGAGATCATGCCTGACTTATTTATTTATAGGCACTTCCTTAAGTAAACTATCCAAGGACACTTTGAACATAACCAGTGGAGTTAAGAAAATACCATATTCAGTGGAGTTAAGAAAATACCATATTTCAAACACTAATTACCAGATGAATCTTCAAGGTCTAAAAAATGGGCACATGGATGATTATGGTATACTTAATTGATAATTATCTTAATAGGCATGGTTTTATAAAGAAGTTATGAGCCAGGAATATGCAAGAAGCATTGAATGTATTGTCTCTTAATTTTCTTCCCAATATAGAAGAGAAAGCAATAAAAAGCAGACAGACATTTTGCAAAAAGGAACATGAAGGCTCAGGGAATGTGGGTGATGGGTGCAAATTAATAAAGCTCCTTCTTTGGTTCAGAGTCTGTGTTTTCCATTCTCCTGCATTTGCTATTGTGTCACAAGATCATACCATGACTGCCTCATGCTGGCGGGCTGCTGCTAATTACTTGGAAGAAAGTATTGGTTTGAGTAGGGATGTACACAAATGAGGGCTTCTCATACCATTTCAAACACATCACTTGCACTTGATTTGATAGACTTAATGTCCCCAAAATCTCCAGGAGGGAACTTTTTCAGCCACACCCAGTCACCCTGGAAAGAAAAGGGAAAGAATACTGATGAGACTTAGTTGTCAGTCAGGCTTACAGTAAAATTACCACTACAAACAGATTGTTTTTCTCCTCCCCCACCCTTAACCCCAAAGAAACTCCCATTCTGGGTGAAAATGAACTTGTACAAAGTAGGTAAAGTTAAATGTGTCAAAGCACTCAGGGCAGGGAAATAACCCACGTGTATGCAGATCCCAGGAAATGCGAGGATATCACTCTGAAATGTCTTCCTTAACTAACTGCAGAAAGTGCCAGGTCACTTCACTTATTCATGGCTAAGTGATGTGGCACAGGGCTTGCTTCGATTAATGGTGATGGTTGGTGATTGCAATTCCCATTGCCTTGAGGCGTCTGTAGTGGGAAATGCAAGGCAGGAGATGGAATGCCACAAATGTTTGCAGCCTTTACCTTGATTCATTTTTCTCTTGTGTGACGGGCCATGAGGTCAAGGTGGGGGCTCTCTTACTCACTAATCATAAACTCACTGATTTAAATGTAGATTAAACATTTTTTTGTTATTTTGATTAAAACATGTACTGCCACAGTAACAGGTCATCTAGACCCTTTCAAAAGTCTATTTCCAACTTTTTCCATTTGTAAACATTTGATTTTTTTGGAGTTGAAATGTTTGTGGGTGTAATGTGATAATTTGATACAAGTATACAATGTGTAAAGATCAAATCTGAGTAATTAAAATTGATTCTTAACTTTGAAACACAAAACAACAATTTCTAAGGTCACTGTCAATTCTAACTCAATTATTTTATTCTTTCCTCACTTCACTGCTAGTACCTGATAATTTTCTTGTGCATGCATAGCCTCAAGGAGTCATCAGTCATCAAGCCCTACTTAGTTCTGTCCAACCAAAAAAATTTTAAAGGCAATATAAATATAGATTTCTTTTCCTCTGTGATAATGATAATGTCTTACACTGTGCTCCCTAGTCTTCAAAGTGCCTGCACATCTATTACCTATAGCCTGGAGAGTCCATTTCAAGCTGCACCTACTTGTCATCAAGTAGAGATAATAAAGAAGAGAGCTCTGTGCAATCAAATTGTGAAAATAGGAATGTGTAACCACTCTCTTATTAAGGAATATAGCCAGCTGTAGCAGCTCATCTGGAAAGCTGCCAGAGGCTAAGTCTAATGGCAGCTGCAGGCATCTCAGTAACTCCCCTGCATTTTGTGTTACAAAGCCTCTCCTTGCCAAGGAGTTCAGAGTCCCTCGACGAGGGAAAGGCTCTAGATTTGTCTGGACAAATCTACGAGAGTCAAGCTCATTGCCCATAAAGCTCAAAAAGGCAGGGCAGCATGAGTTGGCGCCTGTAACAGAATGGTCAAGTGTGACCCTGGACCAGCTGCATCAGTGTCAGCTGGAAACGTTCCAGAAGCACCAGTAATTGAGTTCCACAGAACACCTAGGGAATGACAAGGTCTAAGTAGGGTTGGGACCAGTAGTCTGGATGTTATCAAGTCCTCATCTTAATTCCAACCCATAGTCAAGCCTGCCACCTAAAACCCAGCCTTTCCCCTTGCCTTATCTCTGGGATTCCCTTCACTCACATCCTCTCCTTTTGCCTCACACTGATGTCCTCTTACAAATTCTGCTCTCGGGCAGGGACCTAAAACTCATTCATAGTAGTCAAGAGGACCTGCCACAAGTTTAACTGTTTTAGCTCTTAAAGAACTTTGCCCTTTACAGTCAACAAAGGCTAAGCCTTAAGCTGAGAGAATAAACCTCTAACTGGAATTTTACAAAATGAGATGATGTATAATATGTACTGATGGGTTCAAAAAACAAACAAACAAGCAAACAAAAAAACCTTTACAGCCCGTTGGCAATTGTCACTTGGCCCACAGTAACTACCAGCTGCTTCGGCACCTCTGTGCTAATTAGATGATGGTGTTTTCTCTCAGGTAAAAAAAGAAGCCCTAATTCTTTGAGTATATAATTGTGCACTTTGTTTTTGGGCAGAAGCCTTGGCTGTGTAAATGCACGCACATTTTATAAGCATGCGTGTTCCACCCTCACATTTACTTACCCACACCCTGGGCACAAAGGAGGGCATCCCGCTGGTAGTGTGTCCATTCTACATGTCCCCAAGGTCTTCCTGCCAAGGGAAGCCTCTTTTAGGGGATATGGAGTCATGCTATCAGGATGGGAGAAACAAATGGGACTCAGGGTTCCATGAATACGAGATAGGAGAAAGAGGGAAGCTCAAGGAATTTCTGAAGCATAGTCAAAATAATGATTGAGCAATGTGTATAATTGGGAATGGTGGGATAGCTATAGATGTGAGGCTTGACACCCTACCCATTCCAGAACTAGGCCTGGAAGCCAGAACGTCTGCATCTCCTTCTGTACAATTTCCATTTAAGTTAGAACATATTGTCACCATGAATAGAGCCTGCATAGATGTGATGCCCTCATATGGTGTATGATCTGAACATCAGTTAGTTACTAAAGAGCTCTGACCGCCTTATAGATCATATGTGATTCCTTCATAATCAGAGACTATGTTGACCTTCTATTGGGATTATTCACTGACAGAGTAGCTAAGAACACTTTTCCTGTCAAATCACTAAATTTGAGGGCTGGAGAGGATCTTACATATACAGAACTCAATCTCATATCTCCATAAAGAACCCAAGACAATAACAGCACCAATATCTTCCAGTTCCTCTTTTCCCTATCAGGCTCCCTATGTTTGGAGTATATTTGTTTAAATTTTAGTTCTCACAAATTCTGTAAGCAAGTTTGTATTGAGTCTGTGTGCGCCTTCATTCATGAAAAATGAAGGAAAAGGAGGAAACGGGGAGCTTTTATCTCCACCACACATGGACTAAATAGCTTTTGTTTGGGGGTTTTAAAACAGAACGACAAAATATTACAATTATCCTTTTACTTTTTAATTAAGAGAAAAAAATCATCAAATTCCATTCGTGGAAGTTTTCTGAAGAAATTTAGAATCTATCTGCTTTGCACTAAGGGCACTGTGAATTAACAAAAATAGGAGAACAAGGTCCTAAGCATGGCTCTGCTTCAAGCTCAAGGGTAGCCTTAGCATACCCGCTTAATCTGCCTTCAGCTTCCCCACCTTAAGAATAAGATTTACCAGACGATTTCTTCAGGCTTTGTAACTTTAATAATCTATACTTCTATGATGAGAGGCAATGGCTGATGGAAGGGAAGGTGTAGGGGGAGATAAGTGTTATAGGAAGGAGGAAAAAAAGGCTTTGAGAACAGGAAATGAGTGCACAGAGAAAGGAGACTCAATGTGCAACACGTAGAGAGACCCTGGGAGTTGGAAGGTGTCCAAAAATGAAGCAGAAGATGAATCCAGGGATTTTTCCGTGATTTGGATCAGGATCACATTGGTTCTTACCTCATCTCTCCAGCACTCCAGACTATGGTTATTAGAGCAGAACATGAGAAATGCCTAATAGCTTCTGCTGTCACTGTTGTCCTCCCCACCCACACACACACTGAGCAGCTCACCTGGTTCTCCTTTCTATATTCACAGAAAACCTGTGGAAGGTTATACAACTACACATGCATCAGAGTACGAATACTGTGTTGGTACAATGTAATATATGGGGACCCCCCGCCCCTCGAAAAGCCTGTCTTTGGCTATTGAGCATCTACATGCATATTATGTGGAAATGCCAGGAATCCCAGTAACAATTCCCCCATTTGATTGGTTGGTTGGGATTGTTTATTTCTTTGGGCTGTATGCAAGAGTATGTGCATTTGTGTGCACACACGTGCATGTGTAGTAGTAGTAGTTGCTGTAATAGTAGTAGTAGTTCATGTGTGGGAAATTTATGAGCACTTGTGGTCATGTGCATGTGGAGACCAAAGGTTGAAGTTTGATAGCTTTCTTAAATGCTCTCTGCCTTATGTTTCGTGAAAGGATCCTTCACTATATCTGGAGATTGGAGACTCAACTGGCTGACCAGAAAGTCCCAGAAATCTCTGCCTGTCTCCACCTTCCCGGGGCTAGGAATATAAACACAAACTGTTGTACTCGGGGTTTTTTTTAATGGTTCTGGGGGATTAAACAAAGGTCTCTGTGCTTCTGTGGAAAACAATGTACTGCCTGAGCCTTCTTCCTGGTAGAGGGTATCATTATGTAGCTCTAACCTGTTTAGTAATTACTCAGGCTGCCCTCTTGTAACAATCCAGCTCCAGTCTCACAAGAGCTGGGATTCCAAGTATGTAGCACTATGGTGGGCTACAGTAACAAGTCTTATAGAAAACTGACTTGTTTGAAACAGAATTTACTTGAGGAAGAGACTTCAAATAACTTCTAATAGTGGACTATTTGACCAAGCTGCTGAACTTTTTTTTTTTAATCTACTGATTCAATTGATTTATACTCCACCTTAGACACCCCTTTAACTCTAGTCAGGCAGTTTTCTAGGCTCTCTTTCTTCCTTTACACCTTACTCTCAGTCTAATATTTATTTCACTGTGTGGTTTTATTGTTATTACAAGCCTCCTGGGGCTGGAGATATGGCTCAGTAGTTAAGAGCACTAGCTACTCTTCCAGAGGACCAGGGTTCAATGCCTGGCACACATGTGGCAGCTTACAACTATCTATAACTCCAGTATCGGGGGATCCAACACCCACTTCTGACCTCTGTGTAAGCACACAGGTGGTTCAGATGTACATCCAAGCAAAACAGACACACACACTAAAACAAACAAACAAACAAACAAACAAGTTTTTTTTTAAAAACAAAAAAGCATACTCCTTTGGAAAAGATAAAGATCCCCCAATCATGAATTGACTGACCAGTAGTCATTCATGGAAAGTTATATAACCAGTTTCCTGTTCAATGTCCAAAACAAGAAAGGATCTGACAAAAATCTTCGAGAGCGGTAGCAGACTTTTTTTCTTCCTCAGTTCTACACTGTAACCATGCAAGCCCACCAAATAAAGTACACCATGATTCAATCCATTATTCCACTAAATCAGAGAATCATAGCAAAACCATGGCAGATGTGGCCTTTGAGGCTTCTCTATCTAGCAATTATTAAACCTGGCTGCATATATCAAAAAAGTATATCAATGGGATTAAAAACATACATTAATGCTTGGTTGCAGGTCCCTACCAACTGAATACCAACAATAATCAGTTGGTAAGAATGGGAGTTTGGGCATAGTTCTTTTCACTTTGAGTTTCAGAAGGGGATTTTAATGAGTCCCCAGGATTACGAACTCACTTCAACTTCTAATTTTGTAAATGAAAAGCAAAGGTTATTAATATTTACTTCAGAATCCTAATGATGTATTTCTGTTGTAAATGCCTAAGTTCATGCTGTTTGACATTCCAGAGCTATTCAAACTTTTCTGCCTTAAATGTTTTAGAGAAAAGATTCTTCTAAATCTCAAGCTCACATTTGAAACAAATCCTTCATTGATTAGATTAAATCACAGTGAAATCAAGAGGTTTCCTACTTCAAATTATGATAAAACCCACACCCTTGGGTATACAGAAAGACCCATGTGTGATGCTAATTTGATATGTAGTCGTAGGTAGTCCACTTGTGAAACTGGACAATTCATACACATTTATTTTTAATAAATACATAATATATATGTATTTATTATGTATATATAAACAAGAGTTTATTTATCATAGTTCTAGAGTCTGGAAAGTTCAAGATCAAGGGGCAGTAGATTCAGTTGTTGAGTGAGAATTGCTGTCTATGTCCAAGATGGTGTTTTCACATCCTTTGAAGTGGAGAAACACTGTGTTGTCCCATGGTGGACGGCAAAAGGGCAAGCAGGCCAAATGCTGTGTGAAGTTTTGTTTATAAGGACTTTACTCACATTGATTCGATCACTTTTAAAAATCTCATATCTTTTTATTGACACATATTCACTGAAAACAAAGCCAAGTTCTTTCGAGAATATTCTGCACTTTAACCACAGTCATACTCCCACACCCTCCTTCTCTCTCTCCATCCCTTTCATTAATCTCCTCTCTTTCTCCGGTCTTTCTTCTACATTCACACCATATATCCCTATATATGTTTATATATTTTTAAAAATTCTAGGATCCATAAATGAGAGAAAACACATAATATTTGTGTCAGTCTCACTTTTTCATTTATTATCTTAGGGTGTTCCAGATGTTATCATATTGGCCATTAAACTTTAACACCTAAAGTTTGGAGGTAACATGTTCAATCCCTAGCAAATCCCCTGTGAATTATTTATTTGATGGAGGAGAATATTCCCTTGGAAAATCCATTGCAGCCAGTGAAATAAATTCTTCCTTCTTTTAGACTTTCTTTGCAGTTACTATTGAAGCTGAAAGTCTCTGATGCTCCTGGGAGTGTCTCCAAACACAACAAGGAAAGCACACTGAGAAAGCCTCACTTAGAAGGGACAGGACAGTCTAGTTTCCCTTCACCCCCTGCTTAATGTTCTCCTGCTGAGAAGAAACAGCTCATCTCTACAACTGATGCAAGATTTGTTCTGGTTGCCAAATTCCAATATCTAAGAACAATGGGGCAGAGGTGACCTCTTAAATCTTGAAAGACAGAAACTTCAAAGGGGATTTTTTTATTTTATAAAGCATAAAGTAACCTGTTATCCCCAAAGATAGTACAGGTGACTAAAAAGAAAAAATTTTCAAAGTTTCATTGTCACCAAAATGTTACAAGTGTAGGAAAAACAACTAGACTTTGAAGGTTACTTCCAAACGAGTGACTCGGAGTCATTTCTTCTATTACATATAGCGTTGTGGGATGACTGGCCTATTTAACTATGTGGGTTTCATGTCTTTCCCCTATAAACCTAATCAATGCATTGAGTTGAAATATTGATGAGGTTTCAAGTAAGCTCATTTGCTGGGGAAAAATCACTGTCAAAACATCCATCAAACAAACTTATAAATGGACACAGACAGAAAAAAAAAAACCCTCAATATTTTTACCCAAAGACTGACACTTCAATGGCAGCATTGTGTTAAAACCCTAGGAAGCTTCGAATTAAAGAATTTTTAGATGTCTTACCTCATATATTGCTATGTTGGAGTTCTCATAAGTAGCTGGAATTAGACTACCCGAAGAAAAGGACAGCCTTGGGGACCTCCCACTTTGAACTTCTGAGATGATCTGGAAGCTTACACTGGCACGACTTCCTCTCTGTGAAAGGATTAGAAAAAAAAAAAGAATATGAACAGCAGTGTCATTATGTAAAACTAATTTGTTATATTCACTCAGAACGCTTTTATTGGCTCTCTGTGAGTTCGAGGCCAGCCTGGTCTACAAGAGCTAGTTCCAGGACAGGCTCCAAAGCTACAGAGAAACCCTGTCTCGAAAAACAAAATAACAACAACAAAAAGAACTCTTTTTATGTTGCTGTTGGAATCTTATTTACATTCTATATACCACCAAAAAGGTTAGCATTCCCAAGTATTTTCTCCCAGATAACTTGCTTTTTTAATTAAAATATAATCACATCATTTTCTTCTTCCCTTTCCTCTCTCCAGCCCTTCTCTTGCATCCCCAATTGCTCTTTCTCAAATTCAAGGCTTTATTTGTTGTTATGTATATATTTGTGGAAATATACTCTTAAATCTATAAATACAACCTGCTCAGTCCCTATAATGTTACTTGTTTGTTTGTTTGTTTGTTTGAGACTGGGTCTCACTGTGTGGTCCAAGCTGGTTTAGAACTCATAATCCTCCTGCCTTAGCCTGTGAAATACTGGAATTTCAGGCATGAAACATGCCATCCCTGGTCCCCAGAGAGAATTTGAATTATATATATATATATGTGAGGCAGTCCCATATATATATATATATATATATCAGTAGTTTAACCTGGAACGCTCATTTTATAGACTTGAAATTTAGAAAAAAATAGTGAAATTATTTTCCCAATATCATCTAGTCAATCATTTAGTTAAGAGAAATGTGGTTGTAGAGAAACGAAAACTTTTAAAAATGGAACTAGGAGATAAGTTCAGTCCCTCACTCCCAACACAGACTCCATTTTCTTCCAACCTACCAAATGGCATCATTCTTTCTGAAGACGAGATTAATGACAGAAGGCCTTCCACAGAGCAATCAAGTTGATGCAGAGTAAGTGGGTTATCAGTTTATGGTGAGTGTGAGGCTGAAGTAGGCCAGATTCTTTATTCCTTCATTTTACTTAGATACACAGTCTGGAAAGGGGAGCTGCAAGCTTCGCAGGTGAAGGACAAAATCAAGAGTGTTCTCTGAAATCTGTGTTAATCTTTAAAGATAAGCTTCTATATCTTCAAATAAGCCAGTAGACTTATTTTATGTGAAGATAGACCAAATCAACAGGTACCTCAATATTCTTCTCAATAATTCTTAAAATGGTTGTCGAAAAAAATTACCATGAAAAGAAATGAATAGATACCCTTGTTACTATCTAGGCAAGGCTTCTCTTCCAACACCCATACCACCACTTACTTATTCATTTATTATTGTTTTTATTACTAGTGGTCATAGTAGTGATTTCATTATTTTGAAACAAAGTCTCACTATGTATAACAAGCAGGCCTTAATAACATAATCCTTCTGCCTCTGTCTTCACAGGACTAAGATTACAGGCACACACCACTAATGTCCAGCTTCTATACTCTCCTTCTGATAAGGAAGAAAAAGACAGCTCACGAATATAGGGGTTGAACAAAGATTTTGGTGTGATAGTTCCCTGTCCTGTACACTTTCTTCTGGAATCATGCTTTCTATCAGTCTTGCTTGCCAATAAGAATTCATCTTAAGTCCTTTTTAACACTGCGATTCCAGTGGTCTTTGATCACCTGAAGATAACTGTTGCCTTAGCCTTGAGTTAAGTTTTTTCGATATCAAAACTATCACGAAGTCCAAAGACAACGTTGTGCATTTTAGCAGGGCAAGACTTAGGCAACATGTAAAACCTGACTTTTCACATAACCCCTCCATCTACCTGCGCTGCCTCCAACAGAGCGAGGCCAGGGAGTCATCTACTTTTCCTTCTAGTCTTTATTTTCACATCTCAGCAAGAGCACGTAGATGTATATTAGGACATAGACCTCTCTGTGCAGGGCAAGGAGAAAGTGATAAAATCTGCCAAAATCCACATACACTTGGATTTCAGCTTCACTTTTCTCTAAAATCTTCCTTTTCTGACCTGCCTTCTCCTGACCTGCCAATTTTTCTAGACCGAATTAATTCCGTATTCTCAAAGAGTTTACACTTTCAGACATTCCTCTTGGATGGAATTTTTGGCTTGGTTTCTTAACTGATTAAACACAGCCAGCTGCAAGTTTGTGACTGCAGAGCAATTAAGCAAAATGTATGCTTCCCTATCTGTTCCACTCCAAAGGCTTGAGAGAAGCCAAATGCCAAAAAGGGACTTAGAGGCAAAGAGCTGTGTTCTTCGGGCGTAATGTCATTCTTTTCCACTTAGACCAAAACACTTAAACAAGCAAATGAGCGTTAACATACCCTAAAGGGCTATTGATATTTTCTGTCTTTTTCTTACGCTTACAGTAGAAAGTTGCAGTGATGTTTTTATCCTCTTCGGGTCAAAATGTGTGCCTAGATGAAATGATCTATAATCATGTGCACTGTCTTCAACCCCAGGCATTCTGTCTGTCTGTCAACAGCACTGCTGTGCTTTTTGTGACATTTTGCAAGTACTGGCATACTTCTATAAAGCAAGTGCAGTTTATAAATTAATATAAATGAGAAGACACATAATGGATATTTTATAGATGTCACATGATCTATGCATTGAAAAAGCCAATTTCGTCCAAAATTGAGCATAGTTATTTTTTCGCTACTTTAGAGCACAGCATCCAGGCAGCTGTCAAGAGCCATCAGGTTGACAGGGGTAATGCCCAATTATATGGGTTTGGGAAATAAGTTGCATGTTTTGACCAAAACTTTAGTACATTTATCTCCATTTTCACAATGACTTTTATGACAGATCACATTTGTAGATTAAAAAAATTAACCACAGGACTGACTTGTTTTATCTTGGTATCAAGTTATAGATTGGGATTGTTTTCACTTCAGTGTCTGAACTTTTGCCTGCTTCACTTGGGGAGTTTCATACAAAGAATACTGAGTTTTGAAAAACCCAGACAGATCCACCAGCATGACTGCTAGTGTCCTCTGTTGGTTTCAAACATGGAAGTCAATTATCAATGGGTTTCTGTGGCATGGGGGCAGAGTACAGATGTCAGGCATAGCGCTAGGCTTGCCTTTCATCGGCAGATTTCTAGGAAGGGGATATTCACTTCACAAAATCATCAGAGAATTTAAACCAGAGCATTGTAAATGACCAGACGGCAGGACATAACCACATAAATCCATTCTTCATGGAGCCTGCTAATTGCATGTCATTTTCAGTGTCCTTTTTAAGCAACTGCCCAATTTGCCACTGAAATAACCGATTCTTAAATTTGATGCGGTAAAATGACAACAGTAAATGGCACACGAAAGCAATATAATGCCTTTGTACCTTCTCTCGCCACCCCGCAGCACATGCAAGGGTCAGTGCCATTAATGCAGTCAAATAAGCTAACAGAAGGAAGCACACCAGCTCCCTTGACAAAGTCCCCACCACCACCCTCCCCCCGCCACCCATGCACATGCTCTTTTTGTCACGCTTCTGTTTATACTGCTTCTTATGCTCAGGATACCTATATTTCAGGGTCAGGAATAAAATAGGAAGACAGGATGGAAACTGTATAAAGCCACAGAAAGCATGTCTTTTACCAAATAAAAAATGTAACTACTTACTACTGAATTTTGGACAACTGCCAACAGTTTAAAAATACATTGATAAACAACTTTATGTGGTACAGTATGATGCTATGGTAGACACATACATTTATATTACTTGAGTCAGGGTACTTAGGTTGCCCATCATCCCAAACATTTATCATTTCTTTGTAATAAGAGCATTTACAAACCCTATATTCTAATTGTTTTGGAGAATACGACACAACAATGTTAGCTTGCAATCACCCTTCTGTAATAAATACCAACACTTACAACCCAACTTTTACAAAAGCTCATAAATCCAGACTTTTTATGTGTAATTTCAAAGCTTGCTGCTAATTTCTCCTGGGAGGGTCAAAGAAAAGTGATTGATAACCAGTCTGTAATCTATGACATAGACAAATTCTACTTTCCCTTCTCTTAAGACTCAGCTTTTGATGTGGATCTCTGAAAAAGCGCCTTCCACTAATCTGACTTCGCTACTGTCCTCTTCTATTTCCAGTTCATTTGTACAATCTGGCACCCATTGATTTCCTTGCATGATTGCATTGTCTTCAACTTGACTCTAATGCTCTAGAAGGTAAGGACTACATGTAATCTCAGAAAATGTATCCCAGGGACAGTAGCAGGTTCTTATGAAGATCACCTGTTATAAGAAAAATACAAGCAATCATCCTTTCCCAAACTTTTATTAGTACCTCTTATACTGTAAGCACCATGTTGGGTGTTAGAGGCTAATATAAAGTTTACCTAAAAGGGGTTATATGAAGCAAAAGCTCAACTATTGCCCAGAGTGAATTGTGTTTGCTTTCAGAACACGGTGCTAAATAGCACTATCTAACTGAGATACAACACGAACTATATATGTAATTTTAATCAACAGTTAATATTCAAACATATGTCAGGGTAAAAAATTATTAAATAATTGATATATCTACATAATGCATAATGAACAAATCATAATAATTAACATTTTAATATCCTTAAATATATATATCATTTTCTTTTTATTTATTCTTTTCTCATACAATACTCATTTCTCTTTTAAACATATTTTAACTTTGTGAATTTTTCTGTGTGTATGTGTATGAAAGCTACATGCATGCAGGTATCTCTGGAGGACTGAAGAATGTGTTGGACCCCCTGGAACTAGAGTTACAGGTAAGCTTCTGGATACAGGTTCTTGAAAAATAAATCCAGGTCCTCTGTAGCATCAATATAGTTTTTAAGTGCTAGACCATATTTCTAGTCCCCTGTCTCATTTCTTTACGTTAGTAAACTTTAGCGTCTTTTTTTCTTTTCATTTATTTTTTGTAAGTTATTCATTAAATTTAAATTATAATCACCCAAGTGTTCTATAGAACACTGGAATTTATTCTTCCGTCTAACTGTAATCTGGTACCAGTTATATAATTTCTGTCTATTTCCCTGTTTTCTACTCTTCCTACCCTCTAGTGACTACTAGTCCATTCTCCTACTTCAACATTTAAGCAGGATCATGTGACAGTGTCTTCCTATATCTGACTTATATCCTTTAACATTATGTCCTCCAGTTTGATCCATGTTGCTACAAATGACAGATTTTATTCTTTTGTGGCTAAAGAATACTGACGAATATCTTGCATATCATCATAGAACCTTCATCTGGTGATGGATGGAGATAGAGACAGAGACCCACACTGGAGCACTGGACTGAGCTCCCAAGGTCCCAATGAGGAGCAGAAGGAGGGAGAACATGAGCAAAGAAGTCGGGACCACTAGGGGTGCACCCACCCACTGAGACAGTGGAGCTGATCTATTGGGAGCTCACCAAGGCCAGCTGGACTGTGACTGAAAAAGCATGGGATAAAACTGGACTCTCTGAGCATGGCGAACAATGAGGGCTGATGAGAAGCCAAGGACAATGGCACGGGGTTTTGAACCTACTTAATGTGCTGGCTTTGTGGGAGCCTAGCCAGTTTGGATGTTCACCTTCCTAGAAATGGATGGAGAGGGGAGGACCTAGGACTTACCACAGGGCAGGGAACCCTGACTGCTCTTTGGACTGGAGAGGGATGGGGAGAGGAGTGGGGGGAGAGGGAGAAGGGTGGGAGGAGGGGGAGAAGGGTGGGAGGAGGGGGAGGGAAATGAGAGGCTGGGAGGAGGTGGAAACTTTTTTTTTCTTTCTCCTTTTCTCAATAAAAAAATGGAAAAAAAAAGTTACCAGCAGACAGAGAAAAAAAAAAGAATATTTCATGCCACATATATAACTATATGTGTTCTAGCAGTTATAGTAAAATATAAATAAAATAGATAAAAATAATTTAATAATATGCTTTCTTTAACCCCATATATCTAAAATAGTTTTTATTTATAATCAATGTTTCACAAATTTTCATGAGATTTTT
Source organism: Microtus oregoni (assembly GCF_018167655.1). NCBI lineage: Eukaryota > Metazoa > Chordata > Mammalia > Rodentia > Cricetidae > Microtus > Microtus oregoni. The sequence goes on from NW_024543229.1 coordinate 883,416, forward strand.
TACAGGTCTTTATTCTAAGTGCTCTAAATGCAGTGTGCATTTTACTCTTGTAGTTTTGGTTGTGAGCTTAGCATTTAATGGCTAACCCATCTCTCCAGGCCATGCATCTTATTCTTAAAGCACATCGTAATTGAAACTAACTACATGACATGCATTCAATGGTAACTTGTAGCTTCTGGCTATGATATCAGGCAATACAGCCAGAAAAGACGCTACTTACCTTACTGCCAAAGTGAGGATTAATAAATGTCACATCCTCCAAAGTCAGTAGAATTCTGTTGGGTCCTTTAATCAACTGGATTTTATTTATACGTCGCCTGAAACAAATATGAAATAAGATGGGAGGGGCTGGATGTTTTTGCAAAGCCTAGGTTGATTTGCTCTAGTGTGTGTGTGTGTGTGTGTGTGTGTGTGTGTGTGTGTGTGTGTGTATCTTTACCATAATATCTACAGCGAAGGGAAGTAACAACAAGCCTGGTCATCATAATTTACAAGACAAAAATACAAATATGAAAATATTATTGAAATCATATCTAAAAATAAAGCAAGGGTGATGTATAGGATATTTCAGACTAATAAAATAGTGCTCTCGCATCAGGAGCATCTTTAAAACACCTCTGAGTAACTTTTAAGGAACCATGCATACTTCCTACTCGCAGTATGCACCCGAATAATCTTAAAGCCAAAACTCAAAGATCTCTAGTTTATAAACAAAATCACATTATGGAAACAAAGCAAAATAAGACAAATTGTATGCAATTCCCTAGCCTTAGGCAGAGCTGGAACTGGATCCTTGGTCCCTGGCTATATGCCCAGATTTCTGCCCACTTGTCTTGTAAAGTTGCATGCACGCGTTGCCAAAGCAACAGGTTGAAAAGTGGAAAAATCCAGTCAGTTGTTTGCTTTCTCCAAACAAGTGGGCTGACTCGGATTTTTTGTTTTGTTTTGTTTTCCCTTTTACCAAATTAATCTCTTGTCTGAGCATTACATAGTCATGGTTTAAACATGATTCTCTCCAAACAAGCCCATGAATTCGAAGTCAATGTAATTATTTTATACAAATCAATTAGGAGACACATAAGAGTGTACGATGTCTATTTCACACAGTCACATGGGTGTCCCAGACAATTTAGGATCAGGAAGGAACCTTAGTTTGTGTCATATTCTCTCTCTCTGTCTCTCTCTCTCTCTGTCTCTCTCTCTCTCTCTGTCTCTCTCTCTCTCTCTCTCTCTCTCTCTCTCTCTCTCTCTCTCTGTGTGTGCTTGAAGCTAAATTCTAATTTTGTTTTCTTTTCCATAATTCAATATAATGCAATGTGTTCACTGCAAGAGCCAGGGTGAGAAAAACAACCACTGAATCAAATGCTTTGCCAAGTTGGCCTAAGGAGACTTTCTTCTGTAGCATCGCTGTAACTTTACCAGAAACCCACTCAATTGTTCTCAGGGACTTCACTGGTTTGGAAACAAACAAACAATTAATGTGTCCCTAATTGTCTGTCAACAAATATGTCCCTTATCACAGTGGGAGCTGCTGCCCCACAGAGAAAATTAAAAGAGCCCTGTAGTGACTTCTTGGGTAAAGCACATGAATCTTTTGGCAAAGTAAAACATCACTCCCTAACTTATCTGTTTCATATGTGTAGAAAATTGTCTTAAAGCAGGCACACCTGTAAAAATAATTGTGCTTCAAAATACAATCTAGTAGAAAGCAAATTTAACTCCCAGTCTGGGGAGGGGGTGGTACTGATTCTGTCATTAATTAGCCAGGTGCAGGTGACCTTGGATAAATGAGTTAACCTCTTTAGGCCTCAGTGTCTCCTATCTAGTTGGATAATAGTCCTTACATTCCCTGCTTTCGAGAGTTGTTTTGAAAATCAAATGAGATAATGTATGTACAAGTGCTCTGAAAACCATGAAGCACCAGGAAAGTAGCAGGGCTCATTATTATCATTATCATCATTAGTATTGCAAAGCTCCAAAGAGCTCTCCAGAGAGGCAATACAATCTGGTTCAGAGGAGTAGGGAGAAAAGAGTTCAAAGGATGCTTTGTTTTGGGGTAGTTGGGTTCTTTGCATGGCTTTCTTTCTGAAAAAAAAGAAAGAAAAAACCTTAAACAATCAAAACACACAAAAAGTAAAGACCAGAGAGTCGCTCTCCTACAAGTAATCATCTATTACAGAAACTCAGCAGCCACTCAGCTCTTCTGATTGCAGCCATGGTGGGCAGAGAGAGGGAGGAAGGCGGCAAAGAGGGGTACCTTTTATGCTTTGTTAACTGAGGAACCAAGGACCAGGAGACTCTGGGAAATGGTGTGCTTTGTTCTCGTCTCTGAGTTTTCTGTGACCACTTGAAGTACCAATTGTCTCAAACTCATTTCCCTCTCCAATCATTTTCCTCTCTAATCACGTCCCTCTCCAGTCATTTTCCTCTCCAGTCTTTTTACCCTTTAGCTCACAAGTTCCAAACAACCCCTTATCCCCCCACATACACACATACCTTTGTGGGTCTTCTGTTTCTTTTTTCCTTGTCTTTCCAATGATTAATGAATTGGACTCACTCAAAGCCCAGAGTACCAAACCATTCAGTTTAAAAGGCCAGCAAGAATTATCATTTGGGGATGTTAATTAGTCATATAAGCAGCTGACTGGGTGGAAAGAGCCTATGACTCCTAAAATCTCGGGGGTGGAGGTTCTTGTCCATCATTTGTTTTTGATGAGAATCTAAGGAAGCTAATTAAATATTAAATTATTTGACAACACATAAAGAATATTAAATTTCTGTTCTTAGCAGTGATATATCCCAGCCACAGAAGTTAGAAGAAAAAAAACTTGCTTTGCTTTATCAAGTGTGTTTTATCAATTCATAACCTACCTAGTCTTTTGTGTGTGTTAAGTTTTTACTAGGTACTAATATATTAAATAGGAAGAATAACACCTCCTATGATGGTTTCAATCTCATTTTTGTAAGTTCATTAAAATAGCAAAGTTGAAAGAACTTTTCAGCATCATCTAAGCTAATTCCTTCACTGTACAAATGAGAAAATCCTGGCCATGAGGTTCAGTGGCTGGCCAAAGATCATACACTCTATGTACTTTTTCTTGGGATGTACCCAAACAGTTCTACTCCCAATGAGTCCATCCGTACTACTGTTGGGACTAGCCTTACGAAGAGATGACAAGGTAGAAAAGAGAGATCTACTTCATTTCTCACTATCCCCAAATTACTCTCATATGGACACAGTCCAACTCTTCAAATACAAAGATCAGAAGAAAGGATTTTCAGACTAAGTGACATTCAGACCAGTCGAGAAACATGTCACCACCTGTTAAGGGATTTGAGGGAGGAACCAAGAGTTAATGGTAATGACAATATTGATGAATAGAGAGGGGTATCCAAGGAAGAAGAACAGTAGAAATCCAGATCATGATATCCTGGTCAAGAGGTATAGATGTTGCTCGGTGGTCGTGGCACGCATGTTTAATCCCAGCACTGGAGAGGCAGAAGCAGGTAGATCTCTGAGTTCGAGCCCAGCCTGAGTTCCAGGACAGCCAGAGCTTCACAGGGAAACCATATCTTGTGGGGGGAAAAAAAGAGAGACATAGATGTCCAAATGGAGATTCTGAGTTCACAACAATTAGCAGGAGAATCCAGCATATCTACAAAGGGCTTAAGTTTTTCCATTCATTGAGTGCCTATTCTGAGTCATGTACTAAGGTAAGTGCTTTACTCACTTTTGCTTGTTTAATCTTCATTATAATCTCGTTTTAAGATTTTATTTTTAATTATATGTATATTTGCATGTACTTCTAGACATGGCATGAGTGCAGTGTCAGCAGAAACCAAAAGAGGTCATCAGAGTCCTTGGAAATGGAGCTTTGGGCAGTGGTAAGCTACCGGACATGGGTGCTGGGAGCCAAACTCAGCAGTCAATCTTACCCCTGAAGCTATTCTCCAGCCCCTAAAATAGGTTTATGTATTTTATGTGTGTGCATGGAGGGGGGCGGGTATTGAGCACTCATGTAACACAGCATGCCTGTGTAGGTCAGACGACAGTCTGTCAAAGTCAGTTATCTTCTTTCACCACTGTGGGTCCCAGGATTTACACTCAGATCTTCAGCCTTAGCAGCAATTGCTTCTATACATTGAGTGATCAAGAAAGCAGAACCTGGTGTTCCAGACTTATGAATTAGCACCACTATTTATAAAGCTTAGAGTCTAGCCAAAGTCTGCCTACAATATTCCAACTCTATTCCCTACCATACCATTTGGGGAAGAAGATGGTTCCTTTTCCAGCGGGGGTGGGTGGTATGGGAGTTACCATAGATAGGCAGTAATAAAGAAGCTTAAAACCATGGTTCTTTTACTTCACCATTATGTTGAGAGCCAGATCTACTCATAGGCAACATCACCACTGACACTACAACCGGGAAAGTTATTCTCAGCATCATGAAAACACTTCACTCTAAATGGTGCCAGTAGAGATGGTAAATCACTATGGCAAAGAAAATCAGTGGGCAATTGTACTGAAACATGACTTCCTGGAAATCAATATTAACAAGGCTATTGTGGACTTCCGTTTTGTGTACACAAAAAAGAACAAAAAATGTACCTTATAAAGTAAGCAAATCCATTAATAGACAGCAAGGCTACAACCAAAGCAAGGCAGACCATCATGGCTAAGGCGGGGTCGATATCTGCTGAGAGGGAACGAAAGAAAAAGAACAGCGTTGGAATGGAAAAGCAGTAAATACAGCGCACCACAGAGCGACTCCTTGTGCTTCCTGGTGACTCTAAAATCAAGCCACATGTACCTAACCTAATTCCATTTTTCTACAGCACAGTCTGTCTTGTTGACTTTATGGACAAGAAAGCAATTTCACTGTTCTAAAGCAAAACCACTCACCACTCTGACAATAACAAATCACACGAATTAAGGCTGACCAGGGTGTTTTCTTTGGAGGAAAAAGTCTACAAATGGAAAACTTTAAGTGCATTCATTTAAGTTGGACAGCAATAAAATTCTTCAGAATAGGTGTGGTATCTTACCTGTGAAGGGTGAGTATTATGCTGTCTAAAATAAAAGGCCTTCTTAATCCATCTGAGCCCACAGACCTTATGAATTATATCATTATTTGTCTTTCAAGGGTGAGATACAGTCCAGTTTTGATAGTGTCTTCATAAGCATATATGTTGGTCTCTATGAAATCTAAGTATCTAAATAGATTACAAATATTTCAGGGGGAAATAGGTGATGATGTGAGTAAAGAGACAGTTGGATGTGTCCTGTTAAAATAAAATCAGGCTATTTCAAATAGATGCTCTTGGTTTTGGAAAGGCATAGGCAAATACTTAAATCAGAATACTGTGGGTCCTTCTAAAGGTACCCTCTGGCTCTCAGAGGTTTGATGAGATTTCCCTCTCCCAAAACCTAGAAGAGTCTTACCAGTCAATCAATCTGCTAAAGGACATCAGAATTACTAGCTGTGGTTCCTACCCTCAGGGAGCAGTACATTTTGGGGGTAAGGAGACACAACCAATACACAAGAAACAACTGAAAATTGATTTTGTGCTAATCTATAAGGCAGAGAATTTTAGTATAATAGTAGTTCAGAGAGGAGGGGTGCAAATATGGTGTTCTTGTGGTAGAATCTGATTGACAGGATTTGAATATATCACGGGATACCCAGGTGATCTTTTTTAGCAGAAAAAAAAAACCCCACAGGCCACAGCCATCTAAAGTCAGGGGAACGGAAGACACTTTTGTTTTATTAAAATTATGTCTTGGAGAAAGATTGAGACCTCTTTCAGGTCCAGTGATGGGTTAGCTTTCAGATTGTGAATGATTCTTTAAGACAGGAAAGTGCCTTTCGTGGTTCTGATTATTTTAAAATCAAGGAGATAAAATACTAAGACGTTTGTGCAATCTGAAACGCAAACGTATGTCTTTGTGAGTGTTTCAATATTGAGATGGACCTTGTCTTAAAGAAGTGCCCCTATAACCCACAGTAAACCACACTGATGCCCAGTGACTTCCCATTCCTTACCTCGTCGGCAGATCTTCCCTTCTGCAAACCAGCATTTTGCATCTGCGCTAGGGGGCCTGCCACCAGGGAAGTGAATGGGTGTCCCTCTGAACCGAAGCTGTTCAGTTTCCATGTCCACAGTGTAAGTGCTGCGGAGTTCCCATTCTTCCCCGTTGCTGTCCAGGATTACATATTCAGAAATTCCATTCCCATTTGAATCTGTCCTTATCAATTGGCTGAAGCCATAGAACTGCATGTTTCTGGAATGCTGGACCAGGCCGGCAGCACTAGTCTGTCCATTTTCTTTCATAGCCTTATTCATGGCTTGTGCGATAAAGTAAATTGAATTATAGATGGTTCCAAACAACGGTGAAACCTATTTTTAAAAATTACAATTATCTTGAGCCCTAGTCACCCTAGAGCAATTTCAGGGTATATTCCAAGCTTGTCTTCATTATTATGTGCCACGCGTCTGAATGCAGCAGAGCTATGAAGACCCAGAGGGGGAAAATAGTTCTGAGGACTTGCTTGGTTTCTCCCCTGAATTTTTCTGTTATTTCCCGAAGGCCTCCACATCTTTAAACATATCAAATATGACAATTTTATGAGCGAACCAAGTCATACACAGTATATGTTTATGCTCCTTAGCTAAAAAAGTGATTTAGAGTAAAAAAAAAAAAACATAAAACACAAGCATGAACTAGACAAGGGGAGTTCAAAGGAAATTTACCAGACTAGTTATTGGTGCACTGCACATGGGAAAAAAATCACTTCTTTGCACTACTAGGGTAATAAGTGTGTACTGCAAGACTGTAAATAACGGAACTCCATAATCTATGGCTATGACCTCCTGTCTTCGTCCAAAATAGCTAGTCTCCTAAACACATACCTCTCAGAGAAGTGGCTACTAAGATTCCATTTTAAATGCATATCTACACACTAGACAACATGCATTCAAATCAACAAATTGTATATCCTATTGGCTTGCAAAGTTGCAATACTCTGATAAGAAAACACTGTAAGTCAGTAAGTAGTTTGATACAGAAAATTGCTTGACTATGCCTGCTACACTGTTCATTAACCTTGTAACTTATTTTTAGAATAAATCTTGCATCTTTTATCATAAAACATGAAGAGAAAGATCAAACAACTCTTCTACTCTGCAGCCCCCACAACCATGGCCTCATGGTTTCCTATAGCATTTCAAATACAGCATGGAAGTCAAGAAGGTTACGATCATGTCATTTTACCAAGTTTTGAGGAAAGTTGATGCTCACTGTCTCTGTATCCTAAGGTCTACAAAACTAACCTCTTGTGGCAGGCTTCATGTGAGAGAAAAAAAAATACTTAAAATTAACCGAGTTATGTTTGTGTTGGAAACACAAGCAAATATGCAGAGCAGTGTAGTAACAGAATAGTGCCAAGCTTTGTTTACATAGAATATGATGGTACAACTATGACTACATATTAGCATCACCCAAGGAATGTCAACACTGAGCTCATAGCAACAAACTGAGATGCTAAATTTGAGACCCATGGATCAGGATTATAAAAAGCTTCCTAGGGATTCTAATATATCTAAAATTAGGGAAAAAGGCCTGTTCTTAAGAAAAGAATGTTTGGGTGTATCCCACATTACCTCACTCAATGTCTCCTTAAAATGATAATACAGAATTATGACTATCATAACCTTTTATGTCATCTGACTAGGTATCTTTATACTTAGAGAAGGGAGATTCAGAGACACCAAGTAATCTAATAAGTTCACTCAATCAAGCCTAAAATCAGGGCTAGAATACAGGGTTCCTATATTTGTGTTAGTATTTTTGATTGGGAGAAAAATCTGGCTGTAGTCTCTTCTGCTTCTAAATTCTTCTAAAAATTCTCGACTTTTGGACTTGTTAAGGGACTGAAGTTAGCAAGCAGTTATTTTTATTTGGCCTACATATAGGTCCTTGTTTATCTTTCTGTTCTGTTCATATTAGAGTACCCAAACTCAGGTCTTTATCTTCCTTCCTATCTATATTCTCTCATTTGGTGACCACTTCTGCTTTTATGAATCGAAATGACATAACTATATCATGACTCTGAGTTAAGGTTACAACTCAGACCTCTCTCCTATATGACAGACTCAAATAGTCAGCTGCTTACTTCAATAACTTTACTTGCATGTTCAGTCTCAACATATCCCAGATCTTCACCTCCAAACCCCTTGTACCATCTCTAATAAGTATCCCTCATTTTTTCTGGATAGCTACTGTATTCTTTCAATGTTTTCGACTACTAAGTCTCAATCTCCTGAATTCTGTTTCGATGAACTCTCTACCCAACCCCAACGCACACCCTTCAGAAACAGATTAGAAATAGATCAAAACAAGATATCCACCTTCAGTGGACAACCATACACAGAGATCCCTTAGGAAGTTTTCAGTAATCATATGTCCTGACTTTCTTGGACAGTGGTTGCCTTTAGTATTCCTGCAACAGCCCAACTCTTTCTGAGACATTGGTGGGTTATGACACAAAGTGAAGGAAAGAAGGCAAAGTGCAAAATCAATACTAGTAAAATAAAAAACTAGTTTTTAAACACCCGCAGGGCAGCAAGTCTCTGAAAGCAGCAAAGAATGCTAGTATTCTGTTTTGAAAGGCACCGAGCTTTCTGGGAAAGAGACTGTATCTATCTATCTACTACCAAAATAAAATATTGAAACTCTTTTTAAAAATCTGCCTCTGAGTTGACGCACTGCACTGTTTCCTGCTGGCCAGTCAATCCTGCCATCTGTGTTCTTAGGCAGCCTCCTGTGAGAACTAACTGACAGCAACACCCTAAGATTAATGAAACTTGGAGCTTATTTGGGATTCTCTTGCCTATGCCATACTGTAAACACACACACACACACACATACATAGGGGGATGGGGATCTGATGTGAGTGCCCTCATAGCCACAAAGGTATAATGAACAAGGGGCTTGAAGTTAAGAGAAAAGCCTGGCAACAGCATTCAATTACAAAGAAGGAGCTGTCATCATGGCCGACTGTCCATGACATGCCTTCAGGCCTATTTCACCTGTTCCACTCCTTAGCAATGGAAACTTTCCCTTTGTGTAAGTTCAAAGTCCAAAACATTCTGTGTTAGTATCAGTTACAAAAGTTCTCTAGTTGTATTTGAGGCAAATGATAAAAATAAGACGAGAACGATGAAACAAGGCCCTGGCCTGGCTTCTCACTAAAACCATAAAGAAGTAGTTTGAAAGACACTGACTCCCATAGACTCAAATGTTTAAATATTTGGTCCTGTGTTTGTGGAAATGTTTGAAGAATTGGGAGGCGTGGACTTGTTGGAGTAGGCATGGCCTTGTTCAAGAAGGTGGATCAGTGGGGTTGGGTTTTGAGATTTCAAAAGCCAATACCAGGCTCAGTCTCTCTCTCTCTCTCTCTCTCTCTCTCTCTCTCTCTCTCTCTCTCTCTCTCTCTCTCTCTCTCTCCCCTCTCCCCTCTCTCCCTCTCTCCCTTTTCTTCTTGTGGATCAGATGTAAGATATCAGCTACTGCTCCAGGACCACGCCCACCTGCCTGCTGCCATGTTCCCATCAATGACAGTCACGAACTCATCCTCTGAAACTGTAAGCACCATTAAACACTTTCTTCTGTGAGTTGCCTTGGTCATGATGTTTTGACACAGCAATAGAAAACTATAACAAGAAGCAAGACAGAATTGACGAGAACACCAGCCAGATAGATGACTTTGTTGATATCCCAGTCCAGAATGGTAAGACCATTAATGATCTGTGCTACTGTTTTTGCCTACCGTGTAGATCGAAACCTGAATAAGTGAATTAAATAAATGGCAATTAAGACATACCATTGGTTTTTGTTTCATGACTTTAGATAACTCTATTCTAAGCCTTTTAGAACTTTTAAAGATGAGAAGAAGGTCACAGTAAGGAGCAGTGATACTTGAATTTGTTCAGCGGTTTATGCAATTCTCAAGCTGATTATCATCACTTCAGATTTGTTGTGCGCTATGAGAAGCCCTCCAACCGCCTTCGAAGGAACTTTGTCCTCAGAAGTGTACATTAAAATCTACTTCCTCAAAAAGTCATTACCTAAATGACAAAAATAGCAACATCACTTTCAAACAAGAAGCTGAATACATGTAGAGATTTTAAAACTTTAAGTTAATTTAATTTCTGTTGTTAACAACAATACTTATGCCAGGCATTAGTGACTTACACCTATAAGCCCAGCATTAGGGAAGCAGAGATAGGCAGATCTCTGAGTTCCAGGCCAGCCTGGTCTACTGAGTGAGTTCCAGGGCTACACAGAGAAACCCTGTCTAAAAAAACAAGAAACAAAATTATACGTACAATAATTCATAATCACAAACCATGGACTTAGCCAAAAACTAGATGAAGAACAAATTTTTGATATGATGCTCATGGATACAATATTCTTATTTTACAGAGAGTGAGACAGATAGACAACTGTGGTCACTGTCAAGTTTGAGAAATCTTTCTTTACACCCTGTCTGCTGGGCTTCTTCTAGAAAGCTCCAAGCCCAAACTATCTCCCCTTCAGCTTAACGGCCACCTGCCAAGCACTCATATTTAAGATAATAGAAGACATTAGGTATATGGAACATCCTAAGAAACCATACAAGGCCACATTTGGGGAAAATATCCAAAATATGCATTCCAGCAATATATGACTGTAGTCAACAGAATTTCATTTGAAACAAACAACAGAGTACAATAAAAAGGAAAGAATTAAGGCATCAAAACCTAACTTCAGAAGCCTATTTTGTGCCCAAGTATCCAGGTGCATAGTGATAATCATTGCTCATTCATCCTGAGACCAAATTAGGAAGTTTGCCAGTAGTCTCCCACCCCTAAATCTCTCTTTTCTGATTTACTGCTGTTTTCACAGATCCTTGGAACGTCTTACTACCTCCTACATCAAAGGAAAACAATCCAATAAACATGTTCAGATCAAAATATCTGTCACTTAGTTCTGTTACTTCCTGTAGTAAGGAATGAGCACCAGCCCAGCTAAGCACAATAAAAGCACAGCAAGCCTGATGTGCGCTTCCATAGTCAGGTTCTGATAGCAGTCTTGGGTGGAATCCCACTTGCCTTGACCTTTAGGAAACTGCTTGAGTTTTAATTTCCTTCCACATAAAATATAGATGCTATTGTGTACTTTCTGAGTTGGTTTGATGATAATGAGATCATTTATGTAAACTACTTAGTACTGAGCAAATACTGAATTGCTGTGGGACAATGGTCTGTACCCTGTCACTTGTATTTTAAATAAATGCTGATTGCCAGTAGCCAGGCAGGAAGTATAGGCAGGGAAACCAGGCAGGAAGTAGAGGCAGGGCAACAAGAATTATGGGAAGAGGGAAATTTCAGTCTATAGTTGTCACACCAGACAGAGAGGAAGCCAGACAAAGAGCAAGCAAGATGTGACTGCCTCTCCGAAAAAAGGTACCAAGCCACGTGGCTAACACAGATAAGAATAATGGGCTAATATAAGTTATAAGAGTTAATAAGAAGCCTGAGCTAATGGGTCAATCAGGTTATGATTAACATAGACCTTTGTGTGTTTATTTGGGACCAAATGGTTGTGGATGGCATGGCTAACATAGAGGGACTGGGTAGGACAGAAAGCTCAGTCAACACTGAATACACAATGCCTGCTATTGTTTGTATTTATGAGGAGGAGCTCCTGTCCCTGGCAACATCATCCTGTAAATGTGGCGTTTATGCCCCTTGTTCCAGTCTTGAATCTGTGACCAGTTGTAGTCTCAATGTCCCCAAATTTTAAAACCATTTTTTTATTGGGACAAGGATCTGTTCATATTTTGTTTTCTATTATAGTCCTTGAAGAGTTCCTGAGTCATAGTAATAATAATAACTACTTTATTAAGAATAATGGCTAACATTTATTGAAGGCTTATTAAGTATCAGGCAAATTCATTACTGTCCTCACTCATCTGATTCTCAGAATTCTGTGTGCACTTTACTGTGTGCACTTTAAAATGAAGAGAAGACACAGACTTTAAGTATATTCAAGATAGTCTTATTGAAGCTTTTAACCAATGTTCTAAGTCTGAGCTTACTAAATACTTATTGAATTAATTACAGATCTGTAGAAGACAACACAAAGGAATATCATATGCACCCTTTTATAATTCTTTTGTTTTTCATGTTTTGTCTATAACTTCCTGGTACAGGAAGAAGAAGGAACAGAAACATCAGTGTTTCATAACTAGCAATATCAAAGTTGCCTGCAAATCTGAGCCAGAGATCATGAAGAAAGAATGTGGCTGTAGGAATGGCAACTGATTTTGCAGAGTGAAGGCCAATCAAACTTAAGTATCTTCAGTGGAAAGTATTGATAAGCAGCAAGCAACTATGCTTACTCAGAACACTAGAAAGAATCAGTAGAGGATCTCAGCACTATGCTAGTGGGGGTAAGGCTAAGCCTTAGGGAAAAGTCTTCTGGATTTGAAGGAAGAATGCTTAGATATCTCCCTGTCCTGATACCCACGGAGAAGAGAAAGACCTCTGGGAAAAACAAAAAACAGAATGCATTATGCTGATTCACAGCAGCTCCAGAACCAAAACAAAGGAAACAAAGAAACTTGGAATTGAGATGGGGCACAAGACCAGTGATGAAGTTAAAGTATTCTTGAGACTGATAGTGAGACTCTCAGGTTTATTCACCCAAATTTATGCCCAGATTCTGCAGTCAAGATTATGAAGTCTCTTCTGTGAAGACAGCACTGTCCCAAGGGTCAAAACGTAACAGATATCAACCAAAAACAAACAAGCAAAATAAAATTGAACAACAGGTGGCTAGCCAACCGCTCTCTGCAGAAGCTCACTAGGCAACACACCTACCTTCAAATTCTTAACCATAAGCAGATGTTTAGATTGTCAGCTAACCAAGCAAAGCTTCTAACAGGAAATACAATGATTAAAACAAAGAAACATGAAAAATGAGGAACTAAAGGGCAAAAACAGAAGTGAGTTTCAAAGAAACTATGATATTTTAAAAAAATAAGAGCACCATGCTCATAAATTCAACCAAATGTGGATCTCAAAAAAAAACCCCAACAAACATTTGCATACACATAAATATGCATGCATATATTTGCATGTATATATACTTGAAAAGAATGCACATATATTTGAAGCTTTTTCTGTTATTCCCCTATAACACTTGTATTAGAAATCCCAAATCATCTAAAGTTGATTCAGAGCATGTGGGAGGATGATCATAGGCTATCTACAAATGCTGTAAAATTTTAAGTATGAGAATGCATGCACTTTGATATCTGGAGAGAATCTGAAACCAATGTTCTATAAATACTGAAGGACAAATGTGGTTTGTCCTTGATGAAACAAAACACCAATAAAATAGAAATTAATCTGCTGTAACTAGGATTTTTTTTAAAGAATTGGTAGAAGACTAAGAACACAAAGTTGAGAAATTCATAAGATAAATTAAATCAAATATATGAGATATATAAGAGAATAACAAAATAAATCATCAGTCCAGCATATAGAGAAAGCAGATAAAACATACAGGTCCTTGAACCTTTTCAGCACTGTTCAGAAGAGGCAGACTATGAAAGCAACCCAGATGCATTATCTCCGCAAATGAACAGACAAGGGGAAGGAAGCATTTGGGCCACTCACCTGGTAAAGAGAAAATTTTGTCATTTGTCTCAGTATAAACTGAAACACCTTACTTTAAGTAAAACAAGCCAGAAATACAAATACCGTATGTCCTCACTCAATTAAGGAAAATAAGTATATCAACTTGTAGGCGTATAAAACAGTACAGGGGTCTCTAGAGAAAGGAAAGAACAAAAGTGGGGGGAACAAAAATTAAAAAGTCTTATTTGTTGTTTTGTAGTTTTATTTGTTTGTTTCAGACAGGGTCTCATGTATATCAGACTGATCCCAAACTTTCTATGTAACCAAGAATAACTTTAAGCTTGTGATCCTCCTTCCTCTACCTCCTTGAGTGATGGAATTATTGAAATGCAGGACTGGAGGTTAAAACCAGAGCTTTCTGATCACAAGATAAAAATTCTACCAACTGAGCTACATCCCCAGGTCCTCATCACTTATTTAAATAAAACAATGTCAATACTTTTAATATAAAAGAAAATCTAGAGAATCTTACCTAATTGTCTTCTGAGAGATAATTAAGACAAAATTACTGAGAATAATATCAAATAAATGATATAAAGAAATATCCCAGGAAGAATGGGCTTCTAGATAACTAGATCTACCAAAGGAAAACTGTAAGATGTGTTAAAGACTCATATTATCATATTTCATAGCATCAGAAATAAAAGTTAAATAAAACTGGAAATTTAGCCGGCAGTAGAGTGGTAGTTTAGCAAGTATGAGACCCTAAATTCAGCCCCCAGTCCCTCGCTGCTCCCATAAAGGAAAGTCAACTTTAAAGGACTGAGGAAAATGATTTTTCACCAAGATTGATACAGTAAAGATAGACTAAAGACTTTCCCAACACACAAAACTTCAAGTATTTACCACATATGCCCTTTTCAGAGGCTAGTAGGAGATGTGCTGGACAAATATAAATAAGAGAACAAATCAAGAAAAACGGGAGTCGTGAGAGTTATGAAACGTGGTGAATCCAGTACAGAAGAGAGGAAATAGGAATGTGTAAGGTGAAAATGGCAATTTCAGACAAATAGCTGTGTGGCACTCTTAAAAAGCGTAAGCTTAGATGGGACCGGGAAAGCAAAGAGCCTCAAGAAAAACAAAGTTGATAAGGGATTTTACGGGTTTTACCATGTATAAAATTATTTTGAGAGGATTTTGCAGTCTTATCAGAAAGCATGGAATGACTTAGAAATGCAAATGAAAGTAAGTTTATTTTGTGTATAAGGTAAATTTTGCTGGTATTGTTGTAAGATACGTCCCACATAAACTTTTGATTTCTGCAATATCATCATTGAATGATACTGAGATGGATACTATATGTAAAATACTGCTGGGTATAGTAGCCACTAATAGTAGTAAGAGGATCATGAGTCCACGACCATCTGCCTTAGTTAAGTAATAAATTCATGGTATGCCTGGGATTCATGAGATCCTGTGAGAGAGAGATAGATACAGAGACAGAAACATACTTGTACTTAACTAAAAACTGTTAAATGTGATATTATCGTCTGTGTATATATAATATATTTGTATATATGACATTATCATATATATACATGATATTTATAATAATACAGGTGTATACAAAAATAAAGACCCTAAACCACATAATAGTGAATATTTCTGATGAAGGGGAAAGATGGAAACTTAAGGACAGCTTTTTTGTTTCTGTAAACATCTCAGCCCTTCTTGACTTTGAAATCTCTGTGTATTCATCTCTTTGATAGTTTATTTGCTTTGTTTTAGTCTTTGTATTTTAGCTTTTAAATAAGGTACTTATCATATTACTAATATAAATAAGGCATCATTCATACAATCTATAATTTAATAATGAAAATATTTAAAAAGCCTTTCTTCTACTTTTTTTGAAAAGCATGCATGTTATCTACAGTCATCCTGTTAAACAACTTCTTACTCCTACTGGTCTGTAACTAAGTCTTCACCAATGAACTTAGAGCTAGCGTCCAGACCCAAGTTTGCCTAATCCTCATTATAGTCTCTTCCTGCTATACCAGCTGCCTTCGAAAATACCTTTTAGAGGAGGAAGTTTTTTAAAATGGGGGTTTTGCTCATGAGAGACATAGGCTAACTATCCCGCCTCCTATCATTCTTTACAGTCTTTAGTTCTACGGGTTTAGCCTATGCACCTGAAAAGTGAAAGCAGAAATGCATCTAAGGAGGCTCTTTAGAAAAATAAGCTCTGTACGCTTTGTTGTCGCTCTCTATTTCATTGTGGAAAGCAGAGTACAGGCTGCCTAGCAACCAAGCTAAGGGCATCTTTTTTTTTTTTTTGGTGTTAATTATCTTATGTTTTGCACAAGTCCAAAGGAATTGAATCAAATACCTAGAGTGTAAGGTCTGAATTTTTATACAAAAATATGTGTTCATATATATATATATATATATACACATATATATATGCACACCACACACAGACACACACACACGCACACACACTTCTTTTTTCAATGAGATGACTAAAGGAGACTATATATGATCCTGTCTCATTGGTTCCGAAGGCACAAAATTTACAACCTGATCATTTGTGTATAATTACAACACAAAATGACTGATCTGAGCAAAATTTAAGGGAGTCCCGTCACTCCTGACTACATTGAACAGTTGTTTTCAGGTGTGCGTATTTCCTAAAAGACAGTTTTCTAATAGACATATCAGCAGTGATACAGAACAAACGCAGTACTATCGGTATTTTGTGAGTCAGATTTCTTAAAAGAAAAACAATCTGAGAAATCTTTGCTATCAAGGCAGGAAATCATATGTAATCCTAAATTTTATCTGAATCGCTTGTTCATAGAGAAAAATCAATAGTACAAAGAAATAAAAACTGGATCAACAGCATATCATTTGAGGGATGTGAGAATTAGACACAATCTCCCTTCTTCTTTGCTAACTGAATTTCAGTTTTATTCCTACTCTGCTGGCAACTATAGACTATATCACAGCAGCCTCATTCATCTCTCCAGATTATGGAACCAGGCATTGGTAAGAGCCACAGTTGTAACAAAGAAGTATCGGGGAAAGTCTACATGGATAGCTTCAGAGGAATATTTTCTCGATATTGAACAGAGATACAAGAAAGGAACGTTTTTGTTTTGCATTTCTGAATATCTATACCTGTGTACAATGTCTGGAATTGTGGCAGTCATTTGAGGACCTTAAGG
The DNA here is from genome assembly GCF_018167655.1 of Microtus oregoni. NCBI lineage: Eukaryota > Metazoa > Chordata > Mammalia > Rodentia > Cricetidae > Microtus > Microtus oregoni. The sequence continues at coordinate 900,329 of NW_024543229.1, forward strand.
AGAACCAGTTCATGAGTACAAGCTAGCATGGCATGACTTGCAAAGTGGTAACAGTGAAAAACTGGATGGCATTATTGATTTGCTGGGTTGATCACCACTAGAGTTCTCTGTTTCACACTTTGCAAAGTAACAATTATTTAGGATAACACATGTTAAGTTCTCTGTTATTTATAGTGAGATTCAATAGCACTAATATAATATCCTTAAAAAATTCTTGAACTTTGAAATTTATCCACAGGCCATTCTAACCACTTTTGAAAATGCTTACTGTCTGTGTCTAACTTCCAACCTATAGAAACTACCATATGAGCTGAGAGTTGGTCCACATAACTGGAATTCTAACATTTAGGAAGTAGAAGCAAGAGAATTGCAAGTTCCAGGCTAGCATATGCTATAATGAGAACTTGGCCAGAAAGAAAAGGAGAAGGAGAGAGAGAGAGAGAGAGAGAGAGAGAGAGAGAGAGAGAGAGAGAGAGAGAGAGAGAGAGAGAAGGATCAGGAAAGAAGAATCATGGAGGGAGAAGGTAGGAAAAAAGGAAGGAAGGGAAAGAAAGGGAGGGAGGAGGGAGGAAGAGATAGGGAAGAAGGGAAGAAAGAAGGAGAGGAGTAGAGGTAGGAAGGAAGGAAGAAAAAAAGCAGAGAGAGAAGGAGGGAAGAAGGGGGAGAGGAAGCTTTTATGTGTATTTCTCTAACATAAACAGCTCCTTTGAACCCGGCAGTGGTGGTGCACGCCTTTAATCCCAGCACTCGGGAGGCAGAGGCAGGCGGATCTCTGGGAGTTCGAGGCCAGCCTGGTCTACAAGAGCTAGTTCTGAAACAGGCACCAAAGCTACAGAGAAACCCTGTCTCGAAAAATCCAAAAAAAAAAAAAAAAAAAACAGCTCCTTTGCTTTCCTGTCTTCCTCTTTATTCTACTTTTTCCCCCCTTCTAATTCTTTTTACTTTTCTAGGCCTTAAGTGACTTTAACTTACATACATGCATATATATATATAGTTCCTTGTATGTATGTTCTCCCTGGGGAAGACAACCTCTCTTGCTCCCAAGCTTTCCTCGGTGCTTATAGTTAATACCCACTGTCTTGTCTTCCTGGTGAATTGGTTCCAAACTTGGTTCACACAAAAGAAGACTTCTATTTTATTAGCTCCCCTTGAACAACCTCAGCATATGTAAAAATATGTTTCTGTTTCCTCATTTCTAGTTACCAGAGAGAAGAGAAAGTTGGCAGAATTGGAGAAAATGTTGACAGCTATTCATCTGACATGGACTTCTCAGAATACGTAGTAAGGGGGGGTGGGGGAAGCCATCCTTTTCCCCACATTTTTTGTTCTCAGCCTGGGACAACTTGTGAGTCTGCACTTACTTGGTGTGAATCCAGCTTCTTCGGAATTTCTCCCCTGGTCGCTGCTTCTGTATAGGCATCATAGAAAGTTTTTCCATGGGACTCCACCGTAACAGTCAACACAGCATCATAGGCTTCCCGGAGCTTTTGATTGTTCCTCAGGATCTGGTAGGGGGTGTACTTGTAAGGTAAACTGTAGAGCAGCGCATCATAGGGGACAAATACGTAAGTGCCATCCGTCATTTGCAGATCATGAGCCGATTCCAGAAAGTGTGTCTGAGTCTCTCCCCCAATCAAGGCGGAATGCATGCACATGATGATTACTGAAACCAGGGGGAAAGAAGTTATGGTAGCAAAACATACAGGTCGAAACCAAACAAGGGAAATACATAAATGGGTTCTAACCAATCATTTAGAAATGATTTCTTTCCTATGCCCACCGGGTAAACAAGATCCTGAGGTCCTAAGTTAAGGCTGAGTTATGAATGGGAACTCTAAGTTGTGTATAGAGGCAAAAAGGACATTTCTACAGGCTGCAGAGCCTAATCCTAGGTTGCAACAATAGCTTAAATTGGGGACAGAAAACTAAGAGGCCCTGAGGTTGAAAGGTCTATTGAGTTTATATCCTGATAGCACTAGGTTTTAGCTGCGTACTTCTGGGTAAATGCCTTATCCTCACAGTGCCTTCAGAAGTCAATATTTCATGAAGAGGGAGTGATAATTTAAGGAGGAAACCCATAAGATGGGTCTAGTATCTACTCTTGAATCTAAGAAGGGTAGATTGGGAGAGAGGCCCACAGCCACCATTGCTTATTACTCATTACAAAGATGCAACCCAGCGTATTTTGACTAATGTCCCCCGCTCTTACCAAAAGCCATTATAAACAACTAACACACACTCATCGATAAATGCTACTAATATTGTGGATGATATGTTCAATTTTTTTCAATCTAAATTCCCTATAATTGGAATTACTTTGCACTCAATTTAATTCTTCCTAGACTTATGAAGCTACGTTGTTTGGCAAGGCTATGCTAGAATAGACTGGATTAGAGGGGGCCACGGTTGAAGAATGGCGGCTCGATCATGAGACTGAAAGTCTTATATCCAATTTTGTCCTTGGCATGCTAAATGAGCTCAGTTTAAGCCCACTTGTGCTTCAGTGCCCACATCTTTAAAATGCAGATGCCAATGCATTTCACAGGTACATTGAGTAGTTTAATTAGATAATGCCTGGCAAGTATTCTGAGTTCCTTGAAGAAAAGCAAAAGTCCTATCACCACTGGTAAATATTAATTATATATGCTTCTGTGGAACCTTTAATCTCAGGAACTAAGTGTGCTTAACTACATTCAATGAGTGGTCTCTGGCATAACCGTATTGCTTCATGTGTTTTCCAAAGCTTTCTTTTACACTCTCTAAATACTCCTGGAAAGTTTGGCTTTGTAACTAGAGCTGCCACCCCTCAATTATAAGCCACTCAGGAACTTTTAAGGTGGATTTATTTGGTTTTTGAGACAGGGTTTCTCTGATTATCCTGGAACTCTCTCTGTAGACCAGGCTGGCCTCAAACTCAGAAATCTGCCTGCCTCTGCCTCCTGAGTGCTGTGTGTAAAGGCGTGCGCCACCACTGCTGACTTAAGATGGATATTAAAGATACACACACAAAACCCACATACAACTCGGCCAAACTTCAGTTTTTAAATGACAATTAGATCCTGGAAAATAAATACTTTAAGAGTGTCTACATGTATTCTAATGCTCAGACCATCCTTTGAGTGCCCCAAGGTCGTCTTTGGAGCGATCTCATGAGCCACACAAAGAATTCAGTTTCAGTTGTGGATAATCACATACTGTGGAATGGGACAATGTGGTACCAGAGAGGTTTGACAAGGCGAGAGTTGGGCTTAGGAAGAGAGATTAAAACTGGCATCACCCTCTCTGTTTGATTACAGCGTCACACATGAATTCATTTGATCCAATGAATTTGACCAAGTGGAAGGTCTGTTGCAGGGGCAGGGGGAGACAGGGTGAATTAAACTATGGGCTTTAGTTAGTGGCTAGTTCATCGGTATTCGTGGCAAGTTAAGCCAGTGTTGGCATTTCTCTTGCAAAGGCAGTGATAAACTGACTTGATCAAGGTTACCAAACACAGTTCCATTTAACTCCCTGAAGGGATATTGAAATTACTGCATGGAAAACATTAAATAGGATGAAGTACTTTGTGTTTGTTAAGATTCAAATATCTCAGTGCCTGCAGTGGGAGCCATTATGATGTGCCACCCAGACACACACTTCAGAACCGACACACTCACTCCTCTAGCTGCTGGGAATGTTAGCATGGAATAGCTAATGCTTCACCAGCAATTAACCTCAGCAGAAGAGAGCCACCTCTCACAAGGTCACATGCCTTTAGCCGTGAACTGGAGCTTGCGGGGGTTGACTCACACTGAGCCTATGGTTACATTTTCCCTACCACGGTAAGCCAGTAAACTACATGTTATTAGCTTGAAATTGGTCATAGTGAAGGCAATTTACTCTACAGAAATCAGCAAACTACAAATCAGGGCTCTCTCATTCCTGGGACGATGCTTGCTAAAACAATTATTAGCACATTGTAACCTTTCTTTGAGTCAGCCTACACCTTAATGAACAATCTGCACAGATGTGAAAAGCCCCAGACTCTTTATCTCAATTCTAGTTGTCCCAGCTCCAGAGTACCCCTCGGGGACTGGATGAGGCCTTTGTTGTTAATTCTTTCCACCTAATTCTCTAGCTTTCTCTTTCTCATGGGTGTTATACTTGAAAACAATAACCAATAAACTTCATGCACTGAGTCATAGCTAACGCCAACTTCAAGCCACCGCTATACCCTAAACTGGCTTCCATCATGCCACCCATGGTATTTATTGCCTTAATTTGTACATGACAGCTTCTATGAAACTGTGGTCTTCTTAGGGTCAGAGACCATGTCCTAGTATCATTGCACCTGGATACACACACATGCATGCATGCACGCACATGTACTCATGTACACACACACACACACAGACACACAATTGTTTAGATGGATGTTTCCATGCTAGCAAATTACTGGGAATAAAAAGTCTGCATTCATGGGGTTTTTTTTATCTTTTATAGAAAAATGCATTTATTTTTTTAAATTTATTTATTTATTAAGGATTTCTGCCTCCTCCCCGCCACCGCCTCCCATTTCCCTCCCCTCCCCCGATCAAGTCCCCCTCCCTCATCAGCTCGAAGAGCAATCAGGGTTCCCTGACCTGTGGGAAGTCCAAGGACCACCCACCTCTGTCCAGGTCTAGTAAGGTGAGCATCCAAACTGCCTAGGCTCCCCAAAAGCCAGTACGTGCAGTAGGATCAAAAACCCACTGCCATTGTTCTTGAGTTCTCAGTATTCCTCATTGTCCGCTATGTTCAGCTAGTCCGGATTTATCCCATGCTTTTTCAGACCCAGGCCAGCTGGCTGGGTTTCATGAGGTGTGTGAGACATGGACAGATTTGCATTAATAAGAAAGCAGAACAATTGGCAGTTACACTCTTGGGTAAGTAGACACTAGCAGGCTTATATATAATGCCAAGTGCCAGTATCTTGCCCCTCAATCTGAACCTCTATTTTTTCTCATTGCCGCATATAAATGACATTTTTTTTTCTTTTTTTTTTCTTTTTTTTTAATTTATTTATTTATTAAGGATTTCTGCCTCGTCCCCACAACCGCTTCCCATTTCCCTCCCCCTCCCCCGATCAAGTCCCCCCCCCTCATCTGCTCGAAGAGCAATCAGGGTTCCCTGACCTGTGGGAAGCCCAAGGACTGCCCACCTCTATCCAGGTCTCGTAAGGTGAGCATTCAAACTGCCTAGGCTCCCACAAAGAGAGACAGAGACCCACACGGGAGCACCGGACAGAAATCTCAAGGTCCAAATCAGGAGCAGAAGGAGACGGAGCACGAGCAAGGAACTCAGGACCACGAGGGGTGCACCCACACACTAAGACAATGGGGATGTTCTATTGGGATCTCACCAAGGCCAGCTGGCCTAGGTCTGAAAAAGCATGGGATAAATCCGGACTAGCTGAACATAGCGGACAATGAGGAATACTGAGAATTCAAGAACAATTGCAGTGGGTTTTTGATAAATGACATTTTTTAAAGGATCCAAATTTCCAAAGCTAGAAAGACCATTTAAGAGTATCTAGCCCCATCTTTCTCGCTCATTTTGAGATGAAAAAATGAAAACTTTGAGAGGGAATGATCTCAGGCCTCTATTTGTACAGGGCAAGAACTTGCCATTGAGCACATTCAAGTGGAAAGCATAAACACTGAATTCAAACAGCAGCATCTTAATTTAATAGGTTGAGTGCTTCATGCACAAGGCTTTAATGGATGCATCTGTTCTATGAGATGGTTTTCACTAAATAGCTTTTATTATCTCAAAATTACATTCATTAAAATGGGATTTGACCTCTAAGTTGTTGTCGGGAAAGGATTAGTATACAGAAAACTGAAATCCTAGGCAAGGTTTAGGTCAACAGGTGGTCACCAAGTAATATTAATTTTAAAGTTCCCATCTTGATTGTGGATAGCCAAGCCTTTTTATAGACAAAACAAGAACCAGAAAACACCCCCCCACACACACACACACAAGAGATCATATCTTAGAAGAATGATATGGGCTCTTTCTCTGGTATCTGAGTACTCCTCTTGAGCTACCTAGCAACCATGTCTTTAGACTGTAGCTCTCTCACCTTCGGTGTTTGTAGAAAAGAATACCATGAAAGCCTAGAGAAAGCCGGTCCCTGGGTTCCTCAACCCTTCTTTCTCTTCCTATATGGAAAGTCTCTACCCACTACTTTCTTAAGAGAGATAATCTGTATTCTTCAAAGGGCAAAACTTGCAGACACTGTTCTGCGTGCCTATGATCCCCAGAACCAGGAAGACGTGGGCAGGATGATCTTGATGAAGTGTTAAAGTGCATGACCAGCCTAGACTATAATGAGTTCAAGGTTAGCCTAAGATATACCAGAAGGCCTTTTCATAATAATAATAATAATAATAATAATAATAATCCAGCAGATCTCTATCTCTCACAGATACACTGACTACAGAATCCTCTGTGGAGAAAACTAGAGTCTGGTTTCACATCTTGGGAGATGGGAATGCTTCCAAAAACTAGTGCTAAAGAAGCTTCTGGGGCCATGCTCGTGTTTGTGAATGCTCAACTAACAGAAACCCGCAGTCTACCCTTCACCTGCATTTTAGATGTTTGTGTGCCCTTTTCTTTCCCTGGCATTCCTTTTAGTCTATTTCGGTTGGATGATTTGCTAATATTGAAGGCAGGGCAGACCACAGGAGGGCAGACACATAAAGGACATTAACATTGAGGGGGAAGGTCTAGATGTTAAGAAGTTTCTGGCTGGAGAGACACCTTAATGGCTGAAAGCACTGACAGCTCTTCCAAAGGATGCAGGTTCAATTCCCAGCACCCACATGGTGGCTTACAACCATCCGTAACTCCTGTTCCTGAAGATCGGATACCATCTGCTGGCTTCTACAGGCACCAGGCATGTACATTGTGTACAGTCAGACATGCAGACAAAACACCCAGACACATAAAATAAGTTTAGAGGTTTCCTCTAGTGCTGGGTCTTCAATGCTGCCAGTGGATCTGCTCATAAAAACCAGTGGTCTTCTCATCATTTATATTTATGTACACTTACATTTATCTATAGGAAATTGTATACCAAAAATTCCTAACAGGACTAACAGCATTTACCACAGTACTGTCAATATCACTGCTATTAGTGTTGGAAACAAGGCTTACCCCTGACACACCTGGGGGCACGTAAAATCATTCATCTGCGGGTCTTAGAATCAAGACAATAACAGGAAAGGAAGGGCTGAATCATACATGATCCAGAGAGCACAGACTCTCCAGTGCTTGTGTTTTAGGAGCATATCCCAAGCAGAAAGGAAGCAGTAAAGCCTTTTCATAGATCAGTTATCAAGGTATAGTCCGTGAGTCAGCAGGGTGAGCATCACTTGCGAACTTACTAGAAATACATATTCTGGATCACACCCCAGCTTTTCTGAATCAGAAACTTCAGAGAATGAATTTAGCAAAGCGTTTTTAGAAGCTCTTCGGGAAATTCTGCTGCACACTTGGATTTGAGAGCCACTATGTCAGATAAACCTGAAGACATATATCTCAGCTCTCCCATTCACCAGGCAAGTGTTTAACCTTGCTGTCTCAGAGGTCTTACCCATAAAAATGGAAAATAGTGATGAGTCTTATTTTATATGGGCATTGAAAGAATTGAATGAGACAGTCCATGTAAAGTCCTTTCAAAATGCCTAGGATATAATAAATTCTCAATAAATATTAGGAATTATCAGCTATTCTTTTATGTGCAAGGATATAATCGATGGAAAGAAGCTGGTCAGACCCTGGCTATAAAAATAGAAGAAACTATATCTAATTTGAGAGAACAAGAGAAGGCTATTTGGGCTGCCACAATAAAGCAATTCTAATATGGAAAGATTTAAAGGAAACCCCAAATGGTGGACAAGCAGGTAAACTCAAATGGAAAGGGTTTCAAACTAAGAAGACAGGAGGGGTTGAAACAGTCATTTGAAAAGTCCATTGAGGAGCTAGAGGTAAGGTCTCCTGCTGGCCTTTGTAGGAATGAGAAAAGGAACCCCTTTTGGGTGGATACAATCCCTCAGGTGCTTTGCATGGCCACTGAATGCTCTCCTTTGTGTCAAGGGACAAAAACTTCCAGCAGGGCTCATGGTTGGAGAAGCAGACAGTGGATGGAATTTGGACCCCCATATCCACTCTGCTAGGTTCCCAGGCAGAGGGCAAAACTTACATAATCCCACACATTATTCCTAATGGCAAATCAAGGTCTTTGTCTTTGATTAATACCTCCACTTGACTTTGTTAGAAATAAAGATAACTGGCAAGCATTTCAAGATTGAAACGAAATGACTTGATAACCTTGAAAAGGCTGAATCCCCCTACTCTGAGGCTTTATTGCCCCTATCAGTTGGTGTTCACAAAGCCTACACCTATCTACTTGCTCTTATGAGCCTCACAGATATTGTAAACTTCGAAGAAGAAAAACAATAAAACCTAACTCCTGGAAAATAGTGACAAATGAGATGGTCAGTGTGTCCATACCTTGGAAACTGCAGAGCCCTGCTTACGTGTAAGGTAGAATGACAGGTTTCATTTGTTGTCTCTGTGACCAAACATCTAATAAAGCCTCTGTTGTTTCCCTTTCCAAAAGTCTGGAGCTATATTATTGTTGCTTTACTGTTTAATTGACCATTGCCTTTGTACTGTGTAAACATGATTCAGACTCATTTCTGAGAAAGATACTTCCTCTTAACACCAATGAAGCACCAGTAATATGATCTAATTGGAAACACTAATTTCTAAGGAACAGAAGCAGCACATGGACAAGAGTCTGCTCTTCTCTTCCCTCCATTCCTATTACCATCATTAGTCCCACCACCCCACATTCACTGTCACACAGGAGTGTCATGACTGTTACTATGAATCAACCTTCCAACTCTTGCCAGATCTGGTCAAAAGAAGAGGTCCCTTCCCACTGCATTCTGTGTTACAAACGGTTCTTCTATGAAAAACTAAGTACTATTGAGTCACTTTAGGATCCTGTGGAGAACTTCCATCTTGGGTTACAATGTTTGGAGCTCTTGGTTTCACAACCTAACCAGAACTATTTTCGTTAACACTCACTCCTCTTCTGAACTACTGCCATACCTCACCTACTGGCTGGCATAGAATAAAATCCGAATACTTAATTGCACCAGCTGTGGGAACTACACACTCCTTTGCTCATTCTACACAGAGATACGTGTAATCAAACCTGGTCTACAGCCCAATTTATAACTCAGTTTCTGTGACTCAGGTGAGTGAGGTCCTGGGACACCTCATCTGAGTTTGCTTATATTTGTCAGAAACACAAAAAAATAATCCCAGAGCATAGAGATTTACCGCCTCTTCTACCTGCCACTGCTATCCTTGTTAAATAGGCTCCTTAAACAGTCTCTGTTTGGCTTCCCCTCATTCTCAAAATTTCTATCCCTTTAGTGGGCTGATTCACGTAGTCATCAAACAGATGTTGGACTAAACAAAGATCAAGGCAAAGAAGACTGGTCAATGCAAATGAGGAACATTTATTTGTATTCTAATTAACTTAAAAACAGTGACTCTGAACTCCTGTTGAGCCAAAAAAAAAAAAAAAAAAGTACCCGGGAAACAATTTAAAGGACCTTTGCTAGGGGCCCACCACAGGCCAATTCAATCCAAGACTCTGAACATAGCTTCAGTCATTTTGAAAAGATGCCCAAGTAATACTAGTGGTCAGCTAATGCAAGAACCCTTGAAAAGAAAAAAAGATAGGCTTCCAATGGCAGGACAGTACAAAGCATGTTTACTACCTCAAAAATTGGTGATGGTGAACATTCAATACTAAGTCCTCTCAGTCTGATGACAAAAAAGCCCAGGGGTCTAGATTTATTTAACATTTCATGATCGGAATCAAAATATCAGTATAGTATTTAGAGTGAGTAGAATATGACATATTCAGGGAATATAAACTCACAAGAGACATAGGGCTTCATGAAGCTCTGCAACATATAATGTTTGGACACTATATATGTTGTTTTATTTCTAGCATGGCTACTCTCTGAAAATGATGTTCTATCTTTAAAAATATGTTTGTGCTCAGCAAGTATTACATTCTTTTATGAAGCAACCAGAGCCATGTTGACTGCCTACTGATGTGGGAGCCTATGGTAGGGAAGAACAGAACTAGGCAGAGAAAGCTAGATTGTATGCTGGGAGAAAGAAGAGCAGAGTCAGAGAGATGCCAGGAAGCTGCCACCAGAGACATACGCTGGGAACTTTACCCGGTAAGTCACAGCCACGTGGCGATATACAGATTAATAGAAATGGGTTAAATTAATATGAGTTAGCCAATAAGAAGCTAGACCTAATGAGCCATGCAGAAATTTAATTAATACAGTTTCTGTGTGATTATTTTTGGTCTAAGCTAGCCTGGTGGCAGGAAACCAACAAGCAACCTTTCTCCAACAGCCTATCCCTGAAGATTTTTATAGACTGGAGCTTACAGACCCCAGGAATAAATACTGTAGATCCTGGGACTAAAACCTCAGGCCTTCTTCCAGCAATGATCATAATTAAGGCCCAATAGTTGAGAGACTTGAATTTTAAAATGGATTCTGGTTAAAAGCCAGGCCTAAAACAGACTATTCTCTAGCAAGTCCATTGTTATGTTAAGAAAAGGAATGGGGTCAGCACTAACTCTAGAAGCAATCAGTTAAGAAGTGGTTTCTGAGCTCCAGGTCCTGAAGTGATGAAGTGGCTGCAGTTTGACAATAAGCGCTGTTCCCATATATCACTGCCACTTCCAGAGTATGTAAAGACGAGATTTATTTTCAAAAACCAAATAAAAAGGATAGAAAAGAAAATGTCAAAACGAAGGGTCAAAAACGTAAGAAAAAAAACAAAGATCTGATTCTAGAGAACGAGGAGTGTTTCCTCCCCAGATCAACTCAAATCCTGGGTGTCATTGCAGCTTCGGTGAGTCAAATCCTCTGTTGCACATTTTGCCCCTTTCCTCGGCAAGAATCCTCTCTGAGCACAGAGCTTCCCTTGCAATGAGAGACATATTAATAGAAAGCATGCTGTTCCATGTTTCGTTCATCACCTAAGTGCCTTCCATCACAACGAGCTGCATGCTGCAGGGAGAAGAAGGCCACTTTAGGAGGAAGGGGAGAGATGGACTTTAGCACTCTAGAGAAGATGGGTTCTGAGTGAGATGTGATGACGCACAGACTGGGCAACTATGAAGAAACGACTCAGACAAGGGGCCAAAAAAAAAAAAAAAAAAGACAGGCATTTTAAAAATGAAATCCCAAGAGCACATTGCCGTGGTTAGTCTGAAACTGCTATGGTTCTCGGGACAAGTTGTCTGGCTACCGTACTCTTGATGTCTTTCTTCTACACCAGGGACAGAGCTCAGGTGCTGGTACACAAGAGCGTTAAAATCCCTAGAAAGTACGATTGACTCCACTGAAGCCACATTCTTGGGGTCTGAGTATCCATGAAAGAGGGCATGCACATAAAGAACTAGGGAGCAATGTGCCAGCCTAGGGTATGAAGGCAGAAAATCTTTTAGAGACCGTCATGCTTAAACCACATTTAAACCTCGGGCGGGGTGCAAGCACTCACTGCGAATTCTGTCTGCCTGGCGAATCTGCTGCAGAGCTTTCTGAACGCTTTGACTGTCTTGTCCTGTGCTCAGGATGACCCCTACAGGTAGACCGTGGCTCTGAAGAGCAGTTGAGACTCGACTGGCTGTGTGCACCCAAATGTCTTCATCTGAGGAAACGACCCCAGCTTGAGCCCACTGGAAATACTTCATGACAGTTACAAGCACCCGGATAGGAGAAGGGAGTGTCCGAGAGAAGGTCGGGTAGCTCTGTTTGTTATCTAATTCATGATTCACACAAGCCCAAGAGAAAATCCCTTTGTCCCAGCTGTTTCCCAGGAGTGAGGCTGCTTCACAGTAGCCAGGGTTGGCAGGGCCAACAAATCCTGAGGCCATCTGCTGGTGGGAAATGAAACTGGAGAGGGCGTTGGAAGTCCTGCAGTCTTCATTAAGAATCACATATTCGAAGGAGTAACTCCTGTCAAATTCCACATCCCGGCTGATTCGTTCGATTGCTAAACCAGCAGCAACCTCAGGCAGGGCCTTTGAGAAGAATGGATCACACGTCCAGGGGCCTATGACCCCTATCTTGTAGGGGAGTGCTCGCGTCCACCGCAGGAGAGACACTAGGGCCAGGAGGCACACATATTGCCAGAACTTGGAGGATGTAAGGCCATGGTGTCCCGACAGTCTACTGGAAATGGCAAACCAGGACAGAAGGCGAGAAAAAGGCCAGGGTCCGAAGAACATAGCCTTGCTGTCTTTCAGCAAGCTAATGATGAGATACTGGAGGGTTACTCTGCCCTCTGGAGATGGACAGTGGTATTTCCGAGTGCCTGTCAACCAGAGTAAAATTTTGTTACATGAGTCTGAAGCCTCTGGGGAAAATCACTTATGAAACAATGAAGTCTCCCAAGAGTCCAACCTCTTTTGATGAACTCTACCTTCAAGAAGCAATTGAAGTGTTCCCCCACTTCGTGCTACCTTAGTTAACCCTCCCAGGTTGAGTTCAGTGCGCTCATATCCATAACTGTGAGAGAAGGGATTCCTTTCGCACAAAGCTGGCTGCGATACACATACAGGACTGACTGATGCCTCTGTGCTTACAGAATGTCACAGAGAATAAGCAGTGACAAGGGCAGCTGTGTGGAGAAGAGATCCCACTGGACTAGGAGTTCCTGAAGCCAAGTTCCCAGCAAAGAAAATCAGATGAATGTATGCAAAATGGATAAAGAACGTTGAAGTTGGCCCAAGACCGTAAATGTCATCAGTAGACAGAATTCATTGCTCACTACTATAATCATAGCATTTCAAAGATTCAGACTGCAGAAAGCTCAGCCCAGCATCCGGCGTACAGACTGAAATCCTGTCTCGAAGGGAAATTTAAAATATATATATATATATATATATATATATATATATGGAAACATGAATCGATCAAGAGAGATGATACTGAGGGAAACCATTAATAAATACTTGCTTGAATAAAATGTCAAAATAATGGCTTGGCTCTCCTTGGGGCTGATAATCAGCACAGCTGTGCATTGATCAGGCCATGCTATTATTGTTTGATTAACTGTAATCATTTTGCCCATGGTAGCCCTGTTGGATGTGATCCTGGCTCCAAGCCCTAATTTTGTGAGAAAGCCTAATTGGGGCACACCTGGTAGATTTTAAAGACCCACCAAACTACTGTGACTAATCTTCACACACCAGAGCAAGCTGTTTAAATGACAGTGGGGGGTGGGGCAACGTGGGAAAGGAAGCAGTTCTAAAAGTAACGTGCCAAACACTGAGGGGTATGAGGGTCAGAAAGAGAAGCTCCCAACTGCTTTAAGGGTGCTTCTGGAATGGCCACATGCCTGAAGATCTCACGTCCATTACAAGACTTTGAAAGACAATATAGTCTTATTTCTCTTCCATAAAAACCCACACCCGGTCTGCATGCTATTGTGGAAGCATGAGGGTCGGGCACAACTTAAAGTAGAAAGCGTGGTCTACAAGCTGAGATCTAGCAAACAGCCACACACTTCTTCTCCCACCTTCATCCCATTCCAGGTTTTTCCATTGTGTGTGAGGGGTCCCTGTTTCAAGTACATTTTGGGATAAAGATATTGAATTATACAACTCTTAGCTCACAGGGCCTCACCCTTTCTACCAACAGGGGTGGACAATAAAAGCAACCCATGTGGTGGACCGACCAGCAATTAGGTGAAGAAGCTGCCATCATTCATTGGTGGCTTGTGCATTACAAAATTTAGGATGAAAATCATCCCCAGTGTGATAGTGCTGCGGTAGGACATTTAAGAGGTGAGTAGGCCTTTAAGAGAGATGGGCAGGCTTTGGGGGAACTTGATGTTCACACAGGGATGAATGAGCTCTTGGGAGGATGAGTGTGTTCTTATAGAGTGAGTACCTGGTGTTTCAAGCCACGTGATCTCTTATATGTGTTCCTACCATTCTATGTCACCTGAAATGTTACAGTGTACCATGAGATCCACAGTGGATGCAGCTGCCAGATCTTGAATTTCCTATTTTCCAAGATGTGAACTAAACAAACATCTTTCTTTTAAAAAGTACTAAGCCTCAGATATGTTGTCATAGCAACGCAAAATGGACTATGGAAGACAAACAATTGGTTCTACTAACGCAAATACACCAGTCTTATGAGTTCTTTTCCATAACCTGTACATTTAAATTAGAAATCAGCACCCAGAATAATAAAGGCTAAAATGTACTGCATTCTTAGTATGTGAAAAGCAGTAGGTTATACCCCTTGCATATATTATCTTATTTTAATAACAACTTAATTTAAAGAATTCATTATACCTCTTAGAAGTACCTGCTGTCACAATTAATTATAGATGAGGAAGGAATGCAGAGAAAGAACAACTCACCTGGGGGTGCACCACGGTAGACTGAGGATTTACACCCCAGTTGATTAAACACTGTGATAGAAGGCTTATACATATCCCCTAATCTATAAAATAATTGAGATCACCTCATTCTACCTTCTATTCTACTCAAATTGAATTTTATTGGCTCATTTGTGGTTTAAGACCTCCTTAGTCCTCCCCTCTCCATGAAAGAATAAATTAGACAAAGAGTTAGAGAAACAAAGCAAATTGGAAGGAACAATGAAAAATTCGCTATCTAAATAGAAGGAACCTGCAGTTTGTGTTTAATCCTAGCTCTGCCATAACCTGACTTGAAGCACACTGTTGCAAAAGTGGAAATGGGGGTCACTTGTTAAGCTGCACTATATCCCAAGCTTACACTGGTGTTCAGGAATGGAAGTCTTAGAAGCACATCCCCTCATGCTCAATTTCTTCATCTGGAAAGTGGATAAATATAATCTATAATCTTTTGAAGAGAGCTGGTTAAATAAGTTATAATGCTAAGCACACAACTGTCTTTCCATAACACGGGTTCTTCCCTGCTGCTCGCAAAGTGGATTGTCCTGGCAATCAGAAGGCCAGGTCTCTGGGTCCAGCTCTACTAGTGACTCAAAATGCAACGGGCAACAAATTCCTCCCTTCTTTGCCCTAACCTGGACTTTGAGCTCTTCAATTATCTTTCTTCTCTGGCATACAGTGATCCTGGCTTCCATGTTTCTTCCAGAAAGTTATTCCAAACCCCTCCACTGTTAAAAATTCTTGCTAGACCACCTTTAAAAGGCTTCTTTTTCAGTTCCATCCCCAACTCTTTTCCACTGAATTCCATCGGACAGATCCGGGGGGTTTTGTTTGTTTGTTTTGTTTGGGTTTTTTGTTTGTTTGTTTGGTTGGTTTGTTGGTTTTTCAAGACAGGGTTTCTCTGTAGCTTTGGAGCCTGTCCTGGAACTAGCTCTTGTAGACCAGGCTGGCCTCAAACTCACAGAGATCCGCCTGCCTCTGCCTCCCAAGTGCTGGGATTAAAGGCATGCGCCACCACTGCCTGGCTCAGATCCAGTTTCTTAATTTCGATTTAGAGTCCTTGATCAAGGACCTCCCATGTGAAGCCTACTCTCTCCTTCAGTGTGAGTTAAACTATGCTGACAGCCTGGATGCCTAAAGCCACCACTTACCATTATTACTCCTAAACACACATTTAGAACCTAAGCACTTTGCACTGTGCCTGAATCATAGTAAATGCTCACTAAATATTTGTTGAGCAATTAGTGAAGAGAAAAAACAGCTGTAATGAGACATTTTCACATTGAAAAGGCCCTACTTTAGACCTGAGTCAGTATCCACTTTTCAAAACGATCCACAAAGTGAAATTTGCAGCCCCAATTTTTTTCTCAGTTCTCGCTGGCCTCTCCATTAATAGAGAGCTCAAGAACTTCATAGAAACCTCTCTTCAAATCATCTGCATGGATATGTGAAGAATGAGGACATTTAATGCCTTCTCCCACTCTGCTCAAGCGAACAATGCTGGAAATAAATAGAGGTACAGGCACGTTTGTGCCCAAATAGTCAAATTTGCAGTACTTTCATGCCTAAAGTGCAGGGAGATGAAGAGCACCCACGCTTTGAAGAGGAAAATTAGGGCTTGCAACTCAAAGCCACCAGCTATCCTTTCTAGTGTAAGCCTGGCATTCTAATGGGATAATCCAGGCCACTCTTCCCAAGCACAGTGCCTGACCCATCTCAAGTTCTAAAACGTTTACATTTCTGGAAGCATTTTCAAAGTTTATATGCACTTATAACATAGGCTCTTCCTCTAGCCAGGGGTCAAAAAATGTCCCTTGCCTATCCTTCCCAGTTACTGCTGCTCTTTTCCTTCATTAACTACAGAGTGAATGCCCCACCAAGCTGAAGATCTACCCTCTCACTCTTTCTGGCATGTATGTCATGCATTACGCGCTACTAACTCTGCTAGGTCTCCCTGGAGAACCACAATTGCCTATGTTGCTATTGTATTTCATCTTGATTCCACAGCTCAAAACTTTACTGGAGAAAAACTTAATCTTAAAAAAAATGAATAGAGGAGTTAAAGGAGGGATGAAAGGGGGAAAGTGGAGATAAGAAGGGGGAGGAAGAAGGAAGTAAGGAAGGAGGAAGTAAGGAAGGAGGAAGGAAAGAGGTAGTAAGGAAAGAGGAAGTAAGGAAAGACACCTTCACCTGTTGGTTTTGATTTAAAGACAAATTATAACACACTCTTGTGTAAAAGGCCTCTGTCTGCGGGAAGGTCCCCTAGGGTTAATGGGAAGCATAGACATAAATAAAATGAAATCTGAAGTTATGAAATTTTGGAACTAAAACACTACCAACCCCACAGTTCTGGGGTTGTTGCCTAGGTAACTCCTTGGTAACTCAGGTGTGAAGATCTGCATGGGGGTCAAGCTTCCTCAGACTATGCTTAGCACGTAGGAATGCACCATTTCCTCTCAGATTGCCTTCCCAATCAGCTGAACATACGCAAGGAGAGAGTGTGACAGATAGAGCTGAGGGAAATGGCTCCTCATCCCAGCTTGTCACGCTGGGGACTTCTCCAGATGATTGATCTTTGCAGTTATAGCCTGAATCAAGTTAACAGCTTGGCTAAGACAACATCAGGAAGAAATAAAAAAGAGTCATGAGAGAAAGTAAATGAAAGCTTGGAGAAGAGTTTTTAAATCCAGATCTTGATTTAAAAGCGTCTTCAAGGGCTGGAGAAATGGCTCAGTGGTTAAGAGCACTGGCTGCTCTTCCGAAGGTCCTGAGTTCAATTCCCAGCAACCACATGGTGGCTCACAACCATCTGTAATGAGATCTGGCGCCCTCTTCATGCAGGCAGAATGTTGTATACATAATAAATAAATAAAATCTTTTTAAAAAAAAAGCGTCTTCAAGTCTCTGTCTCTCTCTCTCTCTGTCTCTCTCTCTCTCTCTTTCTTATCCTCTCATTCTCTCCCTCCCTTTCTTTCCTTTCCTTCTTTTATACCATGTATCACAGTAAAAGTAACATACCTCCCAGTGTCTGAGCTCATACGTGGGCTGTTTTTCTTCTCCCATCACAATCTCTCCTATAAACAAGAGTTATCAACTACTTACCATGTAATTCACCACTCAAATATCTTCAGTGGACGACCTGTGCATGCAGATCTCAGGCACAGCTACTCCAACGCATCCATTTCTGCACATCTTCCAGGCTGTCCTAATCCTGCTAAGGACTCCAGTCTGTTGACATCTTCCGTTGAAAGAGTAAATGATTATGAGGCATAGTAAACCTTCGGGAACCCACTCCAGCATCCCCACACCAAGATCCGGATTAGGATTTAGAGTGACACTTCTAATCCTTTAAATTGATCCCACCTGTAAGAGCTGACCTAAATGCATTGACCCAGAGAGGCATCCTCTTGAATATTAACCTTCATCAGGCGATGAAAGGAGACAGAGACAGAGACCCACATTGGAGCACCGGACTGAAATCTCAAGGTCCAAATCAGGAGCAGAAGGAGAGAGAGCACGAGCAAGGAACTCAGGACCGCGAGGGGTGCACCCACACACTGAGACAATGGGGATGTTCTATCGGGAACCCACTAAAGCCAGCTGGCCTGGGTCTGGAAAAGCCTGGGATAAAACCGGACTTGCTGAACATACCGGACAATGAGGACTACTGAGAACTCAAGAACAATGGCAAAGGGTTTTTGATCCTACTGCACGTACTGGCTTTGGGGGAGCCTAGGCAGTTTGGATGCTCACCTTACTAGACCTGGATGGAGGTGGGTGGTCCTTGGACTTCCCACAGGTCAGGGAACCCTGATTGCTCTTCGAGCTGATGAGGGAGGGGGATTTGATTGGGGGAGGGGGAGGGAAATGGGAGGCGGTGGTGGGGAGGAGGCAGAAATCTTTAATAAATAAATAAATTAAAAAAAAACAATTAGAACCCTCTAGATGGGTGCATCCTACACAGGCTACTGCCTTCAACCTTTCCAGCCAGACTCACATAGCCTTGGATGTGGCCTGTGTGTTTCTCCTTTCTCTCCTTCTATCTAATAACTACAAAGCTCCCTTTTCTCCAGGACTGCTACTTCTAAATGCCAGAACATTCATGAGCTGTTCTGGTCCCAGATATGAATGATAATGCAGGCTGGCTCCCTGAAAACTACAAAGTAGATGAAATTTCTCTCCCTCATATATCTCCCTTATGGGCTCGCACTTTCTTTTCTTCCGAAAGGGGGTTTCGAACTTCCCTGCACTCCAGTCTTTCTACTTCCTTGAGAGTTCAGATCTGTGCTTTTCCCATCATCCTTCCATCTGGGTATCTGCTCACCATTTATTCAGGGCACTACTCTGGAATCCAGAGTTTAAAAGTTGAGATATTAATGAATAAAATTACTTCTATTAAGTAACGGTTACTACATGACAGTCATTTTTATAAAAGCTTAATTCTGGCATAATTCACCTGTCATATTTACTCTCATAAAATGTATGACTTAGAGTATTTTGGTATACTCACAAAATTGTTCAATTATTACTAGCCTCCCTTCCCAGAATCATTTTCATTTTCCCCATGAGCAAATTCTATCCCCTGTTAAAAATAACTCTCGATTCCCCTTTGCTCCTATGCCTAGGTAGCCACTGTTCTGCTTTTGTTTTCTGTAGCCTGCCTTTCCTGGACACATATAACTAGAATCATGCAGTATGTGGCCTTTAGTATCTACCTTGTTTCCCTTACCATTATATTTCCAAGATTCATTCTTGTCCCATCATTCCTAAATACTTTATTCCTTTTTATTTATGTAAAAGGATTCTCTGGGCACTTGTGTGCATATATGCGTGTGTGTGTGTGTGTGTGTGTGTGTGTGTGTGTGTGTGTGTGTGTGCGCGCGCGCGTGCGCGCGCGCACACAAAGATAAGAAGATCAGTGTCATCCTCAATAACTATCCACTTTTTTTTTGATATGGGGTTTCTCACTGAACCAGAATCTGGCTAGAGTGGTACCTTGTGAGCCTTGGGGACCCTCTTGTCTCTGCCTCACAATCGCTGAAATTACAGGAGCACGCCACTGTGCTCAGTCTTTGTATGTGTGTTCTGGGAGATAAACTCAGGTATCCATGCCTGAAAGTAAGCATTTCACAAACTGAGTCATCTCTGCAACTGCAATCGCACATAAAATGTTTAGGAGGGCCAGGAGGTAGTAGTGCACACCTTCAGTCCCAGCACTCGGGAGGCAGGCTCAGGTGAATCTCTAAGGTGAGGCAGCCTAGTCTACCGAGCAAGTTCCAGGACAGCCACAGCTACATAGAGAAACCCCATCTCGAAAAACAACAAGAAAAACCATTAAGTGGAAATACTTTTCTTTTCTCTTGGGTACGTACATAGAGAAGTCCTGGCACATGTATCCCCCACACCCTCGTGCAGTGCCTGCAGAGGGAGCCCATTCTTTCCTTCCCCCTTTACATAAATTCAGGGGATTGAACTTGAACCTCTAAGATTGTAAGTTCATTTACATACTGAACCATCTAGCTAGGCCCCTGACTTCCTTTATAATTACAGTTACAAAGAACAGAGAACTGTCTCTTCACATTTAATAATATTTTTATACTAAACACTACAGAAGACTTCAAAGACAACTATCTTGGAAAAGTGGCCAAGGCCTCATGTGGCATTAGGTACCAATCCTCATATTCCTTCCATGACTGAGATATAGGCTAGAGCATGGTATAACATAAGGGCCTGCTTGTTGGGGTTTATGTCCTGCCCAGTTCGCACAGCTGGTAAGCCCCCAAAGAAAATCACACAGAGAGTCTACGTTATAAACTGATTGGCCCATTAGCTCAGGCTTCATATTAGCTCTTATAACATATATTAACCCATTATCCTTATCTATGTTAGCCACATGGCTCAGTACCTTTTTCAGCAGGGTAGGTCACATCCTGCTGCTTCTCTGGTCTGGGCAGGACTGGGGAGAGAACTTCCTTCTTCCCAGAATTCTCCTGTTCTCATTGCCCCGCCTCTATTTTCTGTCTGTCCCACCTATATGTCCTGCCTGGCTACTGGCCAATTAGCGTCTATTTAAAATGTAATTGACAGAATACAGAATTGTCCCACATCAGCATGGGCTATAAAAACGGATCCACAATAATCAGTCCCTAGTTCGTCACCCAGAATGAGGCTTTGGACAAGTTCTTTCTTCAAGTCTGGAAATCTTATGTGAACCCAGGGAACCTATTGGGGGAAAAATAAGTTTAAAGACAGAGGAAAGCTACTAGACAAGATGTCAGACAAATTGCCACACCCCTCCTCTTTTCAATGAGGCCTCATACTGGCAACTTTCAAGCCTTAAAAAAAAGTTTCCTGGGGGCTGGAGAGATGGCTCAGAGGTAAACAGCACTGGCTGCTCTTTCAGAGGTCCTCAGTTCAATTCCCAGCAACCACATGATGGCTCATAACCATCTGTAATAAAATCTGGTGCCCTCTTCTGTACTGTAGGATACATGCAGGAAGAACCCTGTATATATAATACATAAAAATCTTTTAAAAAAATTTTCCATGCCCTGATGCCACTGAGATGTCTTTCTTGAAATATTTTTGAGCAATATTTGCTATCTTTCTGTGTCTGAGTATTTCGTCTACATGTATGTCTATGCGCCACGTGCATGCAGTGCCTGCCGATGGAGTCCAGAAAGGGGAGTCAGATTCCCCGAGGCCAGAGTAACAGATGATTGTGAGCTGCCATGTGAGTGCTGTGAATTGAACCTGGGTCCTCTGGAGGAGCAGCCAGTGCTCCTAACTGCTGAGCCCCATCACTGAAATTTCTTTAGTCCACTCAGTAGTAATCGCAAAAGTCTCTCTCCATTTATCATGTTTATCATGCCCACCAAGGAGGCATCACCAGGATGTATCTTTTAAAAAGACAGTCTGGGGTCAGGAGCAATATCATAATAACCAATTACTGTGCATGTCCTCACACATGGCACTAAAAATGCATTATTTATTTTTCATAACAACCCTAAGACACAGAGACAATTCCGAACTTCACTTTACACGCGGAGAAACTGACTAAGCCCATATAGGTTATGTGGTCACACAGTTAGTGAATGATGGGGTTGTGACTGGAATTCAGGGAGTGTGGGTTAAGAGCCTGGCACTTAATAATTTTGCTATATTACTTCAGATTGCACAGAAACAATAGGAAGGTGATTTTATACATATATATTTCTGTGCATATGTATATGTATTTATCTATGACATTACAAATGGGCTTGGTTTTCTGCAGTTTTAACTGAACAGGCGGAATTTTGCTCCAGCTGTCATAGTCGGTCCAGAAAAGAAGGCCCGCATAAAGGTCAGCACTGCCCTCTGGTGGTCAGTTTCAAAACTGAAATTAAAACTAAAGCGGTAATGACAGCACATAGCCACAGGATGTCACTATATCATCATATAAAACCCCTCTAACATGAATTTTTAATATTAATATAAGGGTGTACATGCTGGTTGTGAAAATATTTTGTGCTGCAAAACAGTACAAAGTCATTAAAATATTTTGTTTACATTGAATCTAGTATATTGTGAATTTGTTTTTTTGAGACAAGGTCTCACTCTACAATGCAGACTGGCCTACACTTACGGCAATCTTTCTGCCTCTGCCTCCCAAGTGCTTTGAATAGAGGTGTCAGCCACCACACCGAATTTACATTTTATTTTATTCTATGAGACAAGGGCTCATGTAACTGTGGCTGGCCAGGAATTAACTATGTAGTCCAGGCTGGCCTTGAACTTACAGACCTGCTTAATTCTACTTCCCAGTTGCTAGGATTAAAGGCATGTGCCATTACACCCAGTGCAGTTATTTTCTAAATATGACATTACAACATACACGTTCTCATTAAAATCACAGGCTACGGAGTTAAACTGGACCTACCTGCAAACACAGGCTCCACCTTTCCTAACTTTCACTTCTGGAGGCCATGCCCCATAGCTTCTCTCACATACATTGACAGGAAATGTTACATGTATATTTGAAGAATAATTTAGAGGCTGGCTGAGATGGCTCAGCTGTCAAAGAGCACTGGCAGAGGGCTAGGGTTCAGGTCCCAGCACCTACATATTGGCTCATAATGTCTATAACTCCAGTTCTGGGGATTCCAGCATCTTCTTCTGTCCTCCTCACAAAGCAGGCATAGATGTGGCGCAGGCATCCATGCAGACTAATACTCGTGTGCATAAGCTAAAGATAAATCTTTTATTTAAAAAAGGAGAATTTGAAGAGTTTAAAGTTTTGACTTTAAAATTTATTGCTTGTTATTTTTTTGGTGAAATTTCTGTGGTTGTTCTTTGACACAGATTCTCACATATAGCCCAGATTGGCCTCAACTTGCTATGTAACTAACTAGAAAACTGAATTTATTTTTATTTTATTTTAAAATTTGAGTGTGCATGTGTATATGCATGTATGTTTGTGTTTGTGTATGTGTGCGTGCATGTGCAAACATGCTACAACATGCTAGTTCAGGTCAGAGAACAACCTGAGAGAGTCAGTTCTCTGCTTCCACTATGTGAGACTTAGCTACCAAACTCAAGTTATGAAGCTTTAGGCCAAATGCCTTTACCCACTGAACCATCTAATTGGCCCTGACACTGAATTTGTGATCCTCGTACTTCTGCCTCCCAAGTATTGGGAGTATATTTATACTTCTTAGTAGAAATAGTATATATTCATTCGTTCTTATAAACATACCATTTAACTAGCCATTTTGACAAACTACTGAATTTTTCTGAATTTAAAGTGTAAGCATTAGTAAAAATCAATGCACTGTATGTTTTGACATTTACTTAACATTTATTGACTTGGATTTCAGAGTTATCTTGATGTGTTGAGCCAGTTAATCCCAACAACTTTAGTCAGGTTTCAGTCCTTTGCAGGACCTTGAGAATGCCACAGGTCTGAGGCATTGTGCCTATAATGGTTGAAAATTAAAACTTCTGGTTAATATTATTATCATGTCACTTATGTGTTATTTTTACAGCTGCAAAATATTTATATCTATTCCAAAGTGGGCCCATCAATATTCTGTCACTATAGATTTAGGTTGTTTCCAGTTCTCCCATTATAAATGATGTGAAATATTTAAATATAAACCTATTTACAATATATTAGATGATTACTTTAGGATAGATTCTCAGACATGAAATTCATCACATCAGTGTATATGAAGATCGGCTATAGTTCATAGCATATGTGGTGCAATTATTTTACAAAATATTACGAACAATTTGTGCTCTTCTCAATAGCAAATAAAAGCTCCCATTCTATTGTTTCTCAGTAGATTTGTGGACCCTCCAAAATGGCATTTTGTTTTAGTATGTATTTCTATAATATGTGATTTAATTAAACAATCTGTGGGCAAACTATTTTGTAAGCCAAACCCTTATAGTGCTTAATGAATTACCTTTTTCTGCATCTAAGGTTCAAGAATAGGCAGAGAATGCTCCAAATTAGCATTTTCTTCACTTATGCAAAACTACAGAGTGAGGGGCCTGTGAGATGGCTCAGTAGGTAACGGTATTTGCTGCTAAGATTGAGGATCTGGGTTCAATTCCTGGAACCCACAGAGTGAAAGGAGAGAGTTGACTCCCATAGGTTGTCCTCTGACCTCTGTGTGGTGGCACACATATGACCACACACATGCATGAGTGCATGTACACACACACACACACACACACACATGTGCACACATGCACAAAGTAAATAAAAATGTAGTTAAAAAATAAAGCAAAAGGAAAGAACTCTGTAGTATCTAATACTATAAAAAGCCTTACAATCAGATAATAAAAGGGATTGGTTCTGCTTCCTCTCCATGTCGGAACATTATGCAGTTAGGATTATTCATATAGAACAGATGTCATCAAATAAATACACCTTGTGTAATGTTTGGTACTTGAAAGCAGTCTGACAAAGTAGAAAGATTTTGTGTGTGTGTGTGTGTGTGTGTGTGTGTGTGTGTGTGTGTGTGTGTGGTTTTTATGTGGTGTTCGCTGTCCACCTTACAGAGAGTAGTTGAGGTTTTGACAGAGAAGTTCTTTTTTTTTATTTTATTGAGAAAAGAAGAAAAAAAAACAAGTTTCCACCTCCTCCCAGCCTCCCATTTCCCTCCCCATCCTCCCACCCTTCTCCCCCTCCTCCCACCCTTCTCCCCCTCCCCCCACTCCTCTCCCCCTCCCTCTCCTACAGGGCAGGGAACCTTGACTGCTCTTTGCACAGAGAAGTTCTTAAAGGTAGCTTCCTGACCTCATTTCTAATCAGTGGATCTCAGATGGGGCTGTTCTTACAATGGGCTGCATAAATGAGATAAATATAAAAGAATATTCTCAGAAATGCCATACCAAACAAGGGTCTTGCTTGTAGTTCACTAAATATTGTTGCTGAGAACAACTAGCCCAGTCCAAAGAAACATCAGCCTGCCTGCCTGCCTGCCTGCCTGCCTGCCTGCCTGCCTGCCTGCCTGCCTGCTCAGATTCCCCTCTCAAGATCTCAAGACACTAGAGTCAGGACACACGAAGTCAGTTCCCAGAAGGAAGGGGAGCAGTAGACAGAGGCTGTTTGGTTTTTGGCTGCCCAGACCCAAAATAATCATATAGAAACTGTATTAATTAAAATGTTGTTTGGCCTATTTGCTTAGGCTTTCTGTTAACTAACTTTTACATCTTAAATTAACACATTTTTATTAATTTGTGTATCACCATGTGACTATGGCCAACAGGTAAGGTTTTGTCCGGTGTCTTTCTCCTTCATTGGCTACATGGAGCTTATAAAACAAGCCCAAATTTAAGCATGTTAGTTTTTTTCTATGGTATTTTTTAGCCTGTTGTCCAGACACATGCTAAAGGTGGCTCCAAAGAGGCACAAAAGGCAGCATAGCTTTAGGTAATGTTTGCAAACTCAAGAGAACAGAAATGGAAGTTTGACGAAGCCCCAAGCCCTGCTAAGATGTGAGTAGCCTTGAGTCTGAGGAGACAGAAAGGTGGAACTAGCACTAAGCACAAGCATTACCCTCTGTTAACCTGCCAGTCGTGCTGTGAAGAACAAAGACTAGGAATGAAGAATAGCAGCTAAAAAGTAGCGTGGAGTAGCAAATGCTTCATGAAGTTAATAGGAACTTCTTGAAGAACACCGATGCTGGGAAACACCCATCCCTGCATCTCATGGTGTGTTCTTCCCTTGATAGTAGGAATGTGGTAGGCTAGATATAAATGGATTCTAGCAAATATTGCAATCTAGCCTCCAGTTCTATCCCAGAAGCTTCATTGATTCAAATAATTTGTGTTTCTGTCACTTGCAAAAAGCAATATTGGTAGCCACACCAGTTACCAACAACTTTGAAAGAGTAAAAATAAGCTCAAACTCCCTGACCTTTAATCAAGGTGGAACAGGCTCACATCTGTGGGCCCTCACAACTAATATCACCATTTAAAGCAAAAGCAAAGGCAGTGAGATGGCTCAGCCTGTTAAGGTACTCCCCACAAAGCCTGAGAATCTGAATTTCAACCCTGAGACCCACATGGTAGAAACCTGCATTTAAAAATGTTTCTTCCCCCCACTGCCTCCCATTTCCTTTCCCCTTCCCCTGCCCACTCCCTGCCCATGTATTCTGAAACAGTCTCACTAGCCTCAAGCACTATAATCCTGTTGCCAGAGGCTCCTGAGTCCTGTGATCATTTAGGTGTGCCATCCCTTCCAGCTAAAAGGCCAATCTCTTGCTCACCTTTTCATTGTGTACTCATAATACATTGGGCTCATGTGTTTAAAAAGATCCCTCTCACCAATAGGCTAGACACAGGCACATTATAGACTGGGGTTAAAATTACCTGGCATGAGTGAGAAGGAAACATGGAACACACAACAAACTCACTTAGGAGTTTATTAGAAGGGGCGTATACAGGCCTGGGAAAGTCAGTGTGTAGAGAGAGAGAAAGATGGTGCGTCCAGCTTTTAAAAATTGCCTAGTCCATGTGCACAGGAAGTTGACACGGCTACATCATAGGCAGATGATGGGGCTCACACATACATGCAAGGGCTTAGCTGAGTCATACTTGGATGATGTAACCACATGCACACAAGGGCTTAGCTGAGTCACGGTGTGGGAGGTCCTTCTGTCTATGTGTTGTTTTTACTGGTTAATGAATAAATAAATGCTTTGAGCCTATGGCAAGGACAGAACAGAACTTAGTGAAAAACTAAGCTGAATGCTGGGAGGAAGAAAGGCAAAGTGGCAGGGGCACATGGAGTCATCAGGGACAGATGCTGGGAACTTTACCTGGTAAGCCACTGCCACGTGGCAATACAGAGATCAATAGAAATGGGTTAAATTAATATGTAAGAGTTAGCTGCTAAGAAGCTAGAGCTAATGGGCCAAGCAGTGATTTAATTAATACAGTTTCTTTGTGATTATTTTGGGTCTAAGCTAGCCAGGAATGAAACTAGTGCCTTTTTCTAACAGAGTCATATGTAGATGATACAACCACGCATTCATGTAAGGCCTTAGCTGAGTCATACATGGATGATGTAATCCATGCTGTACGGGGGTCACACGGGCCCTTTAACATCCCTGGGGGCCATTAGGCACTTCTGCCTGAGGGCTTGTCTGCACAAGAACCCGGAAGTATCAGCTTTTTTGTGGCTGAAATCATTACGGGGGTCCTATGTCAGATTCTCCAGTGTCTCATAACCCTATACTATGGAAGAACATTGCTTGTTTCTAGCAACAGAGTTTATTTCACAGTGAGTTGTTACTATGACTTGTGTACCTGGTCTTGAATAAGAAAGATGAAATAGTGACACTCAATGATCGGTTTTTCCTTCAGATCCCAGAGCCTGTATCTCAAGAGTCCAGCAGCTGAAGCTCAGCTTTGAATAGGCCAATGCATTACCTGGAAAGTGAGCACATTCTACCAGTAAAATAGAGGGACCTAGAAGAGGATCATGGAGTGCATCCCAGAATTGTTAATAACCACATACCTTCAGGCACCCAAAGGATACTGCTATCAGCAGCTTATACTCTAGAAGGAAGGGAAAGGGGCTCATCTAGGACAAAAGGAGGTGCTTCTGGGATGGATGGGACTCAAGCTGGTCTGTTCATCTAATCTTATGTCTGATGAGGATCCATTGGGATGTGCGTATTCACCCTGTCTTGGAGTTTTATTGCTGTGATGAGACACCATGACCACAGCAACTCTTATTAGGGAAACATTTCATTGGGACTGGTTTATAAGTCAGAGGTTTAGTTCATTATCAGCATGACAGGAAGCATGATGGCAGGCAGGCAGACATGGTGCCAGAAAAGTTTCTGAGAGTTCTACATCTGGCTCCTCTGGCAGTAGGAAGAGAAACAATGAGCCTGTTTTGAGCATCTGAAACTTCAAAATCCACCTCCAGTGACTTCTTCCCACAAGGCCACACCTACTCCAACAAGGCCACCCCTCCTAATAATGCCACTTCCTATATACCTACGGGGGCCATTTTCTTTCAACCTACCACAGTTTCCTTCCTATAACTGACTGCCATCATAAGGGTTAGATTTCCACTGGTGCCTCCTGTTGGCTACTGGGTATGATTAACTTGTTCAAAGATGTTCCCTCAGCACTCTCTGCTTCCTGCTGGTGGAGGAGGTATTCAAAGACATTAACTGTGCCAAATGCCAAACACACTAGAGAGGTCAGATTAATATGTAAAATAACCATTAAAAAGTGATGTTTCCACCATATCCAAGAACTGTGTAAAAGAAAAAGAATACAAACACATTATAGATCACAATTTGGATGCCACAGAATAAACAGATTGCAAGAAACATATCATTTGAGCTAGAGAGATGGCTCAGCAGTTATGAGCACTGACTACTCTTTCAGAGGACCCGAATCTAATTTCCAGCACCCATATGGCAGCTCACAGCTGTCTGTAACTCCAATTCCAGGAGACCCAACACCCATGGTAAAACACCAATGTACATAAAATAAAAATAAAATAAAGGAAGAAGCATATCATCTACCAGGGATGAATGATGAATAAGAAATAGAAAATATGAACAGAGCAACAGCTAGTATGGTAGTTTGAATGTAGTTACCTCCCTCCATAATCTCACAGGGAGTGTCACTATTAGGAATTGTGACTTTGTTGGAGGAAGTGTGTCACTATGGGGGTGGGCTTTGAGGCTTTCTATGCTCAGGATAACATCCAGTGTCTCAGTGGACTTCATGTTGTCTTCTGATCAAAATATAGCCAGCATCATGTCTGCCTACATGCTGCCATCCTCCCTGTCATGATGATAATGGACCGAATTTCTAAACTGTAAGCTGCCACCTCAATTAAATGCTTTCCATACAGAGTTGCTGAGGTCATAGTGCCTCTTCACAGCAATAAAAGCCTTAACTAAGACAACTAGTACAGTCACTGAAATTAGGCATAGAAGGAATGTATGTCAGTGCATCAAAGCCCATATGTGTCATAAGCATGGGTATCATGACATTGAATGTGGAAAAGATGAAAGCCTTGCCTTCCAGATCAGGAAGGAATGATTTCATCTTTCAACACTTTTACTCAACATTCTACTAAAAGTCCTAGTCAATTCAATTAGACAAGAGAAACAAAAATTGTCCAAGATGTTAAAGAAGAAAATCAAATCAAACTGCCCTCACAAATAATACAATTTTCAATGTAAAAACCCTAAAGACTTCACCAAATACTGTTAAAACAAAAAAAAAACAAATTTGATAATGTTGAAGGATAAAATACCAACATACAAAAATTATATTAATTCTATATATTAATAAAAGCAAATGAAAAAGAAAACAATATAACATCTATAATTGCTACAAAATTTTACAAATAAAAAAAGGTGAATGCTATCTATAGTAGGTAGGCTAACTGCATATCTTCACCTCTCTCTCCATCCCTCTAAATCTAATCACCTAGTGTCTTTTTTTTTTTTTTGGAGTGTGTTTTTTTTTTATTGAGAAAAAAAAATTTCCGCCTCCTCCCAGCCTCCCACTCCTCCCCCCTCCCCCCACTCCTCTCCCCGTCCCCCCACTCCTCTCCCCGTCCCCCCACTCCTCTCCCCCTCCCTCCACTCCTCTCCCCCTCCCTCTCAAGTCTGAAGAGCAGTCAGGGTTCCCTGCCCTGTGGAAAGTCCAAAGTCCTCCCCCCTCCGTCCTGGTCTAGGAAGGTGAGCATCCAAACAGGCTAGGCTCCCACAAAGTCAGAACATGTAGTAGGATCAAAACCCAGTGCCATTGTCCTTGGCTTCTCAGCAGCCCTCATTGTCCGCCATATTCAGAGAGTCCGGTTTTATCCCCTGCTTTTTCAGTCACAGTCCAGCTGGCCTTGGTGAGCTCCCAGTAGATCAGCCCCACTGTCTCCGTAGGTGGGTGCACCCCTCTTGGTCCTGACTTCCTTGCTCATCTTCTCCCTCCTTCTGTTCCTCATTTGGACCTTGGGAGCTCAGTCCAGTGCTCCAGTGTGGGTCTCTGTCTCTATCTCCATCCATCGCCAGATGAAGGTTCCGTCCAGATGGGATTCCTCAGCAACTCATCACCTAGTGTCTTAGTTAGGGTTTCTATTGCTGTGACAAAACACCATGACCAAAAGGCAAGTTGGAGAGGAGTTTATTTAGCTCACACTTCAGTATTGCTGTTCATCATTGAAGAAATGTTTCCCTTTATAAGAGTTGCTGTGGTCATGGTGTCTCATCAGAGCAATAAAACTCCAAGACAGGGTGAATACCCACATCCTAGTGGATCCTATGAGTTGGCCCATCCATCAATGAACTGCTGTAGCATGTTAAGGGGACAAACCTACAGATCCAAAACAGCAGGATCTTCATGACACAGCACAACAACAGGATATCCAAGAGGAGCCCCAGCGAGAGCCCATTATCAGTGGTGTAGCAAAAGCCAGAGGCCTTGAACCAGACCAATGACTCAAGTAAAGATGAAAGTACCCCCCATCCACTCTTCAGAGGGTTTAAGCCCTTCCTTGGGGAGTCAATGAAGTCTGACATTCCAAGCTGAGGCAGAACCAAGCCCCTCCCCCCATGTATCAAGGCTGAGCAAGGTATTCCACCATAGGGAATGGGATCCGAAAAGTCAGTTCGTGTGCCCGGAATAGGTCCTGGTTCCATTGCCACTCCTCCCCACAGTGGATCAAGTCATATAACTGTCTCTCACATTCAGAGGGCCTGGTTTGGTCCCATGCAGGTTCCCCAGCTTTCATTCCAGAATCCATGAGCTTCCACTAGCTCAGGTCAACTGACTCTGTGGGGTTTCCCCCATCATTATCATGATCCCCACTTGCTCATATAATGCCTCCTCCCTTTCTTCAACTGAACTCCAGGAGCTCAGCCCAGTACTTGGCTGTGGATCTCTGCATCTGCTTCCATCAGTTACTGGATATAGAATCTATGATGACAATTCAGATAATCACCAATCTGATTATGGGGACAGGGCAGTTCAGACACCCTCTCCATTATTTCTAATAGTCTTAGCTGGGGTCATCCTTATGGATTACTGGGAATCTTTCTTTCTTTCTTTCTTTCTTTCTTTCTTTCTCTCTCTCTCTCTCTCTCTCTCTCTCTCTCTCTCTCTCTCTCTCTCTCTTTCTTTCTGCTTGTTTGTTTTTCTTTAATTTGGTTTTGATTTGGGGGAGGTTACAAGGCCAGAGGGCAGATTCAAGGAGACTGGAAGATAAGTGGGATCAGAGTGTAATGATGTAAAATCCACAAAAAAAAAAAAAAATAAAAGGGACAAAAGAAACATCTGAAATCAGTGACTTTATACCTCAAGGAATTAGGGGAAAAAAAGAGCAAAAGAACCTAATGTCACCAAGAAGAATGGAATAATGAAAATTAGCATACATGTCAATAGAAAAGTAGCTGAGAGCATAAGGCAGATAAAAAAAAAATAATTTTGTTCCAGTACAGCCAGGGTAAAATAGAGAAACTCTGTCTCAAAAAACAAACAAACAAAAAAGTTAATTTTGTGAAATGATTAACAAATAGGAAAATGTTGCCAAAGTTAACAAGGAAAGCAGAGAAAAAGTGAATCAGTAAAATAAGAAATTAAAGTGAAGACATGTCTTACAGATATAAAAGTGAAAACTAAAGCTGACAGGATGGCTCAGTTGATAAAGGCACTTGCCACCAACCCTGAGTACCCAAATTCAATCTGAGACCCATATGGTAGAAGGGAAATTATTCCTGCAAGTTGTCCTCTGACCTGCACACATGCTCTGTGGCAACAGGTATGTGCATGTGCAACACACACTCTCTACATCAGAAATAAATAATAAATTATATTTAATAAAAAGGAACATATGAAAGAATACTATGAACAATAATAAAATAATAGATTATGTAGCATAAATAAAATACATTCATTCTTATACACACACCAATTACAAAAAATAGCTCAAATTAAATATGGGTCATCAGGAAAATTCAATGGGTAAAGTGCTTGTCACACAAGTGCTATGACCCGAATTCCATTTCTGGAACCCACGCAAAGATGGAAAGAGAGAAAGAACCCCACAAAGTGTCCTATGCATGTACTTAATGGCACAGCCTCCCATATACATTATATGCCCAATAACAATAAATAAATTTCTAAAGGAGGGGCAAGAAAAAAGATTATAAATGAAAACAAACGAATGTAGAAATATAGTAACTGAATAAATCATTTAAAAAATTTCCTGTTAAAGGAATCCTGGAGCTGATGCCTTCAACTGGGGAAAACCATTACATATTGAGGGAAGAATTAGTGTCAGTCATTCACAACGCCTCCCACAACAATGAAGATGTAAAGACATGTCCTATCTTATTCAGATTGTTATAATCCTGATGTGAGTAGCAAAGACATCACAGTAAAAGAAAACGATATCCAATGCCCCAAAGTATTGAAAACAAATACACATATGTATGCATATTCATAGCAGTACTATTCATAACAACCTAAAAAGGAGCAACAGCTCAATATCCACCGAGAGACAAATGGAAAAATAAGATGGGTATCTTTACAAAAAAATGTTGCTCAGTCACAAAAAAAGCCATTGGTTATCCACCCTCCAACCCTCACAACAGCAGAGCCTTTAATACTGTGTGTTAAAATTTGAGTATTTGTAGATAACTGGAAACAAGAGAGTGCACTGAAAGAGAGTTGGCTTAAGAGGACTGGAGTAGGGGGATAGAAGAAGGTAGATAATATGAAAATAGAGAGAGGGAATACTGGGGATTGAAAGGTTCACTCAGGGAGGGCTGGGGATGGGAGAAAACAAGAGGCAGCAAGAGAGTTAATCAAACCAAAAATGAATGAAAAAGTCATATGGAAACTTACTATACAGTTGTCAAGTAAAAAAAATATAATTTATTTAAACCTAGCGGTGGTGGTTCACACCTTTAATCCCAGCACTCTGAAGGCAGAGGCAGGCTGATCTCTGAGTTTGAGGCCAGCCTGGTCTACAGAGTGAGTTCCAGGACAGCCGGGGCGACACAGGGAAACCCTGACTTGAAAAACATAAATAAAAAATAAATAAAATCATTTAAAATGAAAAAGTGAAAAATAGGTACCCTCCATTGCTAGAAAAAGCTGTTCCCAGATGCTATAGGTTATTAAACAAAAATTCAAATGCTAGGGGTGTGAAACAACTCCAGAAGTTATCAGGGACACCCCAGAGGCCCATAAAACAACACAGGCTTTTGCCATTTCTCTTGATTGCCCAACAAAACTAAATGATAACATGATTGTTCACTAGTCAAAAGAATCTATTTAATTATTTAAACTTAAATATTAAACTATTTTAAATATTTAAATGAATATTAAATTGGTTAAATTCAAATATTAAGTTATTTAAATTTAAGTATATTTAAAGTAGTTAAGTAAACACAAGAAAATACTAGATAATATTAAACAGACAAAATCATTCATATGTGTATATAATTATCAGGAAACAACTAGAGATAATTTCAAAATATAGACCAGATTTGTTACTACATGCCTGTAATCTCAGCACTTGGGAGACTGAGGCAAAGGATTTCTGTGAGTTCAGGGCAACTTTTGCTTTAGAGTGGCGTCCAGGTCAGACCAGATTATATGGAGACACTATCTAAAGAAGGTATTTTTAAGAAACAAGACCATTTACAGTATCATAAAATCCAAGCTACCCAGGAAGAACTCTAATGAAAGTTGTTTACCACTTCTCATATGAAGCATTACTGAGAGAAACCAGAGACCAAAATAGTAAGAAATACATCATGTCACGGTTTTAGAAAGTCAATATTATTATGATTTTAATTTCTTTAAATTGACTTAATTGAAAAGTTTTTGTGCCCCAATAAACCTCTCCACCAATGTAATAATCCAAATCAGACAAAACCAAACTAAATTTCTAAAAGCCCAGGTTTAATGGATACCAGTGCTCCCAGGTGGCCTTCCAGCCCCCAGAGAGAGGAGAAAGGGAAGGAAGACCAGAAAACCACATTTATACTCTTGGGGGCAGTTTAAATACCCTCTGGTAGTGGTCTTGAGCATCTCTGGGGAGGTGGTCATTGTTTGGTGGGCTTTCTCAGAGGTGGAGTCTGCACTGAGGCAACTCTCAGAGGAGGGGGCGTGGAATGGAACTTCCAACCAAACACTAATATTCAGTACAACCCAAACCCAAGTCACAACATAATTTATCAGAAAATTACAAAAAAAAAAAAACCTGAAACTTTTTACCAAGTTGCAAAAGACCCAGAACAGGCAAAAATCATTGAAAAATCAAATAAAAAGTTTTTATCTTCACTCTCATTTTTTAAGAGATGTTCTGAATCTCTAACAATTAAGAGAGCAATTCAAAAACAGAAAGAAAAACTCAAGGGAACCAAGTGACATCTGAAAAACAAAGACCTGAATTATAACAAAGACTACACTGCTGTTTCCCGGATGAAGGGATGGTTTTTGCAATAAGAGGTTACCTGATCTATGTCCAATCACACGGTGTAATAAAGAACATAAATTGCTCGAGTATAGGAGAATATATTAAAGACCTCCAACTTAGTCAAACTTTCTACACTGAGACACACAATCATTAAAAGGAAAAAGTGACCCATTGTATTTCATCAAAATTAAAACCTTCTGTGCATCAAAACACAACAGTAAGAGAAAAAAATGGAAAGCCATGAATCTAAAGAAGACGTTCATAGTACATACATACTCAGTTTTGACCACTACTCTGTATGTTTACTGGATGTCAGTGATTTTAGTGTTAAATATATGAAAATTACATATTGTAATTCCTGGAACACTAAATCCACTAAAAATAAGTATATAAATAAGAAAGGGGATAATTATAGTAGCTTTTAAAAATATGACTAAAATATAGGAAGAAATATATAAATCAAGTTTTAGAAACACAGACTACCAATATTTTTGATGATTTTGTTTGTTTGCTTGCTTTTTAGTTTTTCAAAATAGTATCTCACTATTTAGCCCTGGCTGTTCTGGAACTCACTCTGTTGACCAGGCTGGCCTCAAATTCACAGAGATTAATTTGCCTGTCTCTGTCTCCTGAGTGCTGGGATTAAAGCATGAGCCACCACTACCCAGATAGAATGCTTATTCTTTGTTTTTTTAAGACAGGGTTTCTCTGTGTAGCTTTGGTGCCTGTCCTGGAACTAGCTCTGTAGATCAAGGTAGCCTCTAACTCACAGAGATCTGCCTGCCTCTGCATCCCGAGTAGTGGGATTAAATGCCTGCACCACCACCTGGTTTAGATTGCCAATTTTTAATTGAGTAAAAATATACAAATACCCTTTTCTCTATAAAGAGCAAATAAATAAGCAATGAGGATCTTAGCTCATTACCTACCGAGAAACAACTCTGTGGTGAAATACCAGCCCATATCCTCCAAAATAGTTCAAAATAAAATACCAACCACAGAAAAATGTTATCTGCTAGAATCTCGCAGAGCTAATCACATTTGGACACTATAATCTAGCAATTACAACTCAATACACAAAGCAGATGAGATCTCTTCACAACACAAACATGGTTATCCACAGCATTTTTATTTAAAACATCTCCAAACTGAAAACAATGCAAAAGCCAGTTGCTAGGAGAGGGGGGAGATACACTGTCATACATTTATAAAAATAAATAATACAAATTAATGTGAAACAACAGACTAAAAGACAACAAGGATGAATTTCACAATAATTTCCAATAGGGGGAAAACAGATGTGCTCCAAGTTTTACTATGTACCAAAGCGAGAGTAGCTAATAATAAATCATACTATACTTCGAAATTGTAAATGACAGATTGATATTAAATGTTTTCTTGGCAGAAATGATAACTATGCCAAAGATAGTTGGATTTGTCTGATACAGTTATTCTGCAATGTATACAAATAATTAACATTTTAACCACTAAGTTATCTCTCCAGGTTTTATTAGTCAATTAAAAATTTTAAATTACATTTAAAAAGCTAAGCACTGAAGAATGTGTACTATGTAATGTCATTTATATGAAGAGCAATAACTGTCAAGACCTATCTATAACCAGAGAAGTCATTATAGGTACCTTTAGGAAATATGGACTGGGAAAGGACTGGAAAGAGCTTTCTGGAGCAACACAATTATACCATTTTGATACAAGCCTTATATGAGCATATATATAAAATCCAGAAATAAATCACTTCAACATTATGAAAATTGTTATAATTATGATGGATAGTCTTGATCGCTAACTTGACTACATCTGGAATTAATTAAAACCCCCAAATGGAGGGGCACATTTGTGAGGGATTTTTGTCAATTTGAAGCGGAAAAATTCAATTCTAATCCAGATCTTTGAAGTAGGAAGGCTCACCTGCAATCTGGGCCACATCTTTTATTGAAAGCCTTATGTAAGGGTGGAGAAGAAGGGAGCTTTTGCTCTTTGCCTGCTTGCTGTCACCTCACTAGTAAGTCCATTCTTTCACTAATATAAAAGTTACTACTTCGGGATTCCAGTTTATACCGAAGACCAGACAAGATATCCAGCCTGGTGGATTGAACAATTACTGGATTCTTTCTATATTTTAAAATAACTTCCTTGTTGTTTGCCGTTTTAAATATATATCCTTACATAGACACTTTTCCACAAAAAAAAAAACAGCAAAAATAAGGCAATATCTCAAGATGTGCTTGGCATACAAATATCATCTTGTAGAATAGGAAGTCTGGATCCCTGTACAACAAAAATCTGAAAAACAAAAGGCATTGTATTCTAAATATACCCAAATGTGTGTGTAAAAACCAGCACATACACAATATGGCTTACTTAGGTTCCTTTATGAGCATAATTCCTTAATCATCCTTATGTGGAGTAAGGATTAATATTAAAAATGTGAGGCCAGGTGAAGGCATAAGTCACAAACAATGCCACACCAATTTGGGATTATGATTAATAGGGTGGTATTTATTTAAAGGGGAAAAAACTTACAGATCACTGTCCCAGGCAACAGCCCTCTACGCAACCAGGAAAGGAGTCTAGTCGCAGGTGGAGCAGGAAGTGAAGAGAGAGAGAGGAGAGGGAAGTGGCCACTTTTTTAAAGGGAGAGAGACCACGCCCCAATGGGCTGGTATCTCAGCGGTGATAGGCTGGAGGAGTGGGAGGACCTCCCGCAACAGCCAGGTGATGGTGGTTCACACATTTAATCTTAGCACTCGGAGGCAGAAGAAGGCAGACCCTCTGTGAGTTCAAGGCCAGCCTAGTCAACAAAGTGAGTTCCAGAACAGCCAGAGATACACAGAGAAACATTGTATCAAAAACAAACAAAAAATATAAAATCCAAACTACATTTGTTTTCACAAATCAGTGTTAAACTCGACAGAAACAACTTCATTGACTAAGTTTCAAAAGTAAGGCAGCGGCGGCGGCGCCAGACGCACAGAGGCGCAGCGGCGGCAGCACGGTGGCGGCGCCAGACGGGGCTGAGCGGCAGCAAGACCCAAGCTGCTGGGACAGGCATGCAATAAGGAGAGCAGATCGCCCTACTACAATTGAATCAAAGAGCAGGGAAACCTGATCCGGTTTCTAAAGGATCCATTGGATAGGATCAATAGGAGGAGATGGGCAGGCGCCAAGGCAAGAACTCACCCAATAATCCTAAAAACAACATGAAAACATCAGAACCCAATGATCTTACAACAGAAGTATTTGAACAACCTAACACAGAAGAAGTGGAAAAAATCGACTTTATGAAGATAATAGAGTCCCTTAAACAACATGTAAAAAATGCCCTTATAGAAATGGATGAGAAGTATAACAAAAAGTTTGAAGAAATGAGTAAATACGTACATGATACCCTGGGAAACCAAGAAAAAACCATCAAACAGGTAATGGAAACAGTTCAAGAATTGAAAACTGAAATGAAGGCAAAGAAGAAAATACAAACTGAGGACCAGCTGGATATGGAAAATCTAGGCCAACGAGCAGAGTCTACAGAAACAAGCATAATCAATAGAATACAAGAGCTAGAAGAAAGACTCTCAGATGCTGAGGACACCATAGAGAAAATAAACGAACAGATCAAAGAAAACAGCAAAGCCAACAAATTCTCAACACAAAACATTCAGGAACTATGGGACACAATAAAAAAACCAAACCTAAGAATAATAGGAATAGAAGAAGGAGAAGAGTCACAGCTCAAAGGCTCAGAAAATATTTTCAACAAAATTATGGAAGAAAACTTTCCCAACTTAAAGAAAGATATTCATTTAAATATTCAAGAAGCATACAGAACACCAAACAGACTGGATCAAAGAAAAACATCTCCTCGCCATATAATAATCAAAACACAAAATATACAGGTTAAAGAAAGAATATTAAGAGCTGCAAAAGAAAAAGGGCAAGTAACTTATAAAGGTAAACCGATCAGACTTACACCTGACTTCTCGATGGAAACTATGAAAGCCAGAAGGTCCTGGATAGAGGTTCTGCAGAAGCTAAGAGACCATGGATGCAAACCCAAACTACTATACCCAGCCAAGCTATCGTTCACTATCAACGGAGAAAACAAGACATTCCAGGATAAGAACAAATTTAAACAATACGTAGCCACATATCCAGCCCTACAGAAAGTAATAGAAGGAAAATCGCAACCCAAGGAATCCAACACTGCCAACACTGCCTACAATAACCCAGGCATCTAATGACCCTTCACGAGCACATCTCAAAGAAAGGAGACACACAATCTCTACTACCAAAAGCAATAAGAATAACCGGAGTAAACAACCACTGGTCATTAATATCACTTAATATTAATGGGCTCAATTCACCTATAAAAAGGCACAGGCTAAAAGATTGGATACGAAAACAGGATCCAACATTCTGCTGTTTGCAAGAAGCACATCTCAACCACAAAGACAGGCACCAACTCAGAGTAAAGGGTTGGGAAAAGGTGTTTCAAGCAAATGGTCCTAAGAAAAAAGCAGGTGTGGCCATACTAATTTCTAACAAAACTGACTTCAAACTAAAATCAATCAGAAGAGACCGAGACGGTCACTTTATACTCATAACAGGAACAATTCATCAGGAGGACGTCTCAATCCTGAATATATACGCCCCCAATATAAAAGCACCTACTTATGTAAAAGAAATATTACTAGAACTCAAAGCAGACATCAAACCACACACACTAGTAGTAGGAGACTTCAACACACCTCTCTCTCCAAGGGACAGGTCAATCAGACAGAAACCTAATAGAGAATTAAGAGAATTATTGGAGGTAATGAAGCAAATGGACTTAACAGACATCTATAGAACATTCCACCCAAATAGGAAAGAATATACCTTCTTCTCTGCAGCTCATGGAACCTTCTCAAAAATTGACCACATACTCGGAAACAAAGGAAACCTCCACAGATACAAAAAAATATCAGTGTCCACCTGTGTCTTATCAGATCATCACGGATTAAAGTTAGAAGGCAACAACCACGCTGCCCCCAAAAAACCGACAAACTCATGGAAACTGAACAGTCAACTACTGAACCACACCTGGGTCAAGGAAGAAATCAAGAAAGAAATTAAAGTCTTCCTTGAATTTAATGAAAATAAAGGGACAACATACTCAAACCTATGGGACACAATGAAAGCAGTGCTAAGAGGAAAGTTCATAGCACTAAGTGCCCACTTAAAGAAAACGGAGAATGCATACATTGGGGACTTAAAAACACACCTGAAAGCTCTAGAAAAAAAAGAAGCAGACGCGCCCAGGAGAAGTAGAAGACTGGAAATAATAAAACTGAGGGCTGAAATCAACAAAATAGAAACACAGAAAACAGTCCAAAGAATCAATGAAACAAAAAGCTGGTTCTTGGAGAAAATCAACAAGATCGACAAACCCCTATCCAAAC
Source organism: Microtus oregoni (assembly GCF_018167655.1). Classification (NCBI taxonomy): domain Eukaryota; kingdom Metazoa; phylum Chordata; class Mammalia; order Rodentia; family Cricetidae; genus Microtus; species Microtus oregoni. Next base: position 940,277 of record NW_024543229.1, read on the forward strand.
TAATTAAACGACAGAGAGAGAACACGCAAATAAATAAGATCAGAAATGAAAAGGGGGACATAACCACAGACACAGAGGAAATTCAGAGAATCATTAGATCTTACTACAAAAGCCTGTATGCCACAAAACTGGAAAATACAAAAGAAATGGACATTTTTTTAAATAAGTATCATATACCAAAGCTAAACCAAGACCAGGTGAATGATCTAAATAGACTGGTTTCTCGCGAAGAATTAGAAATGGTTATCAAAAATCTCCCTTCGAAAAAAAGCCCAGGACCAGATGGTTTCAATGCAGAATTCTACCAGAACTTCCAAGAAGAATTAATACCTATACTCCTTAAGGTATCTCACAATATAGAATCAGAAGAGTCATTGCCAAATTCCTTTTATGAAGCTACAGTTACCCTGATACCAAAACCACAAAAAGACCCAACCAAGAAAGAGAATTACAGACCGATCTCACTCATGAACATCGACGCAAAAATCTTCAATAAAATACTGGCAAACCGAATCCAAGAACACATAAGAAAAATTATCCATTATGATCAAGTAGGCTTCATCCCAGAGATGCAGGGCTGGTTCAACATACGCAAATCTATCAATGTAATCCACCATATAAATAAACTGAAAGAAAAAAACCATATGATCATTTCACTAGATGCGGAAAAAGCATTCGACAAAATTCAACACCCCTTTATGATAAAGGTCTTGGAGAGAATAGGGATACAAGGGTCCTACCTAAATATAATAAAAGCTATTTACAGCAAGCCAACAGCTAACATTAAATTAAACGGAGAAATACTCAAAGCCATCCCACTAAAATCAGGAACACGACAAGGATGTCCACTCTCGCCATACCTCTTCAATATAGTGCTTGAAATTCTAGCAATAGCAATAAGACAACATAAGGAGATCAAGGGGATTCGTATTGGAAAGGAAGAAGTTAAGCTTTCGTTATTTGCAGATGATATGATAGTGTACATAAGCGACCCCAAAAATTCTACCAAAGAACTCCTACAGCTGATAAACAGCTTTAGTAACGTGGCAGGATACAAGATCAACTCCAAAAAATCAGTTGCCTTCCTATACACCAAGGATAAGGAAGCAGAGAGGGAAATCAGAGAAGCATCACCTTTCACGATAGCCACAAATAGCATAAAATACCTTGGGGTAACCCTGACCAAGGAAGTGAAAGATCTACTTGACAAGAACTATAAGTCTTTGAAGAAAGAAATTGAAGAAGACACCAGAAAATGGAAAGACCTCCCTTGCTCTTGGATTGGGAGGACCAACATAGTAAAAATGGCAATTCTACCAAAAGCAATCTATAGATTCAATGCAATCCCCATCAAAACCCCATCAAAATTCTTCACAGATCTGGAGAAGACAATAATCAACTTTATATGGAAAAACAAAAAACCCAGGATAGCCAAAACAATCTTATACAATAAAGGATTGTCTGGAGGCATTACCATCCCTGACTTCAAACTCTATTACAGAGCTACAGTATTGAAAACAGCTTGGTATTGGCATAAAAACAGAGAAGTCGACCAATGGAATCGAATAGAAGACCCTGACATTAACCCACAAACCTATGAACACCTGATCTTCGATAAAGGAGCTAAAAGTATACAATGGAAAAAAGAGAGCATCTTCAACAAATGGTGCTGGCAAAACTGGATGTCAATCTGTAGAAGAATGAAAATAGATCCATATCTATCACCATGCACAAAACTCAAATCCAAATGGATTAAAGACCTCAATATCAGTCCGAACACATTGAACCTGATAGAAGAGAAAGTGGGAAGTACTCTACAGCACATGGGCACAGGAGACCACTTCCTATGTATAACCCCAGCAGCACAGACACTAAGGGCATCATTGAATAAATGGGACTTCCTGAGGCTGAGAAGCTTCTGTAAAGCAAAGGACACTGTCACTAAGACAAAAAGACAACCCACTGACTGGGAGAAGATCTTCACCAACCCTGCAACTGACAAAGGTTTGATCTCCAAAATATATAAAGAACTCAAGAAACTAGACCGTAAAAGGCTAATCAACCCAATTATAAAATGGGGCACTGATCTGAACAGAGAATTCTCAACAGAAGAACTTCAAATGGCCAAAAGACACTTAAGGTCATGCTCAACTTCCTTAGCGATCAGGGAAATGCAAATCAAGACAACTTTAAGATACCACCTTACACCTGTCAGAATGGCTAAAATAAAAAACACCAATGATAGCCTTTGCTGGAGAGGTTGTGGAGAAAGGGGTACACTCACCCATTGCTGGTGGGAATGCAAACTTGTGCAACCACTCTGGAAAGCAGTGTTTCGGTTTCTCAGGAAATTCGGGATCAACCTACCCCTGGATCCAGCAATACCACTCTTGGGAATATACCCAAGAGAGGCCCTATCATACAACAAAAGTATATGCTCAACTATGTTCATGGCAGCATTGTTTGTAATAGCCAGAACCTGGAAACAACCTAGATGCCCTTCAACGGAAGAATGGATGAAGAAAGTATGGAATATATACATATTAGAGTATTACTCAGCAGTAAAAAACAAGGACTTCTTGAATTTTGCATACAAATGGATGGAAATAGAAAACACTATCCTGAGTGAGGTAAGCCAGACCCAAAAAGAGGAACATGGGATGTACTCACTCATATTTGGTTTCTAGCCATAAATAAAGGACATTGAGCCTATAATTCATGTTCCTAGAGAAGCTAAATAAGGTGAATCCAAAGACAAACACATAGGCATCCTCAGGAATATTAACCTTCATCAGGCGATGAAAGGAGACAGAGACAGAGACCCACACGGGAGCACCGGACAGAAATCTCAAGGTCCAAATCAGGAGCAGAAGGAGACGGAGCACGAGCAAGGAACTCAGGACCACGAGGGGTGCACCCACACACTAAGACAATGGGGATGTTCTATTGGGATCTCACCAAGGCCAGCTGGCCTAGGTCTGAAAAAGCATGGGATAAATCCGGACTAGCTGAACATAGCGGACAATGAGGAATACTGAGAATTCACGAACAATTGCAGTGGGTTTTTGATCCTACTGCACGTACTGGCTTTGTGGGAGCCTAGGCAGTTTGAATGCTCACCTTACGAGACCTGGATAGAGGTGGGCAGTCCTTGGGCTTCCCACAGGTCAGGGAACCCTGATTGCTCTTCGAGCAGATGAGGGGGGGGGGACTTGATCGGGGGAGGGGGAGGGAAATGGGAAGCGGTTGTGGGGACGAGGCAGAAATCCTTAATAAATAAATAAATTAAAAAAAAGAAAAAAAAAGTTTCAAAAGTAAAAGGTAACCTTAATTTTTAGTAACCATCTAAACAGGGTCTTGAAGAAAAAAGGTAGATTTTTCTCTCTTGGCATGAAAAAGGAAAACAAACAAGTATCATTGAGAATGCCCACAATATATAAGGCTATCATGGGAACCATGCTCTTTCTAACATAGCAAGCCAAATAAGAAACCACCAGAAATATTAAATATATCTCAGGCAATAGAAGCACAAAGTTAACTCTATACATTTGTTAGAATTTTCAAGTTCTTGCTTCTAAGACAATTTTAGTATGCCTAATAAGTATAGCAGGTCATTTAGAAAAGCAGAAACAAGATATATATTCAGTCTTTGTAATTTGAAATATTTTTACATGAGCAATATTCAAATATAAAATTTTTACTTCTTTTTCTAGATACAATTTATGCAATCAAGGTTTTATTAAACAAGCCAAGCCTTAGGAATATGATGCATACAAACTAACAGTAGTGTATATTCCAATCTCATTCTTCCTGTGTTATGATATGTCATAACTTTTCTTAAGGAATGTTTATGTTAAAGCTTAAGGTGTAAGCACTTTAGAAGGTAACTTAGTAAAATGATTGTTCACTTAAAAATAAGTATCATCCCATAACAAGCCTCTGAATGTTGAAACTTACATGTAAAATACGTTTATATCTTACCTTTCTAGAAAAGGCACTTTTTATACAGAAAAGCAGCAAAATCTTAAACCAACCAATTTACTGAAAAAGCCATTACTTTATTAGAAACAATAATGCTTCTCAAGATGTTGGCAACAAGGCATAGTATAGGACACACTTCATGTATTGTATTTAATTATATTCCATGCCTCCTTGGCTGTGGGAAGCTGGTGTGTTTGATGAACAATGTAACCTGGTCTGCTTCTACACAAACCAAGCATTTCCTCCCCCAAAGTATCATACTCAGAAAGCCAAAGATCACGGATACATTTAGGAATCCTATACTAGTCACAAGCCAAAGTGACACATTGTTACTTTTGACTGACAAGGCACAAGTTACTAAACAATATTGTGTCTGGTAGCTAATTTAATATCTGTAAGAGATTTAACGCAGGCGGAGAAGCAATAGTAACAATCAAGTCAATGGTGGGAAGTTGGCGACTATCCCAGTAGAGAGAGGTTGGTGTACCCCGTATAGAGCACAAGGGCAGCAATGCAGTACAAGAACACAGAGACTACAAATGTGGTGTAGAACTGTGCAGGAGGAGAATCGTCACCTATGAGGACATGCTTTTCCCATTTCACATCACACACATTGACATGTGAAGGCAGATTAGATGACGCCTGATTCAACCTGAATAGATAACCAAAAATAGTTGTAATCGTTTTATTGTCGCCAACATTATAAGAACAACTCACTTGGATTTTGGTTTTGTCCTTCAACCCATCACAGGAGGCAAACGCAAAGATGGAAGCAAACCACTCCATGACCTTGATGAATCCGAGAAGCTCCTGAGCTGGTTGAGGTGGACATCTTCTGAGGAGAGGAGGGAAAAGACAATTACTCAATTCTTGAACCTTCTGTACATAGGCAACTATTGTTGGATTATCTGGACCACAGCCTGTAAGCCATTCTAATAAATTCCCTTTACATATCTAGAGATAGATAGATAGATAGATAGATAGATAGATAGATAGATAGATAGATAGATAGATAGATCGATAGATAGATTATGTAAGTTCTGTTATTCTGTAGAACCCTGACTAATACAGTAACTAAATTCATATTTGAGGGTTGGGTTGAGACAGGGTCTCACTATGTAGCCCAGACTGGATTGGAACTCACTATGTAGCACAGGGTGGTCTCAATCTAATAGTTATCTCCCTAACTCAGCCTCCCATGTACTGGGACTACAGGTATGTGCCACCACAACACCCAGCTGCCTCCATGGTTTTCTGTTTGTTTGTTTGTTTTTAGGAATATTTCCTGGCACACACCCATAATACAACTTTATGCATTTTTCCATTTTTAATTAAAATGTAATTACATCCTTCCCCTTTTCCATTTCCTTCCTCCATTCCCTCCCATTTATCTCCCCATCCTTTTCAGTTCAAGGCCCCTGGCCTCATTTTCTTTACATGTTGTCACATATATGCAATGTTGAAAAGGCCACATATCAATACTAGAACTCAGAAACACTGAAAATAAAATGATGGAATAAAGTTATGCAAGACAAATACTAAAAATACTGATTAGGAGCATAACTCAGTGGGAAATGCTTATCTAGCTTAGGTGAAATGCTAGGTTCAATTCCTATTACCATAAAATACTTTGTTACAAAAACATTAATAAATTTATGTTAATATCAGGAAATATAATTAAAGGTATCAGAAGAACTGAACCATGACATTAGGTCCATAACCACATATTCTTTCTGTTTGGGAAGGCAGGCAAAGAAGGATCACATATTGTCTTCATAATTTTTTGTTTTGACATGATAGGAAAGAATATAAAATAAATGGATTCTTAGAATGAAGAAGAATTCACTGGTAGAGCAAAGCAAGATAAGGAATTCTTTAGATTTTAGTTTGTCATCTTGCTAATTAAATGCACATCTCTGCCAGAATCTTCTATGCCAATATCTTGACCATCACGGTCATATTTTTCTAAGACGTTTGCAGTCTGGATGAAGCAGCATCTCTGCAAGACTCCCTGAAACCAGAGAGCTCAACCAATACAAAAGACTTAGTACATGTTTTATTCTGAAAATAATTAATTGAAAGCAAAGTTTCCAGCAGGGAGATGAAAGACTTGTTCTCCTTGAAGAGAAGACTTGTGAATGCCCCATAGAGGATGCAGTCAAAACGTAATGAGGTGAAAATGGATTAGGCTCTCACCTCTGTGTCAGAGGAAGAAAAAAAAATCCCTTTACTGGAAATTAATTCACACCTTCACTTCTTTCTGAGTGGATTCAGAATGTGGATGTAAGGAGGTTTACAAAAGGAAGAAATTCTATTTGGTCACTCAGCTTCAACCATACACTCTATATAATTTTTACTGAGTGTCAGGGGTTCAGGTGTTAAATATGTGAAAATTATACAATTATTCGCAGGAATGTCAAATCTACTAGAAAAAATAAGTACATAAATAATAAAAGGAAGTTTACTGTAGAATATTTTAAAATATAAATTTCATTTTGTCTGTTTAAGGTAGACATCATCTAATCATCAACTAATCATCTCACAGTTACCCAATATCCTTCTATGACCAAATCGTCTGCATTTTCTTTGTTCACCCAATTCCTGAATGCAATACACCACTATTACCTATGGTCCTATAGTATGTTTTGCCCCAATTCCCAACTCTTTCCTGAACTGTACTGATGCTGCTCTCTACCTCTCAAATTATCTAATTTCTCCCAACTTCATTTTATCAGAGTCTGGGCTGTCTAATCTCTGACATTTATTACCTAGGAGTCTGTGTTGTATGGTAGCTCTCTAGACTGCTACTTTGAGTCCTTTGACCTGCATCTCCCCATTCCCTTCCCTACCTGCTCCCAATAATCACTGTTTTATCCTCTGCATGTGACAGCTTTAAAATTCTACATGTAAAAGAAATCACCCAGTATTTTTCTTTTTATGCCTGGCTTATTTTATCATTCATATTTTTCCAAATGACAGCTCTTTTTATTATTATTTTTAATTACTATATTTAAGTTATTAGATACTGAGGGTTGAATAAACATGGCTCACATAGGCACATATATTTGAATGCTTAACCACCAGACAGAGGCACTATTTGAAAGAATTGAAAGGACTAGGAGATGTAGCCTTGTTGGAGGAAGTGTGTCACTGGAGGTAGGCTATGAGATTCAAAAGTCCATTCCAATATCAGTCTCTGCCAGCCCACCTGCCTGCCTGCCCACTCCTCCCTCCCCGACTAGAGATTAAGATATCGCTCTCAACTACTTCTGCAGTACCATGTATGACTGCCTTGCCTGCTGCCATGTTCCCCACCATGATGATAATGGACTAAACCTCTGAAATTGTAAGCAATTAATTAAATTAATTAAATACCCAATTAAGTGCTTTCTCTTATAAGGGTTGACACGGTCATGATGTCTCTTCACAGCAACAGAATAGTGACTAAGACAGATACTATGGAAGTTTTTCACAAACTGTTGCTTTGTTTCCTTCTAAAGACTGAATAATATTCCATTATGCTCACACAGACACACATATTACATTTATCCCTTCTTCCATTCCTGGATACCTATTATTCCATATCATGGCTACTATAAATGCTGTTACATATCAACAGGCTATAAAAGCATCATTTTCTAAAGTTACTTATACTCTCATAATTATTGTATTATATAGATATTAGTTCATATTCACTAGGATGGCTGTACTCCAAAAGACAATTAAAAGTATTGGGAAATACATAGAAAAATTGAAACTTTTGTGTCTGAAGAGATGGAATGTAAAATGTAGGCACCATGGAAATCAAACTAGTAGTTTCTTAAAATATTTAGTATGTTACCATATGATCCAGCAATTCCGCTACTTGGTATTTGAAATGTACCCACATAAAAATTTATACAAATATCCACAGAAGCATTATTTAAAATGGCCAACATGAGGAAGCTACTCAAATAACAATCAATGGATGAATACGTAGATAAAATGTGTTGTGTATGTATAGTGGAAAGTTATTCTGCAAACTGAAGTAAATGATGTCTTGCTATTGTGCTATAAAATGGTCAAATCTCGAAAATATTCTAAATGAAAGATACCAGACACAAATGATCACATTTTTACAATTCCATGTCCATGAAATGTCCAGATTAGGAAGACACCTAGAGAGAGGCAGAATACAAGTCTGCCAGGAGCTGAACTGAAAGAACGAGCAATAATCAGCTGAAAAAGGGAAACATGTTTGCAATAATGCTTGAATAAATCTGTCACTACAAGAAAACTCTCCTAATTGTATGCTCTAAATGGGTAGTAGATCATGTGGTATATAAAATATACATTATTCAGTATGGATAAGATGCTTTCTAAGTAGAGACCCACGAGGAAGTGAATGACTACTCAGAACCCTCCTCCCCAATTTTCTAGATTATTCCTACTCAAATACGATGCAAGAGAAAGAATTCAAGTAAGAATTGTGGTAACTACCAAGAACTTTGATTCTCCTAGGTCCACACTACACCAGAGCTGGTTGTACAATACAGCTACAAGAAATCCTAACCAACCCCATCTATGGTCCTATAGTATGTTTTGCCGCAATTCCCAACTCTTTCCTGAACGGTACTGATGCCGCTCCCTACCTCTCAAATTATCTAATTTCTCCCAACTTCATTTTATCAGAGTCTGGGCTGTCTAATCTCTGACATTTATAGGAAAATGAATTTTTCAAACAGAGAACACATGAGATTCTGAGTGACTCATTACATTCTCATAACAATGGGCTTTTCAAAATACAGTTATTTATTTCTAATTTATCAGCATGGGCGTGGAGAAGGATGCATGCCATGATGCAAATGTGGAGGTCAGATGATAACTTGTAGTGGTTCATTCTCCCTTTCTGCCATGTGCATCCTGGGGACTAAACTGGGCTTCATCAGTATTAGTGCCAGGCTTCTTTTCTAATAAGTCATTTTGTCTACTCCAGCAATGTTTTGAAATATATACTATTATTTCCATTTTACAGGTTGAAAGACTGGGTTTTATAATGCATAGGTAATTTCTTCAAAGTCAGAGAATTTGAACTCAGACAGATGACAAAAATAGCGTTATTTTAATTCATAAAAAGTTCGTTAATGCAGTTCCTAGTAACTCCCCACACATTAAATAATTGCACGGTTATGTAGTGAAGATGAATCTTATTACCCACCTATTGTTTTCTTTCCCGCTGGCTGTTTTCTCATCCTCCCTACCCCAACATACATCCAATGTGTTTTTCAAATGTTTCAACTCAAAGCTCCAACAATCAGAGCCCAATATTTATGGCATCATTGTCCCCAGCCTTGCACTTTTGTGTAGTCGTTCTCCCATCATAACACAAAATTATGTGCAATAAAAATCTGTTTAAAGCTCTGTTTTTTTCATTCCTCCTCTAACTCAAATATCCCTTTCCCAAGTCCCAGCACTTCTCTACTCCGTTAGCACTATTGTCCCTCCCAATAGCCACTTCTGTAGTCCTAAGAGTAGCATCCTATACACTATGTTTCTAGAAAAATGAAATGAGCGAAAGCTTCACAAAAGTGATTATACTTGCCCAGATACTTGAAGGACAGATAGATGGAGTAAACAAATCAAAAAGAAGAAGAAAATGAGGAGGAGGAAAAAGTAATAATATATGCATAAATGAATAAACAGCACAGTGTGTTAATCAGACAGTTTGGGGTTTAAATTATGGATCTACCATGAAGACATACCACACACATGGTGGTGCCAAAGAAACCTAGAAGAAGATGTCTGAACTCCTGGAACTGGAGGTACAGACAGTTGCAAGCTGACAAATATGGCTGCTAGGAGCTGAACCTAGGTCCCTTGCAAGAGCAATAAATGTTCTTAACCACTGAGCCATTTCTCCAGCCCAGATCTGTGTTATCTTACCAAATTTTGTTTGTGTTTTTGGTTTTCTCTTTTGACTTTCATATCAAATTCTTAAAAATATGTGTCATATTAATCACTACCTCTCTGTTTTTTGTGAAGATTGAATGCAATCATATAAAATACATTTCCTCATTCAAGAAAAGCCAACACCAATGTAACAATGAACAGAAGTCATTTTGTGGAAAAAAACATAGTTTACTAGCCTTTCTTAAATTTGGGAGAGAACTCTGGGAAAAATAAAATAAAACCACATCAAGATAGGCTGTAAATATTAGGAGAACTGTGGAGTGAGAATAGAAGAAAGGGGTAAAAGAAACAGGGAGGAGAAGGGGGGAGGAAAAAGAAAGCGGGGTTAGAAAGGCAGAGATACAGAAAGAAAATGAGGTAGAGAATGTTTTAGAGATTGGCCAAAACTAGCTACTTAGAATTCATTGCTTGGAATTCCTTTAAAATGTATTAATACTTAACTGATCGTTTGTTCCTCTGGTTCGTTCGTAAGCTTTGTTTTTTGTTTTAGGTCAGCTTTAATTTTTAATTGGACTGGGACTCCCAAAAGTCCATTCGCATAATGACAGTATCCAACAGCAGAAACAATTGGAAAGATTTGGGAAATTTTATACTCTTTTTTTTGTTTGTTTTATAAAAATACCACTCAAGCCAGGCGGTGGTGGTGCACGCCTTTAATCCCAGCACTCGGGAGGCAGAGGCAGGCGGATCTCTGGGAGTTTGAGGCCAACTTAATCTAAAAGAGCTAGTTCCGGAACAGGCACCAAAGCAACATCGAAACCCTGTCTCGAAAAACCAAAAAAAAAAAAAAAAAAAAATACCACTCAAAATTTCCACTTATTCCCTTCCTCCCACTATCCTCCCACTTTCCCCCACTCCCCTTCACCCTCCAGTTTTAAAAGAGGGCAGGGTACCCTGCCCAGTGGGAAGTCCAAGGCCTTCCCCACTCCACGCAGGCCTAGGAAGGTGTGCATCCAAAAAGACTAGGATCTCAAAAAGCCAGTACATGCAGTAGAATCTAATCCCAGTACCATTATCATTGACTTCTCAGTCAGCCCCCATTGTCAGCCACATTCAGAGAGTCCAGTTTGATTACATGCTCCTTCAGTCCCAAGGACTGAAGCCTTGGTGAGCTCCCCTTAGATCAGTCACACCTTCTCAGTGGGAGGACAAACCCCTCACAGTTCTGACTTCCTTGCTCATCTTCTCCCTCTTTCTACTCTTCAACTGGACCTTGGGAGCTCAGTCCAGTGCTCCAATGTGGGTCTCTGTCTCTATCTCCATCCACCTTTGTAAGAAGGTTCTATGGTGATATTCAAGGTATTCATCAGTGTAGCTATGGGACAAGGCCAGTTCAGGCACGTTCTTCTCTACTGCCCAAGGACCTAGCTAGGGACATCTCCTTGGACACCTAGGAACCCCTGTAGAGCCAAGTCTCTTGCCAACCCTAAAATGGCTTCCTTAATTAAGATATCTTCTTCCCTGCTCCCATATCCGCCCTTCCTCCATCTCAACCATCCAACTCCCCCAAGCTCTCCCCAATCCTCCCCTTCTCCCTTCTCTCTCCCCCTCTTCCCTTCCCTCCACCCCAACTCCACCCCCTTGCTTTCAACTTTTCCCAGTGCTCTTGTCTACTTCCAATTTCCAGGAGGATAAATCAATGTTTTTCTTTGGGTTCACCTTATTATTTAGCTTCTCTAGGATCACAAAGTAGAGGCTCAATGACTTTTTTTATGGCTAGAATCCACTAATGTGTGAAAACATACCATATTCATCTTTTTAAGTCTGGGTTATCTCACTGAGTAAAGTGTTTTCTATTTCCATCCATTTGCACGCAAAATTCAAGATGTCATTGTTTTTTACCGCTTAGTATAACTCTAATGTGTATATGTGCCATACCTTCTTTATCCATTCTTCTATTTGGGGGGGCACCTAGGTTGTTTCCAGTTCTGACTCTAACAAATAATGCTACTATGAACATAGTTGAACAAATGCTTTTGTAGTATGTTTGGGCATCTCTTGGGTATATTCCCAAGAGTGGTATTGCTGGATCCTGAGGTAGGTTGACTCCCAGTTTCCTGAGAAACCGCCACACTGATTTCCAAAGTGGTTGCACAAGTTTGCATTCCCACCAACAATGGATGAGTGTTCCCCTTACTCAACATCCTCTCAAGCATAGGTTATCATTGGCGTTTTTGATTTTAGCCATTCTGACAGGTGTAAGATGGTATCTCCAAGTTGTTTTGATTTGCATTTCCCTGATTGCTAAGGAAGTTGTCATGACCTTAAGTATCTTTTGGCCATTTGAACTTCTTCTGTTGAGAATTCTCTGTTCAGTTCAGTACCCCATTTTTAATTGGGTTATTCAGAATTTTAATGTCTAGTTTCTTGAGTTCTTTATATATTTTGGAGATCAGACCTTTGTCTGATGCAAAGTTGGTGAAGACCTTCTCCTATTCAGTAAATTGCCTTTTTGTCTTAATGACAGTGTCCTTTGTTTTACAGAAGCTTCTCAGTTTCAGGAGGTCCCATTTATTCATTGTAGCTCTTATTGTCTGTGCTACTGGGTTTATATGTAGGAAGTGGTCTCCTGTGCCCATGTGTTGCAAACTACTTCCCACTTTCTATCTGTCAGGTTCAGTTAGGACAGATTTATACTGAGGTCTTTAACCATTTGGACTTGAGTTTTGTATGTGGTAATAGATATGGATCTATTTTCATTCTACTACAGGTTGACATCCAGTTATGCCAGCACCATTTGTTGAAGATGCTTTCTTTCTTCTATTGTACAATTTTAGATCCTTTGTCGAAAATCAAGTGTTCATAGGTTTGTGGATTAATATCCAGGTCTTCGATTTGATTTCATTGGTCAACACCTCTGTTTTTATACCAATACCAAGCTGTTTTCATTACTGTAGCTCTGTAATAGACTTTGAAGTCAGGAATGGTAATGCCTCCAGAAGTACTTTTATTGTATAGGATTGTTTTGGCTATCCTGGGTTTTTTGTTTTTCCATATAAAGTTGATTATTGTTCTCTCAAGTTCTGTGAAGAATTTTGAAGGGGATTGAATTGAATCTATAGATTGCTTTTGGTAGAATTGCCATTTTTACTATGTTGATCCTACCTATCCAAGAGCATGGGAGATCCTTCCATTTTCTGGTATCCTCTTCAATTTCTTTCTTCAAAGGCTTAAAGTTCTTGTCAAATAGATCTTTCACTTTTTGGTTAGAGTTACCCCAAGATACTTTATGCTCTTTGTGTCTATCGTGAAAGGTGATTTTTCTCTGATTTCCCTCTCTGCTTCTTTGTTCCTTGAGTGTAGGAGGGCTACTGATTTTTTGAGTTGATCTTGTATCCTGCCACATTTCTGAAGGTGTTTATCAGCTGTAGGAGTTCTTTGGTAGAGTTTTTGGGGACACTTATGTACACTATAATATCATCAGCAAATAATGAAAGTTTGACTTCTTCCTTTCCAATTCAAATCCCCTTGATCTCCTTATGTTGTCTTATTGCTATTGCTAGAACTTCAAGCACTATATTGAAGAGGTATGGAGAGAGTGGACAGCCTTGTCTTGGTCATGATTTTAGTGGAATAACTTTGAGTTTCAATCCATTTAATTTGATGTTAACTGTCACCTTGCTTTATATTGCTTTTATTATATTTAGCTATGAACTTTGTATCCCTAATCTCTCCAATACCTTTATCATAAAGGGGTGTTGAATTTTGTCAAATGCTTCTCCAGCATCTAATGAGATGATCATGGTTTTTTTTCTTCCACTTTATTTATATGATGGATTATATTGATAGATTTTCATATGTTGAACCAGCCCAGCATCTCTATGATGAAGCCTACTTGATCATGATGAGTAATTTTTTGATGTATTCATGGATTCAGTTTGCCAGTATTTTATTGAGAATTTTTGTGTCGATGTTCATGAGTTAAGATTGGTCTGTAATTCTCTTTCTTGATTGAGTCTTTGTGTGGTTTTGGTATCAGGGTAACTGTAGCTTCATAAAAGGAGTCTGACAATGACTCTTCTGTTTCTATTTTGTGAAACACATTAAGGAGTATAGGTATTAGCACTTCTTGGATGTTCTGGTAGAATTCTGCATTAAAACCATCTGATCCTGGCTTTTTTTGATAGGGAGGTTTTTGATGACAGCTTCTAATTCCTCACAACTTATGAGTCTATTTAAATTGTTAACCTGGTCTAATTTAATTTTGGTATATGGTACTTATATTAAAAATGTCCAATTCTTTTACATTTTCCAATTTTGTGGCATGTAGGCTTTTGTAGTAAGATCTAATGATTCTCTGAATTTCCTCTGTGTCTGTGGTTATGTCTCCCATTTCATTTCTGATCTTGTTAATTTAAATGTTCTCTCTCTGCCTTTTGATTAGTTTGGATAAAGGTTTGTCAATCTTGTTGACTTTCTCAAAGAACCAGCTCTTTGTTTCATTGATTCTTTGGATTTTCTGTGTTTCTATTTTGTTGATTTCAGCCCTCAGTTTGATTATTTCCAGTCTTCTACTCCTTCTGGGTGAGTCTGCTTCTTTTTTTTCTAGAGCTTTCAGGTGTGCTGTTAAGTTTCTAATATGAGCTTTCTCTGTTTTCTTTATGTGGGCACTTAGTGCTATAAACTTTCCTCTTAGGACTGCTTTAATAGTGTCCCATAGGTTTGGGTATATTATATCTTTATTTTCATTGAATTCCAGGAAGACTTTAACTTCTTCCTTTATTTCTTCCTTGATCCAGGGGTGGTTCAGTAGTTGACTGTTCATTTTCCATGAGTCTGTAGGCTTTCTGGGGGTAGAATTGTTGTTGAATTCTAACTTTATTCCATGGTGATCCGATAGTACACAGGTGGTTCCTACAATTTTTTTTTGTATCTGTGGATGTTTGCTTTGTTACCGATTATGTGATTAATTTTCAAGAAGGTTCCATGAGATGCTCAGGAGAAAGTATATTCTTTTCTGTTTTGGTGGAATGTTCTATAGATGTCTGTTAGGTCCATTTGGTTCATTACATTTGTTAGTTCTCTTATTTCTCTGTTAAGTTTCTGTCTGGATGACCTGTTCATTGGTGAGAAAGGAGTGTTGTAATCTCCTATTAGAGTGTGGGTTTTGATGTGTGCTTTGAGTTTTAGTAATGTTTCTTTTACACATGTAGATGCTTTTATAATAGGG
This sequence comes from Microtus oregoni, assembly GCF_018167655.1. Classification (NCBI taxonomy): domain Eukaryota; kingdom Metazoa; phylum Chordata; class Mammalia; order Rodentia; family Cricetidae; genus Microtus; species Microtus oregoni. The sequence goes on from NW_024543229.1 coordinate 955,377, forward strand.
GCATAGATATTCCGGATTGAGACTTTCTCCTGATGAACTGTTCCTGTTATGAATATTAAGTGTCCTTCTCCATCTCTTCTGATTGATTTTAGTTTGAAAAAAAAATTTGTTAGATATTAGTATAGCCACACCCACTTGTTTCTTAGGTCCATTTGATTGGAAAACCTTTTCCCAATCCTTTACTCTGAGGTAGTGTCTGTTTTTGAGGTTGAGGTGTGTTTCTTGTAAACAGCAGAATGTTGGATCCTGCATTCGTTTCCATTCTCTTAACCTGTGCCTTTTTATAGGTGAATTAAATCCATTGATATTAAGTGATATTAATGACCAGTGGTTTTTGGTGGTACTGTTTGTGTGTTTCTCTTCTTTGAGTTGTACTGTTGGATGGTTCTCAGATGTCTGTGTTATTATGGGTGTTGTTGGCTTCCTTGGTTTGTGGTTTTCCTTTTAGTACTTTCTGTAAGACTGGATTTGTGGCTCTGTATTGTTTAAATCTGTTTTTATCCTAAAATATCTTGTTTTCTCCATCAATGGTGAATGCAAGCTTTGCTGGGTATAGTAGTCTGGGCTTGCATCCATGGTCTCTTAGCATCTGCAGCACATCTATCCAAGACCTTTTGGCTTTCTTGGTTTCCATTAAGAAGTCAGGTGTAATTCTGATAGGTTTCCCTTTATATGTTACTTGACCTTTTTTCTTTGCAGCTCTTAACATTCTTTCTTTGTTCTGTATATTTTGTGTTTTGATTATGATATGGTGAGGGGATTTTTTTTAATCCAGTCTATTTGGTCTTCTGTATGCTTCTTGTACCTTCATAAGAATATCCTTCTTTTGTTTGGGAAAGTTTTCTTCTATAATTTTGTTGAATATATTTTCTGGGCCTTTGAGCTGTAATTCTTTTCCTTCTTCTACCCCTATTATTCTTAGGTTTGGTCTTTTTATGGTGTCCCAGGTTTCCTGGATGTTTTGGGTTAAGAATTTGTTAGATTTGCTGTTTTCTTTAACCAATGAGTTTATTTCCTCTATATTATCTTCAGTGTCTGAGATTCTTTCTTCTATCTCTTGTATTCTGTTGGTTATACTTGTCTCTGTAGTTCCTGTTTGTTTACCCAGATTTTCCATATCCAGCCATCCCTCGGTTTGTGTTTTCTTCATTACCTCCATTTCATTATTCAAGTTTGAACTGTTTCTATTACCTGTTTGACTGCTTTTTCTTGGATATCTTTGAGAGATTTATTCATTTCTTGTAACTTTTTGTTTGTCTTCTCCATTTCTTTAAAGGAGTTTTTCACATCCTGTTTAAGGGCCTCTATTATTTTATTAATGTTACATTTAAAGTTGGTTTCTTCCACTTTTTCTGGACTAGGGTGTTCAAGTCTTCTTGTTTCGTGTTCACTGGATTATTATGTTGTCATGTTGCTTTTCAGGTTGTTGGAAGAATTCTTTCATTGGAACCTGACCATCTTTTCCTTCAAATGCAGCCAAGAGAGTCTTGGCATCTTGGTCCAATCTTTGCTGTGACTGGCTGTGTACTTTGGGAATTTTCTTGGTTTGGCCTCTCTTAGGGCCCCTTGGCACTATAGTCAGTCATGCTGGTAGATCTAAGGACCCCGCAGATGGAAAGGAGCGCCCTCTGGCTGGATCTCTTCAGTACAGGAGCAGGAACTGTTCCTAGGCCAAGGACCTCACAGAAAATAGGGCAGGCTTGGGGGAGGCAGGGTTGTGTGGAACAAAGAAGCCCCTGCAGCAGGAGCTGGAGGGGCCCTGTACTCCCTTCTGGACTGTCCAGAGGGGGGTGGGTGTACACACTCATCCCTCTGGATGGATCTCCTCAGCACACGAACAGGGACTCCTGGTGGGCTAAGGACCCCATAGACAAAAGGGCAAACTTGGGGGGCAGGGTTGTGTGGAACAAACAAGCCCCTGCAGCAGGGGCAAGAGGTGCCCTGCACTCCCTTCCGGGGACCTTCTGGCAGGCACACTCACCCCTCTGGGTGGAAAGCCTCAGTGCAGGAGCAAGAACTGTTCCCGGGCCAAGGACCTCGTAGACAATAGGGCAGGTTTGGGGAGGCAGGGTCGTATGGAACAAAGAAACCCCTGTAGCAGGAGCTGGAGGTGCCCTGTGCTTGGTTTCCGGACCATCCACCCCGGGATGGCACACAGTCACCCATCTGGATGGAACTCCTCAGTACAGGAACAGGAACTACTGGTAGTCCAAGGATCCTGCAGACAAAATGGCAAACTTGGAGGGGGGCAGGGTCGTGTGGAACAAAGAAGCCCCTGCAGCAGGAGCTGGAGGGGCCCTGTACTCCCTTCCGGATTGTCTGCTCACGTCGGGTACACACTCACCCGTCTGGATGGATCTCCTCAGCACCCGTCTGTAAGTTTTGTATGGGTATTATGTCAATTGTGTTCACTCCTTGGCAGCGAGAGCTTTGCACAATGCCTGGAGCACAATAAATGACTATAAATATATGTTGAATGAATAAACAATAAGAAGAGAACCAAAAATCAATCAATAAATAATGCAGATTTGTGCATAGCTGACTGAGAAAATATATACTAGAAATAAACTGAAGAAAAAAATCAGTTTAAATTTTGGACTTGAAGGTCTGAGAAACTTGAGAAACATGAAGAACATTTTCATTTTCACTATAAGTAAGATCACGTATGTATCATTTCAGCTCCATAAAGGTAGAACTGAAGTTATAAAACTGATTCAATAGTATATGAAGAACAGTTGGACGTCACATGGGAGTAGCTGCCCCGGAAGTAATAAGTACTGGCCATAAGCGTCATAGCAAGCAAACCGGAAGTAACTGAAGCGGAGTCCTGCAGAAAAGAAAGCCGTCGCCGTGAGTACACTCGTGAGCGCCGGGTGGAGACTAAAAATATGAAGAAATACAGTAGCGACTGGTCCCGTGGGGACAAGCTCTATGAAAAGTCTGGCTGTTCTTCTCAAGAGTCACAAACAAGCTACCAATAGTAAGTTTATAGAAATATTTGATTCAAAGTTCAGAAGTCTGTCAGGGCCATGTTGGGATAAACTGTTTTAAGAAATGGCGCGGGAAGTGGGGGGAGGGTACTGAGACCAGTTTGTCACAGCGGCATTTTCATTACTTGAGCTTAAATCATAGCTAGTCACTGGTTAATCCTGTTTTAATAATGTGATGGTAAAAAAATAGCCTTTAACTCAAAGTTTCCATAAATAATTAAAAATGCTTAGAAAAGTGCTTGTTTGTTTTTGTTTTGTTTTGTTTTGGGGGAGTGCTTGGCATTTAATTCTCTTCGTGTGGAGGGAGTAAGTAAAATATATGTGTTTTAAACAGCAGAAAATTTTCAGGCATTCAACTATGGCGTTAGTAACAGAGACACAGAATGAAGAATATTCTAGAACTTTAAGTGGTGTTCCAGCCCCTTATGTAGTAGGCGGTTTTTCTTATCCTTTTCTCAAGTTCTACCCCCTTTTCCTGTTGGCTACTAACCTGGGTTATTTCGTTTCTCATTGGCCTGCCTCCTGGAATAAGCCATGCCCGTAACTGGGCCCTTTATTTTTAACTTGTGCGAGGGCAGGTAACTGGAAAATTGAGATGTATTTGTTTTCCGTATTAAGATTACAAGAACAAGGTGTTTGTTTTTATGGGAGTGAGGTGGGGGTTGTTTTGTTTTTACATTGTTTTGTTGGGATTTTTTGGATGATTTATTTTTGGTTTTGTCTGTTTCTCTCCATTATGCTAAGCGAACAGTGTGCAAGTAATTAAAACAGATGGGTGGAATGGGTTGAAACTGAAGGGAACTGCTGTTTAACGTTGGAACATCGGGGTGATTTTAACATTGGGATACAATGGGCAGGTTGAAAAATACGTGCCTTTTGCAGGTTTCATTTTCTTGCTAAACATTTCATCTTTTCACAGTCAAAGTAGCCAGATGTGTGAGGAGGAGGTGACATCTCAACTGGCGAATTATAACTTTTCAGGCACCCCAAGTACCCTGATGTCCTTTACTATGGTGAGTGTGTGACATCATGGCGTGCTAAGGAGCTAGGGCCTGGGCAGCAGAGGGAAGGGAAGGCACAAGTAGAACTTGAATACAGAGCAAGGAGCTTGGACACCTAAACAAGTGGCGAATCAGAGTCTGGTCTGCCAGCCCCCCCCCCCGGGGGGGGGGATTTTAAAAGTTAGAATCTCCCAGTCACTCACAAAGAAGGACGATTATTTCTAATTCAAATAAATAGAACTTCTCAGTAAACGGTGGGGGAAAAATTACTTAAGGGATCTTTTTGCAAGACCACTCTGAGAAGTTTCATTTCTTGGTTTTTGCAATTCATTTACTAACACCAGTGAATGTTTATGTAAGAAAAATTTCTGAGTGAGGCCACTTAGACTTCCATGTCATACTTAACTTAAAAAAAAAAAAAACTCACCTACTTTCGAGTTTGGTCCTAAGTTTGAAACTCAGCAGTGACTGTCTACCCCTCACACCTTGTTTCTACCCACACTCACCCTCACCCTTAAGTTACTATCCATATGGTATCCTTTTGTAGGTGAATGGTTTATAAAACACTAGTTTTTTTTTTTTTTTTTTTTTTACTTAGTTGCCAAGCAAAGATCTTAGAGTTATGTGTGAAGGGTGAAAAAAAGGACAGATGAATACGTTCTGAAGACATAGACCTAAAACTAGGAGCAGATTGCTTTTGTTTTTTATTATTATTTATTTATTTATTAAAGATTTCTGTCTCTTCCCCGCCACCGCCTCCCATATCCCTCCCCCTCCCCCAATCAACGCCCCCTCTCTCATCAGCTCGAAGAGCAGTCCAATGTGGGACTCTGTCTCTGTCTCCTTTCATCACCTGATGAAGGTTAATATGCAGGAGGATGTCTATATGTTTTTCTTTGGGTTCACCTTCTTATTTAGCTTCTCTGGGATCACAAATTATAGGCTCAATGTCCTTTATTTATGGCTAAAAAGCAGATTGCTTTTAAAAGTATTTGTGCCTTGACCTTTATAATACTCAAATATATGTGATAGTTGATTTCATGTGCAGCTTTATAGTGATGAATATAAAGCAAGAACTTCTGCTGCATATTTCGTGTATGATTTACCTTTGTGAAAATTTTCTTGTAGGATTTTAAAACTTGCGTGGAACAAACATGTAGAGCCGCTGAGGAATTCATCAATATTTACTATGAGACAATGGACAAAAGAAGACATGTGAGTTTTTTAGTTTCTCTTGCTCTTTGTTTAAGTGCCATTTCTTTGTTTAAATATCATTGATCTGACCTACATAAATAATTACTGTACACACATTCTTTAAGAGTTGTTTTTATTTTGTTACAGTTTGGTGGGTTTTTTTTTCTTTTTTGGTGTTGTTTTATTTTGTTTTCTTGGTTTGAGTTTATTTTTTTACTGTATTGGGTGTTTGTTTTGCTTTTTTGAGAAACTACTACTTGGAAAGCAAGGGAAAGGATTTGGAAGGACTTGGAGGAGGGGAAAATATGATCAAAATATGATCAAAATATATTTAAATTTAAAAAATGGTTTCAGATAATAAAAATATAATGTTGTTGATCACACTGTAAACCCCAAGAGTGCATTATTTACTGGAAAAAAAACCTGTTTCTAATTGTGGTATGGCTCATTTGTAGCACATTTAACCCAAGAGTTTTCTGCTTAAATATTGTAAACAGGATTAAATAAAGTCAACCATAGGTCAAGAGGTGGAGCAGTTAGCAGGATTATCACGAAAAGAAATAGAGAATGAGAGGGAGTCAGGAGGATGGGTAGAGAGACACACAGGAAGTAGAAGGGAGGAACATTCTGTTTGAGGAGTCTTGTTTGAGAAGGCATAGGAGAAAGGGGAGTCTTCTGGGACATCAGATGAGGAGAAAGGCCATCTGAGTGCTTTCTCTGCCTCTCTGAGCTAGCAAGCTTTTACCCCAGCATCTGGCTCCTGAGTCTTTATTGATAAAATTGAACAATTAAGATTTTGTTAAAAATGGTGCTGGCACAACTGGATGTCAACCTGTAGAAGAATGAAAATAGATCCATATCTATCACCATGCACAAAACTCAAGTCCAAATGGATCAAAGACCTCAATATCAGTCCGAACACACTGAACCTGATAGAAGAGAAAGTGGGAAGTACTCTACAACTTATGGGCACAGGAGATCACTTCCTATGTATAACCCCAACAGCACAGACATTAAGGGCAACATTGAATAAATGGGACCTCCTGAAACTGAGAAGCTTCTGTAATGCAAAGGACACTGTCATTAAGACATAAAGGCAACCCACTGACTGGGAGAAGATCTTCACCAACCCTGCAACAGACAAAGGTCTGATCTCCAAAATATATAAAGAACTTAAGAAACTATACTTTAAAATGCTAATTAACCCAATTAAAAAAATGGGACACTGAACTGAACAGAGAATTCTCAACAGAAGTTCAAATGGCCAAAAGACACTTAAGGTCATGCTCAACCTCCTTGGTGATAAGGGAAATGCAAATCAAAACAACCTTGAGATACCATCTTACACCTGTCAGAATGGCTTAAATCAAAAACACCAATGATAGCCTTTGCTGGAGAGGTTGTGGAGTAAGGGGTACACTCATCCATTGCTGGTGGGAATGCAAAATTGTGCAACCACTTTGGAAATCAGTGTGGCAATTTCTCAGGAAACTCCCAAGATCCAGTAATACCACTCTCGGGAATATACCCAAGAGATGCCCTATGATATGACAAAAGCCATTTGTTCAACTATGTTCATAGCAGCATTATTTGTAATAGCCAGAACATGGAAAAACCTAGATGCCCTTCAATGGAAGAATGGATGAAGAAAGTGTGGAATATATACATATTAGAGTACTACTCAGTGGTAAAAAACAATGACATCATGAATTTTGCATGCAAATGGATGGAAATAGAAAACACTCTTCTGAGTGAGGTAACCCAGACCCAAAAAGATGAACATGGAATGTACTCATTCATAATTGGTTTCTAACCATAAATAAAGGACAATGAGCCTGTAATTTGTGATGCTAGAGAAGCTAAATAAGGAGGTGAACCCAAAGAAAAACATATAGTCATCTGCCTGGATATGAACCTTCATCTGGTGATGGATGGAGATAGAGACAGAGACCCACAGTATAGCACCAGACTGAGCTCCCAAGGTCCAAATGAGCAGAAGGAGGGAGAACATGAGCAAGGAAGTCAGGACCATGAGGGGTACACCCACACACTGTGACAGTGGGGCTAATCTATTGGGAGCGCATCAAGGCCAGCTGGACTGGGACTGAATAAGCATGGGATAAAACTGGACTCTCTGAACATGGCGGACAATGAAGGCTGATGAGAAGCCAAGGACAATGGCACTAGGTTTCGATCCTACTGCATGAACTGGCTTTGTGGGAGCCTAGCTTGTTTGGATGCTCACCTTCCTGGACTTGGATGGAGGGGGGAGGACCTTGGACTTCCCACAGGGCAGGGAATCCGGACTGCTTTTCAGACTCGAGAGGGAGGGGGAATGGAGTGGGGGGAGCGGGAGAGGAGTGGGGAGAGGAGGAGAGGAGTGGGGGGAGGAAGAGAGGAGTAGGAGGAGGGGAAGAGGAGTGGGAGGAGTGGGAAGGAAATGGGAGGTGGGGAGGAGGCAGAAATTTTTTCAACAAATAAATAAATAAATAGAAAGATTTTGTTAAAAACATTTCTCACCCACTATCTGGCACAGCCACATAGACAGGGAAATTATGTCAACTATGGACAAACTGAGAAGCCATAAGGTTTGGTAAGATACCTGGGAAGTCCTCAAGGAAAGAATCTAATATGAAAAGGAAAACTCTTCTCCATGTTAAAGATGGGAAATATCATAATACAGGGCTTTATGACCCTATATAGTGCTACTTTAGATGACTTGAAAACAGAAGCAGAAAATGAAAAGATAAATGGCTTAACTGAGATTGACATAGTACTAATAATTACTGTCAGTCTGGAAATTTGTATTTTATCCCTAATAGCCATAGTGGGATTTTTGTGCAAATATGAGAAATGGTTTAATAATTATACCAAATATGAACAGTGGATTGATAAGGTACAAGTCTTAGAAAGACTTATGAGTGAAAATAAGAACAATTCCCAAAGACAGAGGAATTTAGACAAGAATCTACCATGCCAGCACATAATGAAACTGAAGAGGGGTGGGAGAAGGTTCTTAGAAAACCAACCTTAGCTTAGTCAGTTACTATACAAGAACTAACATCAGACAGTAGGCATCTCCAAGGTTATGAAGAAGTTAAATGGACTCCTAGAGAAATACGGGATTTGAGGAGATTTAAGGAAGTTGTAATTTCATATGGTATACATATGTATATTTCAAAGATGTGTTGACCTCAGAATGGAAACCAGGATATGTATTCCATTAGAGAAGAGGTTTTGCCTTTGTTTTCACAGAAGAAAAGCTGTGAATGTTGTCAAGATTGATAAAGATTAGATTCGAACGGGAGAGGCCTCCTGAATAAAGAGAGGTGTTAGTTCATTACACAGGTTGGTCCTTCAGTCCAAATTAACTTAAAGAGGCCAACAAATGCCTTTCAATTGATCAGACATGAAAAAATAACAAACAAATAATATTATTTTTAATGATAATTTAAGAAAGGCACACTTGCTTTACTGGCATGAAATTAAAAATGGGTTTTCTTGAACCATATGTCTTAATTCCATGTTCGAATGTTAAACTGTAGATTGCCGTTCAGCAATATACATGCCATCTTGGACATCAGCTTTTGAGGATTCTTCTTAAATAAAGAGGATATTTTTGTTGTTTTGGTATTAAAAACATAGTTAAAATATTTAAAAAAATTAAGTAAATTCAAAGTATTACTATAGTTCAAGATTGGTGTTATTTGAAGCTAAAATAAAATATTTGAGCAGGACACTGGGGGGGAGGGGTCACAGGTGAGCCATCCCTGAAGGCATGAGAGCAGGACAGCTGACCCCCTCCTCTGTATGTCCCCTACAACAATCAAAAGAGAGGGCCCTGTACCTTGACTGGGTAAAACAATAGAACTGACCCTGGGAATATAAGTATGGGGGACTCAGATATAAGGGTGTGAGCAGGAGAACTGCATCAGAGGCAGGCACATAAGAATTACAGTGATTGGAAATTAAAAGCCACTTGCAAAAGGCAAGCCAAAATTCAAAGTGAATGTCCTTTGTAATCTAAAAATAGACACACTTAAACCTTGAATTTATGTATAAAAAGAACAGGGAAATAGGTATATTTATCTACACATGCTCCAGTTTAAGAAGAATTTTTTAATTAAAAGATAATATTTTTTGTTGCCAAAAAACCATTTTGCCCTAAAAAAGATATAACCTGCTAAAAAAGGAATCCCCTTTTATTATATTGTTGTTAAAATGTAATAAGAAAAGAAAGAAAGTTGCTTATAGACTGTATGGGTAAGGTATTAGGGGGGATGTCAGCTTAGAAATAATGTCATTAAGTTTGCCTTTATCAAGTACCATGCTCTTAGGCAAAGTCCCAACTTTTCTTAACCTCACTTTACTTTTAAGGGGGAAAATTTTTGCAATGCTAGAAATTAAACTCAGGGCCTTAACAAACTATGTGAGTGCCCTACCTCTGCCCTAAGTCCACAGCTCAGAGATTAAATACTGTGTATAACACTGGGTCCAGCACAACTGTACTTAAATAGTTGATCAGGTTCCTTTAGTCCCTTGAGTTAACATAGTTTAATAAATAGCGCAGTGTGGAATGGTCTACAATTTCAGGGATGTCTCCTGGTTTTCCTCTTTTATTTTCTATACTAATAAAAAATTCTGATTAAAGTTTACAGCTGTAGCTGATGTTCACAATAAGGATCCAAGTGATGTATATGCTTTTAGTTTTTAATAGATCAGGTTTCAGATCAGATTTTCCATTGTAATTTACCTCTCAACTCTACTTTTATAAAGGAATTATTTCAGTATGTGATCAAATAGTCTTGCCGTGGTTTCCTACCAGTACAGAACTCTTTTATTATTTAAAAAAATACTTTTTTAAGAAAAAATGTAAACTATATTACTATAGCTGACATAGACCAGGGGGTGGGAAAGGCTATGACAATGGATGTTCATTGTCTCTTGTCATGAATATTTGTTATTTGTCCTGTCTTATTGCTTTCAAAACTAAAGTAGCCTGTTGGGTTTATAGTAGCACAGGTGCTTAATCCCAGAACCTGGGAAGCAGAAGCAGGCAGATCTCTAAATTTAAGGTCATCCTTGTCTACATAGTGAGCTCCAGGACAGCTAGAGAAACAGTGAAATCCTGTGGGTGCAACAGAGCCAAGCTCCATTCATACCTGTAATTCTAACATTCGGGAGGCTGAGACCAGATCCTGAATTTGAGGCTAGCCTGGGATACAGAGCAAAAGTAAAAGGAGTTAGTGTCATTCATTATCTGTGCAAGGGTATGTTTAATCCTTTCAATCCAACTTTACTTTGAAAATAAAACAAGTAATGTGTCACTTGACCCAAAAGAGATAAATCTGCTAGATTTTGCCTCACGTGCACTTCGTCACATTTATTCTCATCACTCCACTTTCAGTGCTTCGGACTCTTTGGTGCTTACTATGCCAACACTGGAAAAATGAATTCTTCCCAGCATAAAAGCATCAAATGAGTCACATGTGTTTAGTCACTAGAACGAAAGCGGATTAGGACTTAATTCTCGAAATTGGAAAGGAGAAACTGAAAATGTGTTCGAGACTGGGTGTGTTTGGGATTTGTGATCATTTAATATATTTTTAAATAGCAAGACTGTAAAACTCTTATTATTTGAGAGGATGCAAGTTTTTGTCATTGAAACTAAAGCTGAAATACCAGGTCTATTGAGTCAGATAATACCTATTTAAGGCAAGCTAGATATCATGGTCACATTGTTTTCCAGTAGCAAGGGGGCAAAGGAAGTAGAGATGGAGACAGAGTCAGGAAAATGTTTACATTCCATCTACAATCTCTTACTGTATTTCTAAAAAAAGATGTTGCAGAAAAAAATTCATTTCTTAAAAGTTTTCCTTTATTTTTAGGCAATTGTCAGGATGTATTTGGACAAGGCCACCCTAATTTGGAATGGAAATGTTGTTACAGGGCACGAAGCCCTTTCTAAGTTTTTTGAGACGTTGCCTTCCAGTGAGTTCCTAATCAATATGCTGGACTGCCAACCAGTGCATGGTAAGATCACGATCTTCCAAAGTATCTCCTTTATTTGCTGTTAGTAAACACTGAGGTTTACACCTAAAGCAGCAGTAAGTTTTAATAGAAGATAGATTTACTTATTTGAGCACGTGAAGTGTCACGAAAAGTACTTCATCCAGTCAAGTTTTGGGATTGTTTGATGCTTTTCACTCCAGAGAACTACCATTAAGTTTGGAATAGTGTATGCTTATTGGTTATTACAACTTATATGAGAAATTGCAACTAAATGTGATTTTTGTTGAAAGGGAGAGTGTATACAGAAAAAAAAAATCTATGCCATATCATAGATTAATGTGTTTGAGGGTCTGTTAACATTTCAGAGAACTGTATTCTGCGAAAGAACAACTTAGGACATGACAGAATTTGATTCAGAGTAGATAGATGTAGTATACAATATTTACCACTAGATGGGGTACTTACTATCTTAACTGATTATTTATATGGTATTTCCCTTTATAGTTCCTGAAGGACGGCTTAAGAAGCAAACTATGAATGACGTTAGATATCTAATGAAATATTAATATATAGGAAACAAATGGTCAGGTTAGATTTATAATCTTTATTTTGAAACTTGAGAGTACCCCATAAATCTTTCTGGATAGAAAAATCATCTTCATATTTTTTAAATATTCAATTTTTGACTTTGGGATGTATGCTCAAAGGACAGAACATGAAAATCTTTAGCATTACATCGTAAGCTTATTGAGACATGTAAATTGACATCTTTCTCTTGTTTGTGTTGCTAAAGAGCAAGCTACCCAGTCTCAGACTACAATTCTTGTTGTGACCAGCGGAGCCGTGAAGTTTGATGGAAACAGAAAACACTTCTTCAACCAGAACTTTCTTCTTACTGCACATAGCACTACTAACAACACCGTGTGGAAGATTGCAAGTGACTGCTTCCGTTTTCAGGATTGGGCTAGTTGTTAAAGAAGCAAAAGCTCATTCTCTAAGTCCATTAGTTCCAGCAAGAGAAGTTGAATGTGAATTTATATATTTCATTGCAAAAGTACTATAAACGAGTATTGCTGAAACAAAATGTATTGATTTTTTTATTGCTAACAACACTTTTGCTAGAGCAGCTGCCAGTTTGAATTATTGCACCTAAGAGCTTTAAAGATAGATTTTTACACACCTTATGTATACATTCCACTACTGATATTCTCAGGGCAATATTAAACTTGATCTAGGTACTAAGATACTGTGAATCCAATCCATTGCACAAATGGAGTCCTTTTGTAATACTTTCTGTGGAAGAGCACAACATAGCTCTGTAAGAGTAAGTAGTGGTGTTACGGTTATTAAGATAATTTTTCAGTGAAGCACATGCCTATTTATGATTAACACTTGTTATACGTTTTAATATTTAAGTGTAGAATTTTTAAGTAAGTTCAACTTAGTACTAGAATCAACTAGTATTCTGACATATTTGAATTACTAGAAGTGTTTTTTAACACAGCCCATTTTTATTTTTTATCTTATATTTCTTTTTTATAATCCATATTGCTTTATAACCCATATTATAATCCATATTGTTTTCTTACTTTGACATGTATCCTTTTGAAATGAGGTGATCGACTAGATTGGTGAAAAATGCTCTCGACTGATTCTTGAGTGTTGGGTGCTTTTACTGGCAGTAACACCTTTTAGACATTTTCTTGGCAGCTTCAGGTAAGTATATTTATGCGATAAGTGGCAGTGAAACTCAAAGCTTTAATGGGAGAATAGGGAATAAGAAATGTAGAAATTCAAGACTGAAGTCAAAAAAATGTGAGAGATGACCAAGTGTTAAAATCAGTTCTTGTTTCCTCCTGGTAGTATAACCTAGTTTGAGGATTTAACTCCCAGAGTCTCTAAGTATTCTTGCCAAATGGTCATAAATTGACTTTCGTTCTAAGAATTGTATTTTAAGATCTTACTTCCCTTTGTACTTGTCTCCAGTATCCATCCCAGTTTCTTCAAGAACTTCTGCGAGTCAACCATAATCAGGAAACTTAACTGGGTGACAGAATCTGCAAATTAGGGCAAAACCTACTGCAGTCTCTGTACACACTCAACTCCTAAGGTTTCCCCATCAACTTCAGACCCAAGACTTCCTTATATTACCTACCACCCACACGAATAGTTTCCTCCTCTGGTTCTGTACTGCCAACTTATTACCTACAATTTAAAGTTGTCTTCAATTTTGTAATTTGTTTTTGTGTAGCACTGGATAAAAGAAAAATCAATATTAAACCATCTCTGTGGTTTAAAAAAACAGAAAAGATCATGATAAACTTCAAAGGAACAAACTCATTAATTTTATGTCTTAACTTCTAGAAACAAAAAGATATATTTTTAGTTTTTAGCTAAACTTTAAAAGTCTTTGTAATTTTTAAATAGTTTAAGCTAAATATGCTAGCTTTGTTCTTTAGTACAAACAAAATTAAATTTTTACTACTCAATTTTAAAAATGTAATTTAGTTTGGCCCAGAAATAAACACTTTATTCTAATTAATGCATCATGAAAATTGAATAAAATAGGAAGGGATGGAACTGATATTAAAATCATGTCTTATTTCAGTGATTAGCAAAACTTACACATTCTATTCAGAGTTTGCTTACTCTTGTTTTGAATTAGTTTTTCTTACCTAATTTTTAGCAGAAACAATTAAAATACCCAAGTACTACCCTTTCTGTTGCTAGAAAAGTATCAAAAGCTGTGTACAACTAGCAATAACAAAATTGAACCATTGTGAATTACTTTATCCATACTTTGTATAACTCCATAATCTGTATGACATTTTAATGGCTGGAACTTCTCATATATGAACCTATTCCTTTTAAATCTTCTTAAAACAAAGAAAAAAATGTAGAGATGTTGAAAACAATGGTAGATAACTTGAGCTTTTTTTCTTTCTCATTTCTATAGTCCATCTTTTTCTTCCCATTTCCTATCAAGTATTTCCATTGCAACTCTTTGAAGTTCCAGTGAAGTTTGGGGTGAGAAGTTAGAATTCTTCACTGGAGAAAATAAAACATTTATTTAGTGAGCATTGAAACAGAAATACAGTTGTGTTCTAGAAATAATTATTCCTTCAGATTTAATATTACTTTAAAAAATATGCCAGGAGAATCTGGAGAGAAGGCTCCATGATTAAGAACTGGTGCAGTATGAAATAAAAAAAAAAGGTGAACCTTGGTGTTATTTACACAAGAGTTGGCCTGATTTGTGCAGAAGAGTCCCAATCTCGTTCCTGACCTCATTGATCTCTTGAACAAAGGCTGTCCTCTTGTTTATTGACTATAACAGCAAATATTGTATCAAAAGGGAATGAGGAACTTTTGTCTTAACCCTTTGACAGAAGTCTTGCAAGAAAGGAAATTGATTTTTGGTGGTTGGTTTTGACTCAGGACAGTACACAAAACCACAAATATATATACATATATACATACATACATACACACACACACATATATATATATATATCCTATGTTGCCTTCAACATTTTTCTTAGCAGTTGAGGTGGGCATTGCTTTCAATGCCTCGCTGTTTTCAACAAATGATCTTAGGTCTAGCCACAACATCTTCTGCACATGCTTTGTTCCGATTAAAGGGTAAGTGTGGTATTTGGGAAGGAAATAAGAAGTCAACCAAGCAAATAAAAGCCAAAAAGCTAATCCTTTTATTCTGAAATTTTGCTGGATTGTCTATTACCAGAAATTATAGGGGAAATTTAGTAGAGAATGCTTTCATTTGAGGTTTATTGTGAGATAAGAAGGAGAAGCATGCTTTATTCTGGCTGATGTGATAACCTAGCACTCAGGATGCAGAAGCAGGGGGATCTTTGAATCTGAGGCCAGCCTGGTCTTCAGAGTGAATTGCAGGACAACCATAACCACAGGAAAAAAAAAGATTAAAAGCAAATACTCCACGTGTTTTAACATAGCCACATACTTAGCAGGAAAATGGCAAGCCTTTGGACTTGAGAGTTGATTGTAAATCAGAGCATTTTGTCAAAACATTACAAAACTGTTCTAGTTAATATGATTCCTTTGCCAAGTTCTTCTGCACAAAAGATTTTTCATTGTGCTAGATAGTCAAATCTAGCCTTCTATAAAAGCAATAAAAAGTAGAGAAGTGTACAGATTATTGTTACAGTAATGTGTCAGATGAAGGCTCTTAGGATACAGCATATATCTTTGATTAAATGTGCAATAAACTTCCAGATAGTGAGGGCTGGTGAGACTACTTAGCTGTTAAGAGCACTAGATGCTCTTTCAAAAGACCTGAAGACCTGTGTTCAGTTCCAGGCATCCACATGGTGACTCACAACCATCTTTTACTGCATTCCTGAGATATCTGCTGCCTTCTTCTGGCCTCCACAGGAACTGCATGCATGTCATACTCAAGGATATATGCAACCAAAGCACCCCTATATATGTCAAATGTAAAAACAAGTCTTAAAAAGTTATACCTCCAGATAGTTTGTACAAAGTTTACTCCAACTCATAATCAGTAAGTTTTACTTCACAACCAATTATTAGAATGAAATGAAATGTAGCTATCTAAAATAAAATTCATACATAACCACATGTGATATACTCCTAGAATTAATTTTACTTATTTTTATTTTTCAAGACAGAGTTTCTCTGCGTACCCCTGGCTGTCCTGGAACTCATCTATAGACCAGGCTGGACTTGGACTCCACCTGCCTCTGTTTCCCAAGTCCTGGGATTAAGGACATGTGCCACCAGTGCCCTGCATGGGATTATATTTTAATTTCATTCTATTATTGTTTTGTTAATTCCAGTTACAACATGATCACCTAACTTTCACAGCATCTTAAATGATTGAATTAATAGTTTGGAGAAGATAAAAATTGAATCACACATATTGTTGTCACTATCCCTTTTTCATGGAGAATGTAGGGTCAGCTTCCAAAATATGGGGCTATGTGTCAGTGATGTCACCCTAACTCACAAATTATCAAAAATGTTCTCTCATGCTTGTCTTCTTTGGTGAGGGCAGTAGTACTGGTTACTTTCTATTGCTGTAATATAACACCATGAACTTATAGAAGAAAAAGGTTATTTGATATTAACAATGCCAGATAGTATTCATGATAATAGAGGAGAGATGACAAGAACAATGAGATGAAAGCCCAAATCTTGAACCACAAGCAGGTTTCAGAGAGAGGGAACAAACTGGGAATGGCTTGAGTCTTTAAACTGTCAAAGCCCACCTTCAGTGACATACTTTCTCCAATAAGAAAGAAAACATATACCTTCCTAAGCAGCACCCCTAACTGGAGAATGAGTGTCTAAATTCCTATGGGGGTCATTCTCATTCAAGCCAAAACATCCCACGGTGTTTTTCTCTTGAAACCATACATTTTTATTTTCTTTAATTTTACTTCAAATGATCTGTTTTTCATTGTTGATCTGAATAAGAGTATGGTGTTTTAAGTGAAAATAGCCCTCATAGGCTCAGATGTTTGAATACTTGGTCCCCAATTGGTCAGCATGTTGGTGTGGGAGGTCCTTCTGTCTATATGTTGCTTTTATTGGTTAATGAATAAAGAAACTGCCTTGGCCTACTGATAGGGCAGAACTTAGGTAGGCAGGGAAAACTGGACTGAATGCTGGAAGAAGGAAGGCAGAGAGAAAGATGCCATGGAGCTGCCGCCGGAGACAAACGCTGGGAACTTTAGCCAGTCAGCCACTGTCATGTGGCAATACACAGATTAATGGAAATGGGTTAAATTAAGATGTAAGAGTTAGCCAATAAGAAGCTAGAGTTAATGGGCCAAGCAGTGTTTTAATTAATACAGTTTCTGTGCTATTATTTCAGTTTTGGGAAGCTGGGACTAACAAGCAGCTCCTTGCAACAGCATGTTTGGGAAGGATTAGGAGGCGTGGCCTTGTTGGAGGAGGCATGTGCTATGGACAGGTTTTTATTTGAGATTTCAAAGTAAGTGCGAGTCCCAGTGTCTCCCAGTGTCTACCACTAGCAGCTTGGTTTAGAAAGGCTGAGTTCCCTGGAAGGAAACTCATATATGTCACTTTCACGGTTTTGGCACTATAGGAATTAAAAAAAAAAAAGACCTAAAAAGGAAGGACATGACTGCTCCTACGTATGGTAGAGGAGAAAGTTTATTGTAGATGAAAGGGAGAGCATGGGCAGAGGCAGAGATGTAGAACTCTAGCAGAGTCACTGAATCAAGGTAAACATTAGAACAGAAAAGTTGTTTTCAAGAAGAACTTTGACCTTGGAGAAATCTTGGTGGAAATCAGTTGTTGTTGTCTGGGATTGACAGCTGCTTTTCTGAAGCAGCTTGGCAGCCTTTTCATGACTTTAGTTACATGGTGGTCCTGGAAAACGTGGAGCTCTTGAATTATTGGGTTCACAATAAAGACTAAAGTGGCCGAGGCCAGGTGTGATGCTTTCCTTCAGAGAAACACAGATTAGATCAGGGACTTTGGTATGAAGAATTGTTAGCCTAGAAGATTTTATGTAACAATCAATAAATACACTTTGAAAAGCTTTTTGAGGTACAGTCCATCAGGGGATGGACATTTCTGCTGCCACACAAGCATACAATTCATCTTAAAGTTACTCTCTTTCTTTAATGGTCTCACACAACACAGAACACTTGACACAGAGATAATCTGGAAGAGTCCAGAGAGGATAAGACCCTGAGCTATGTGAGGAGAGAGGGGAAGGGTAAGGAAGTGAATAAGAGGTGAACCAGGTGCTGCGGTCACAAAGGGAAAAGTTTTACTTTTTAAAAATTTTTTTAAATAGATTTTTATTGAGTTCTACATTTTCCTCTGCTCCCCTCCCTGTCTCTCCTCTCCCCTTCAAAGCTCTCCCAAGGTCATAATGCTCCAAATTTACTCAGGAGATCTTTTCTTTTTCTATTTTCCATGCAGATTAGATCTATGCATGTCTCTCAGTGTCCTCATTGTTGTCTATGTTCTCTGGGATTGTAGTTTGTAGTATGGTTTTCTTTGCTTTATGTTTATAAACCACCTATGAGTGAGTACATGTGATAATTGTCTTTCTGTATCTGGGTTACCTCACTCAATATGATGTTTTCTAACTCCATCTATTTTCCCGCAAATTTCAAGATGTCGTTATTTTTTTCTGTTGTGTAGTACTCCATTGTGTAAATGTACTACATTTTCCTTATCCATTCTTCAGTGGAGGGGTGATGTGGGAGTGTCATATATCAATCTGTTAATTTCATTGGTTAAGTAATAAAGAAACTGCTTGGCTGGCCCTCATAGGTTAAAACATAGGTGGGAGGAGTAAACAGAACAGAATGCTGGGAGGAAGAGAAAGTGAGCTCAGACTCGACAGCTCTCCTCTCAGGGGCAGACGCCTCAGAGAGACGCCATGCTCCCCGCTCCCGGGAAGATGCATGCGATGAAGCTCCGACCCAGGATGGACGTAGGCTAGAATCTTCCCGGTAAGACGGGTGCTACATAGATTATTAGAAATGGGCTAGTCCAGGTGCGAGAGTAAGCCTAGAAGAGGCTAGATAGAAATGGGCCAAGCAGTGTTTAAATGAATACAGTTTGTGTGTTGTTATTTCGGGCATAAGCTAGCAGGCGGCTGGGGTGTTGGGGATGCAGCCCCGCCGCTCTTATCACTACAGAGGGGCATTTAGGTTGTTTCCAAGTATTGGCTATGACAAACAAAACTGCTATGAACCCAAAAGTGGTATATATCCAAAGGATGCTCAGGGTCCTGCAGTGTTTGCACCAATTTGCACCCTGCCTATAGGGGGAAATGTCCTGTTATAGGCCTTATTGTGTCGCTGTTTTGCGGGTTTTCACTGTTTCAGCTATGGGTAGCAAGCCATCCATGTCCATCCCCCCTGAGGTGAATGCCTTTTAGAGGTCCTAAAACCACAGGTTTAAATGCCCTACTTCTTCAGCTCTTACCCTCACTCTGCCAGTGTCCCACCAGCTCCACTTTTATGGGAGCTTTCTAACTACTGTGAGTGCACAGGCAAATGGACCCTGCCACTGCTACTGCTGCCAACAAGATTGGTCGGATCCATGAGGCTGCTGTTTTCAATTCCAGCCTTTTGCTTCCTGCCATGGCTTGTGGCATGGAGGCTCAAAGATAGAGTGGATCACATCTATAAGTTTCTCTTATTATTAACCTTAAATTTTCTGCAGCTCAAAAATTGTGGCTTTTCCATACAACATGTGACTGCTTCCATTTTGACTGAGGTCAGGTGACTTTATCACCATATTAACTGAATGACTTTTCCATATAACGTGACTGCTGCCATTTTGACTGAGGTCACGTGACTTCGACGCCATCTTGGCTGAGAGCCAGGTCAGGTGACCATGTTCCACCATCTTTTAGTAAGATATTCCCTTCCTGGTTCCCCAGTGTTAACTCTGTTACATGGGTGACCTTACCACCATCTTAACTGAGGTCAGGTGACTTTATCGCCATCTTTATCTTATGTTAAAACATCTTACTTGTGTTTTTGTCTTTAAATTCCTCTTGTTGACTCTGTTGCATGTGTGTTTTATGCAGGGGCATGCCTTTGATAGGGCCCACCAAGAGCATCCACTTCACTCAATTCCTCTTCAGTCTGTATGTGTGTGTGTTCATACATGTAACTTAAATGCACCAATGTTTACTGTTAAATGTTATAATTGTCTCTTCAATGCATCTCATTTCACACTACAAAACAATATGTTTCATGTTTTAAACTGGTATGTACTTTTAAGTCTCTTACAAAATACTTTATATTTAATCCAACCCTCATTTAAAATATATTAAAATGTTCTATATTATTGTCAGTTCTGCCATTAACCTTCTATTGCAAGCATTTTTCTCTCCAGGCAGATTCTATAGTGTAGTTACACCTGATAAACAGCCCTTAACTGCTCACAGATCTGGCAAATAAGGCACTTAAATATTTAATTATTAAAAAAATTATAACAAAAAGAGACAGGTTGGCTCCTAGCAGCAACACTCTATTTCCTCCAAAGAAGACAGAAGACAAATGGGCACAAAACAATGTCCATCCACAATTTGCTTCAACTTTCAAGCACTGACCACTGGGAAAAACTGCCTTTCATCTAAACTGAAGATCTCCAGACAGTGGACAGAATTGCTGGAATCGACAGCCTTGCTGCTCAGGTCAAGGTAGCCCTGTCTTCCTACAGATTTCTTAGCCCACAGGATCTTCTGGAGCCTGGCAGGCCCTGCACTAAATAGCTAAAACCAAATGTGACCAGCACCCAAATTTCTCAGGTTTCCCCCCAAAGATGACTCACATAAATAAGCAGGAAGCAGTCTTGAGAATCCACTGCCCCAATTCCTTTAACCTGTGGTGCCTAACCTCCTGCCTTTTTATTATAAAAAAGAGATGGGAATGTAATGGTCTGTTATGTCTCTTTAAGAGACAAGCCATGCCCACTCCCTCATCTGCTGAGGCAGGTGTGTCTTCCTGCTTGCAGCCTGAGTCTCTTTCTTTTCCATTTCCCTCTCAGATAGGCAGCTTCTCTCTCTCTTTTCTCTCTCTTTTTCTCGCTCTCTCTTTCTCTCTCCTGTTCTCCTTCTCCCTCTTCCCTTCCTTAACCCACTAAATAAATATAAATAAATATCCAACCTCACTCTGCATGGTGTACCTATCTGTTTGTCTCTTGTCTGCCACTGCCATGTGGTTCACTGTCCAGGACCAGCCAGCCGCCTTGGGAGACCTGTGGCATGGTCTCATGCACTATCCCTGCCTGGGACTGGCTGCTCTCAGGACCCACTGCCCTGTGTTTGCCACCACGTGGCCTGCTGCCTGCCACTGCTCAGAGACCTGCAGCATTTCTGCCACTGCAGCTACTTGGGGGTCCACAGAATTTTTTAATTAATCCATTTCATGTGTTAGATATGATTCTTCAGTAATGAATTCTCAGGTTTATGGCCAAGGGCTGGATGTAAATTAATCAGAAGCATGTATTAAATAAGTTGCCTTTAAACAGAAAACCACATATAACAAGGTTATAGTTTTATAAGTTGCTAAAAAATTATGATAGGTACCTAAATATGTAGCCATATGTAGTTCAATATTCACTAACACACTATTCATAATGGCTTTATGGAACTTAACTACTGCAAATGATGACACTGTGTTATGATATGGCGGGAGCAGGGATTTTAGCCATGGGTGTGTTCAAACCACGGCCTGTGAGAGATAACGCCACACAGACAGAGCTTGAGTATGGAGTTTATTGAGATAAAGGGAATAGGAAGGGAAGAGAGAATGGGAGAGGCAGGAAGGGAGTGGGAGGGAGGGAAGGGAGAAAGGGAAGGAAGGGGAAAGACAGAGAGTTCAGAAGAACTGCAGGAAAAGAGAGCATGAGTAGGCAGGGTTTGTCTTCTCAAATGGACAGGCTGTCTGTCATACACACAAGTGTAACATAGGACACACTGTGACAGGTTCCTAAGGGTCAGGGCCAAGCTATGCCTGGATACTTAACATGCACTAATTACTTCTCTCAACTTTCACAGCCTTCACTTTCCACCAAGCTAACCATGCTAACACCTCTTTCCTAAGCTGCTTATCTTCTAGAATTGTCTCCTTGCTTCTGTTTATTACTTTTTATTTATTTCTTTTGTGTGTGGATCGGTGGTGCATGTCACAGTGGGTATGTCGTGGCATTTATGTGAAAATCAGAGGACAACTTACAGGAGTTGGTTCTCTCCTTTTACTTTGTGGATCCCAAGGATCAAATTTAGGTCAGTTGTCAGGCTTGGAGTCAGTGCTTTTATCCAGTGAGCCATCTGAAGGCCTCCAGAGTAATTTCCTGGTATAATATTTCAGATTAGGTTACTTTCCTCACAAAACCATTGGGGAAGGCATCCTATTATGCTTAGAATAAAACCCAAATTTCCTAGTCTATTAGAATTATCCAGAGAAGCAGAACTAATAGTGGTGTGTGTGTGTGTGTGTGTGTGTGTGTGTGTGTGTGTGTGTGTGTTTTGATTTTGGAAGGAAGTAGTTGTGTGATTAGGGCTTCACTTGTAAGCAGCTAAATTGAAAAGGGAGTTATATGTTGTGGACCATCTTGTCTTCTTGACATAATGCCAGGACCTGGACAAAACAATCTCACCCATCCTTCCCCTGAGACATTTGCGGAGTAGGGGTGCCTACATTTTAAGTGAAAAGAAAGAAGGGCACACAACACACACACACACACACACACACACACACACACACACACATATACACACACACAATCCTAAATGTATAAATGAGTGTTTAGGGTTGTTTGAATGTATATGACTTTAGGGCTGACTACTTGGTATTAGATAAACAATCAGGAGGCTCATTTTTAGGAAAAACTAATTCTCCCTCTCTCTGCAGTTGTTAGTTGACTATAGTTCTTTGTCTATAGGTAGAGTCCTGTAAGTTTTTTCTCTTCCATATTATCATGTCTGTTGATATTGTCATTGTTCAGTTTTGGTTTCCGCTGTTTTGCCAGGATATCATGAGTATAGTTTCCCTTTGATTTCTAGGAGACACATTCTCACAGTAGACTTTCCAGTCCTTTGGTCTTTGCACTCTTTCTCCCCCTGCTTCCATGGTGTTTCCTGTGCTATAGGTGTGAGAATTGTGTTGAAGATGTATCATCTGGGGCTGGTAACTACATAGTTAGTTGTTCTCTGCATTTTGATCGGTATGGCTTTCTGTGATGGTGTCCATCTGTTGCAAAGAGAAGCTTCCTTGATGAGAGGTGGGGGCTGCACTTACCTGTGGGCAGTGAGAATGCAGGTAGGCATTATACTGATTTAGTAAAGTAGCAGAAATAGGTTCCCTTCTAAGACAAATGATCTCCCAGATATGTGATGAGATTTCTATTACCAGGCATGAACATCGTCTTGCTGAGTAGGCCTTCAATTCAATTAGACAGCTGTTGGCTACCATCAAGCTGTAAGGGCCACTATTGTACCTTTAGTGATACCTTCATCAATAGAACAAATTTTCAGCATAGAAACAGATCCTCTCGTGACGCATGAAAGAGATAGTATAGCAGATCCCTGAGGATATTTGTGTGCCAAAATGGACAGATATTTACTATAGAACACATACAAAATAAAGTCCAATAGACTTAAGTTTTAGATGTGAAAAAATCAGACTTTTAAAACTTTTAGAAAAAAAATATAGAATGCCTTTTTGACATTACAGTAATGGAGAGTTTCCTGAACAAGACACTGAAAGTGCTTCTAATAAAAATAAAACCCCATAAAAATAATGGCCAATTGCATTTATGTGGTTACAAAGATACCATAAAGAGCAAGGAAAAACAACCTATAGATATAAGAAATGAAAACAAAAGTTCTATATAGAAATATTAACAGTGACATTTTTTTAGCCTGGCGGTGGTAGCTCACCCTTTAATCCCAGCACTCAGGAGGCAGAAGCAGGCAGATCTCTGTGAATTTGAGACCAGCCTGGTGTACAGAGATAGTTCTAGGATATCCAAGGCTACACAAAGAAATCCTATCTCAATAATCCAAAAACAACTGACAATTTTTAAATAGCAAGGTAAAAATAGGCAAAGGTCATGAGAATTCGTATGACAGAAAATACACACATGACCAATAAGCACAGAAAATGATGGCAACTTTTCATTAGCATTCTGGGACATGCCGATTAAGATAGTGTAAGTATTACAAATCAAGATTACAAACTGTGCTTTACGTTCATGATAAAAAATAATATGTTACAGTAGAAAAATCATGAAGATTTGTATTAAGAATTTTTATATATTTAAGACCTGCTTATCAATGTATATAACCCCTTTGGGAAACCATTTGGCAATATCTTGTATATGCACACTCTATAACCCTGAAATTCCAGATCTTGATCTGTTCTCTTGAAAATGTTCACCAGGAACCATAAAAAGGAATGATATAAATATATTCTTTATAGCAAGCATCAAATGGCAGCCCACATGTTCGTCAACAAAATGCATAAATACATTATGGAGTATCATACAGCAGCAAGTATGAAACACAGTCCCACAAAACAACATGACTGAACCTCAGTAATATGTTTATGGAAAAATGAAGTCTGAGAATAAGGACACATACAAGGAAAGTTCAATTTTTATAAACCTTAAAATCATTGTTTAGGCATACATACTTATACAAAAACCTATTCTTTCAAAATTAACACCCAAAAATCAGATTCAGTTGTGACATTAGATACAATAAAAATTTTCCTTAAAGTGAAATTAAAACAATATTTAAGAAGCTAGAGAGATGGTTCAATGAGTAGGAGCACTGGTTGCACTTTCAGAGGATATGGGTTTAATTCCTAGCCCCACATGGTGGTTCCAGTTCCAGTAATCTGCCATCCTATTCTGACCTCTGTAGGCACCAGGCAGACACGTGGTGCACAAACAGACATGTAAGCAAAATATGCACCTAAAATATCTTTAGGAAAAAACCCCTCAAGGTTAGGGTATTTGGGTTTTAGGAAGAGAGTATGATGGGATGCATAGTGCTTTATTTCTTGTGTTCTGTTTCTTTCATAATTACGCTGATTTGTATTTTAATCTAGTTTATTGTTACACATGCTTTATGTATAAAATAAAGTGTCTAAAGAATGAAGAAGAGAGTGTAATAATTCACATTTTATTGTGTGCATACTTGGTCATGGTTGCACAAAATAATATTGAAAAAGTCAGTAGTTTACACCCGTTATGGCAAGGAAACTATGAGTATGAAGCCACAATGTGTATTGTTAATGTCTATGGTATTGTCATGTTATGTTTTCCAAAGTGTTAATTAATCGATGGTAGTTTCAATCTCAAATAAAAGTTACATTTTGGTGGTGCATGCCTTTAATCCCAGCATTCTGCAGGCAGAGGCAGGCAGATCTCTGTGAGTTCGAGGCCAGTCTGATCTATAAGAGCTAGTTTCAGGACAGGCTCCAAAGCTACAGAGAAACCCTGTCTCAAAACAAAAAACAAAAGGCACACTTTTCTCTAATTTTACACAATAATTCTATTCTTGGAAATTGCAAAGATTATTTAGTTGTATTTAAAAATAGAGTTAGACTATGGATTCGGGTAAATATAATCAGGCTTTATACCCATTTATGTACCCATCCAAGTCTTTCAAAGTTTTATGGGAGAATCGTTTATTCTGTAAGAATGTTCCAAATACTACTTGAGTATCCTCAGTCCCTATCCATATATGATTAACACCATCACTAAATCACTGTGACAAATAAAAAAATGTCCCTACAGGTTGGTCAACTTTCTCTTAGAATGAACGTTGTGTAGCAGTTTCCTCCAAGTTGAAATATTCCCTGGAAGAGGGAGGGAGTAAGCTAGAGAGATTCAAGGGATCATCTCAACAAGTCTGGGGAAACTGAAACTTGCGAGATTCTAAAAGGCCCCTCTCCCCAGGTTTTAGAAAAAAAAAAAAAAAAAAAAAAGACCTGCTGGATGAGGAAACTGGCCTGCCAGACTGCCAAACTGCCAAGAGGAGATTTCTTAGATATGTGGAGCTGCCGGCAAGCTATGTAGAGAGCTCTAGGGTTCCAGATTCTGTGAGTCATCCCCTGTATTCGGTTGGGCTTTTCAGTGATGCAGCTGTTTTCTAGGCTTCCTTGCTTCTGTATGTAACCTCTTACCCATAATCCTGTTAGTAATCCTTATGAAAACTCATTTGGTACCAAGTTGGATTTTAGCACAATTGTTACATTGATTTGCCATGAATTCCATGTGTGTCTGTCTGTCTGTCTTGTGTTATGTTGTATTTCCCTAGAAAAATGTCTGTTACAAACAGAGAAAATACCATCAGATTCACTGCCCTGGCAGAAAAAAAAATTCACTAACTTTTCTATAATTTGGTTTCTTATTTAAATAAACCAAGGAACTCATTAGAAAAACCTTTTGGATATGACCATCAAGAATGGGTCTGAAACCAGGTATAGTGGCAACTGTCTTTAATCCCAGCACTTGGGAAGGAGAGGAAGGTGGATCTCTGTGAGTTCGAGGCCAGCCTGGTCTACAGAGGGAGTTCCAGGACTGCCAGTGCCACACTGAGAAATCCTATCTCAGAAAAAAAATAATCAACAAAAAAGACTTGATATAAGATAATGGAGCGGAAGTGCATAAAAGCAGAATGTATTATTTTGAGGGAGTAAAGGGATCACAGGGGCAGGAGGGAGTAGGAGAAGACACTACGGGATGAATAAGGACAAAAATCTACTGAAATATATTTGCAGGTGTTAAAAATAAACTCATTTTTGTAATGTTAGTCAAAATTTTATTTTTAAAAGTCCTTAGTAACTAGAGTCAAAATCACACTGACCATATAATCATGGTATAAGCTTTGGAGTCGGTGGGAGTCCCTATTCTGACCTTGCAAGTAATTAGCTAAATAAACTTGGACAAGGTACAAAAAAAAATGATGTGGACAGAAGAGGGAGGAGTGTGTGTGTGTGTGTGTGTGTGTGTGTGTGTGTGTGTGAGAGAGAGAGAGAGAGAGAGAGAGAGAGAGAGAGAGAGAGAAAGAGAGAGAGAGAGCATATGTAATTGAGATTAGTTTGAAAAGATAAAATGGACAGAGTGAGAGAGAGAGAAGTTAGAGACAAGGAAGATAACGTGAATGCCAGGCTGTCCTCAAACTATGAAATTCATTCAAAACAGTGTGTCTTCTGTGAATGCTCAGTTTTAATACTGAGCAACCCCTCCCTAAACGTGCACTTACTAGACTCGCTGAAAGATCCAAGAGAACCTTGAGACACTTTAGTGAAATAGAAGGGAATAATCCTCAGTTGTACTTGCAATGGAGAGGAGCTGAACCCAACCAAAAGAGTGCTGTAATCTAGGTCGGTAAAAATATAAAAATCAAATAAACTTCATAATTACATAACTTTATTAACCCTGTGGAAATATTGAACCCTGGGCAGGACAGTCAATGAATCCAGCACATGCCTTTTCTGGCAGTGTCCACAAAATGTCACCAGGAAGATTCCACCCGTCTTCTTTCCTTTTATTGATATTTGCAGAGGAGCCCCAGCTGTCAACTCTGAAGAAGGAAACAGGCTTAACAGATATGCAATTGAGCTGAAGGATAAGGTGGCTCAGAATAACCTCTCCAGACCAAAAAACCACTTGATACCCAGGTGTGGTGCCAGGAGTCAAGGACCGGAGATTGGGTCCAGTTTCGGAAACTGGGCATCCTGAGTCTAAGATAGCTGAGTGTTTGGAAGGTCACACTGTATGCAGTAGAGAGCAACAAGGATCACTGTGCACACAGAAAGGCCTACTTCAGGCCAGCCAAGAATAGAGAGAAGCAGCTGTCAAGGTGATGGATTGTAAAAACCATCTTCCCATTAGGCAGTTAGAAGGGAGAGGTGAGGTGAAATCCTCTTAGAATGTGAAATAAATGATTGGTTGTGCTTAAAAAAAGGAAGCATAAATCTATCTTAAAAACCAAATAAAGGGAGAGGGGTCCAGTATGCACTATTTGTGGAATCTGCATTGTAACACAGAAGTCTCTCGTGCCCATAAATTACTTGATCCCACTATTTCAAGATAGTTACGTTAAATAAATTATTGTTTGTGGAGCAAGTTGCTGACAAATAAATGATATCTGGCTTAATTTGAATATTTTATTTACCCTAGTGGGAAAACAAACTACATACACACATTCGTAAGAGTTCGGATGAAGGCAGAAAAGGATGGGTATAGAACTGTTATCAGTGGTCACTATGTTGCTCCGGAGCTGGAACTGCCTATGGGAGTGAATAAGCAGATCTATATTTTTTAAAACCTCCATAACACTTATCTTGATTAACTAACACATGACAAAGATCATTAAATTAAATGTGATAGAATGACTGGAGCTCACCCCCTCCCCCGCAGATTCAGCAGAAATTGGGCAGAGAGAAGCCCTTGACATTCAGTAGACACCGGAGACAGCAGAGACACGGGGCATGACCACGTGTGTGTGTGTGTGTGTGTGTGTGTTCAGCAGATTTCAAAAGACTACCCTGTTGGGAAGGGTGGGGCATATTCCTAAGAAAGAGGAAACAGGGCCATAGGGGACTGAAATAGTGAAGGGGGAGGGCTTAAGGAAGGGATAAAGAAAGGGGCCTATCAAAGGAAGATAGACAACTTCCCCAGCTCTGTCGTGTCCCCAGTGACCAAGGCAGTGAAGCAGTGTATCTGTGAGGGATTAAGATAACTAAGCTAACATCACAATGATGGGCCTTACTCTCCTTCACTCTCAACATGGTGTGGGTTTAGACTAATTTAGCTCATCTCTGAGAACTGCTTAAGCCTCTCCAAGGTTGAAGTTCTGTGATATACTTACAGAGGGACCTGTACCAGTAACACAGGATGGCAAAGGGGAACTAGTTGCCTTTCTTCTCCCAGGACACCAACCAACTTGACAGTTGGGCATCAAGGAGTGCCTACCTGCAAACAACAGTGAGCGACAAGGTTACAAGGATCTCTACTTGTGGATGTCGACTCGGCTGGAAAGACAGTAAGGATCTTTCCCCTTTTCCCCCTCCACTGCTATAGCTCTAGATTCGTATGAACAGTTGAAATAGAAGGGATTATACCTACAAGGAGCTGAATAATAAAGCAAACCCAATCTCCAGGAGCCTTATGTGTCATCAGAAAACGAGTAAGTTCTTTTGCTATCGTTCTATTATGTAGTTGAATTTACTTTATCAAAGTCTGAGGTTGTGTATCAGCTCAGTAAGTTTTCCTAGATGAAAGGTAGACTGAATCATCTGAATGTGAAAGAGGTACTTTTAAAAACACAAATTCACTTATCCTCAGCCCCAGGTAAGAATTCCTACCTTGGCAACAATTGCCAATTGGAAGGATGTCATAGAGCCCACTCATGTTGGCAGAAAAATCAAGTAGTTCCTAAAGTGTGGTCCCTGGACCAGCAGCTTAAAATGTCATCTAGGAACCTGATAGAGATGCAATCATAAAGTCCCAGCCCAAATTTTACCGAATCTGAAACTCTGATGGTTTAACAAACTCTTCAGAGGGTTCTGATGTTTAGGCCCAGATTAAAAAGTCATACCCTCTGGCCAAACCAAAAGGCTTAAAATGATCACCGTTTTTGGTAGGTCAGCATACCAAACTGTTACAGAGAAAGTGAAAACAAACAAGACAAAAACAAAAAATGAAAAGCTAAACAACAAATGTAACAACAATACTGTGGGAAGTCCAAGACCAAATACATTTGTTATAATAAACAAGAATGGATTATATTACCAAAAATCAAAAAAAATGAAATCTATGAAAAGGACTCTCAGTTTTTAGACGTCCCACTATATCTTACTTATAATGAATACTTCCTGGGAAGTAAAGCAAAGAAGAGGTTGTAAGGTGCACTGGAACTGATACAGATGCTTGTGAAGCACCGTGTGAGTGCTGAGAATCAAAGTCAGGTCCTCTGGAAGAGCAGTCAGTGCTCTTAACCACTGAGCCATCTCTCCTGCTCCACCTCAAAGATCAGTTAATAAAATTTAAGTGAAAA
This sequence comes from Microtus oregoni, assembly GCF_018167655.1. Lineage (NCBI taxonomy): Eukaryota > Metazoa > Chordata > Mammalia > Rodentia > Cricetidae > Microtus > Microtus oregoni. The sequence continues at coordinate 985,157 of NW_024543229.1, forward strand.
AGCGAACCAAGAATTTAATTCATATCAGAAAAATATCAAACTTTAGACACCAGAGGTAAAAAAGTTAAAAAGGAAAAAGAAACTCATATCACATAGTCTACCTATCCCTATTCCAATAAAATTTATTCTACATAAACTTTAAAAGCTGAGAAAACTAGAACAAAGAAAAACCTGTAGACCACATTTACTTATAAAAACTAGTATAAAATGAAAATAAAAATGTTTTAATAAAATGTTAGCAAACACAGGGTAGCACCACAGTAAAAAGTTATTACATGGGTTTATTTGAGGACTGTAAATATCCTTAAATGACTTAGTTATACAATTCAGTGCACCCACAAATTAAAGACAAACTTCATGACTTTTTTCTTAAAGGCCAAGAAGTAGCATATATAACTCAGCCAGTGTAGATAATAACAAAAGACTTCTAAGACAAATATAGGAGGCATCTATGTCAACCTGATAGGTGACCAAAATTCATTGAAAAGTATAGGAAACACTGCTAGAAAAGGTCACACCAGGATTGGGCTGCTACAGGTCTATCTGAGAAATGACCCTAGCTTCTCAGTGTGCTGGAACAGAAAAGCTCAGGTAAATGAACCTGAAGGCCATTCTGCTTGGTGGAATAAGGCTGGCCCAGAAATGCAAACACCACTTGATATCAGTACTATGCGGAATCTCAAAATGTTGAATTCAGAGAAGCCAGGAGCAGAATGGTGCTGGGAGTGGACCGTGGATGAAGAAGAGTACAAAGTTTCACCTGCATAGCTGGAATACATTTAATGATCTATCGCAAAGTGTGGCAGATGAAGTCAATGTGAATATATTGCATATTTCAATATAGCTAGAAGAGTAGATTTGAAATGTTCTTACCACAAAAAACGATAATTTTGTGAGGTAATGAGTACATTAATTAACTTGATTTGATTGTATACAGTTTATACATATGTCAATATGTCGAATTACACACTGCAAATATATTATAATTTTTTTGCTGCTTTTTTTTGGCTTTTCAAGACAGGGTTCCTCTGTATAACACATGTGGCTATCCTAATACTTGCGCTGTAGATGAGACTGGCCTCAAACTCACAGAGATTCACCTATCTCTGTCTCCCAAGTGCTGGGATTAAAGGCTTGTACCACCTTGGCTGTCTTAACTATCATTTGTCAATGAATTTTTTAATATATACCGTTTAAAATGACAAATGGAAAATATTGAGTCTGTCTTGGTGATTAGATAAAACTGTCTCTAGACTGAGCTCTCTATAAACTTCCTTGCAGACCTTGGACTTGCTTGGCTGGAATTAAGAAGCACAATTAAAGATATAGGGCTGCCCTTGTGGTGCAGGCTGTAAACCCAGGTACTCTGGAGATTGAGGCAGAAGAATTACAACTTCAAGGGTTTCTGGGCTACAGAGTGAGTTTGAATCCAGCCTAGGGAACATAGCAAGACCCTGTCTCCAAACAAAAAGAAGAAAAGGGCTAAGAATAGAGTTCAGTGCTTGCCTAACATGGATGATAGTCTAGATTTTATCTGAAGTACTGCAATCAATCCATATAATTTTTTTCATTAGGAAGTTGTGTACTTTGACAATACAATTGAAAGAATATTTTCAACCTTGTGTTACATAATAAAATAAAATCCAGATGATTTATAAATATAAAATTTCATATGAAAATCCAAGACAAGCATAAGGAAAGCTATTTTTGTAACCATAGAATACATGAGGCCTTCTTTAGCAAAATAGGGAATTTAAAGCCCACAAAAAAGATAAATCAATTTGGCAACGAATTTTTAAAACTTTCTGCTGTGGAGCAAAATACACCATAAAATTATCATTTGGAGGCTCAAAAGATGGCTCAGTGCAGAAAGTGTTTTCAGGCTCTGAGTCTAGACTGCCAGTAGCTGTGTGATGTGGGATGCCCTTCTGTATGCTGAAAATATGTGCTGCTTTTATTGGTTGGTGAATAAAGCAAGTTTGGCCTAGGGCAGGGCAGAATATAGCTAGGCCTGAAAACCAAACTGAATACAGGGAGAAAGAAGGCCGAGTTGAGAGAGACACCAGCAGCTGCTGGGGAAACAAGATGGGAGGTGACAAGTCACAAGTCTCGTGATTAAAATATAGACTAATAGAAATGGCTTAATTTAAATATAAGAGCTAGCCAATAATAAGCCTGAGCCAGTGGCCAAACATTTATAATTAATATATAACCTCTGAGTGATTATTTTATAAGCAGCTGCAGGACCAGGCAAGAGACAGAAAAGCATCTGGCTACACCTATATAAAAACCTGGTGGGGGCTGGAGAGATGGCTCAGAGGTTAAGAGCATTGCCTGCTCTTCCAAAGGTCCTGAGTTCAATTCCCAGCAACCACATGGTGGCTCACAACCATCTGTAATGAGGTCTGGTGCCCTCTTCTGGCCTGCAGGCATACACACAGACAGAATATTGTATACATAATAAATAAATAAAATAAAATAAAATAAAAACCTGGTGATGTGATGTGCATCTGGGAAGGGACAGAGACAGGTTAACCTTACAGATCTGGGGGTGGGGACCTCACTGGTCAGCCAGTCTAGCCAAAAAGGCAAGAGCCAGATTTAGAGAAAAGTTTGGAGTGTGACTGAAACAGAAACCACATGCCATACATGGGCAACAACACTTGCACACACATGCTCATACACACCTGAACATCTCTCTCTCTCTCTCTCTCTCTCTCTCTCTCTCTCTCTCTCTCTCTCTCTCTCTCTCTCTCTCTCTCTCTCTCTCACACACACACACACACACACACACACAAAAGTATGCGCCAAAAACATCTTCTTGAGAGAAAATGTCAACATTTCAGGTGAAAGAAAACAGAATAGCCCTATCATTTTTATAAGTTTTAATTCTTCCATGAGAAGCAACAACCAAGAGATATGGTCAAGGTTGTAAGCAGCCAAATAACAGATGTGGAAATACAGATATCAGTAAATACATGAGGGGGATGGAGAAATGATTCAATGGTAATAGAGTACCAGCTGCTCTTGCAGAGGATTTGATTCCCAGCACCCACACGGTGGCCCAAAACCATCTCTAAGTCCAGTCCCTGAGGACCAAACACCCTCTTCTAATCTCCTCAGAAACACACATACCTAGGGCAACCATACATGTAAAATTATACTAATAAAATTCCTTTAAGCACATGAGGCTTTTTCAAATTTTCAGGTTGTCATGGATACACAGTATAGAATTCTTCATCTTCTCTTTGTCATCTCCTTTCCTTTCCAGCTCCCCCAGGCCCACCCTGCTTCTGATTTCTTAGAGCATCAGATAGCCAACTTCAACGAAAGTGACTTAATCTTGCTTTGTGTTGTTCAGCCTGGCTCAAGTGCTCAGTGCAAACCAACATATTTCTATGAATTTTGTTTAACACTAGTCATGAGAACAGTAGACAAACACCAAACTGTGAACGCTGGCTGTGCTTGAGAGCTCATGTAAGAAGGGGACCTTTTTCTCCAGTAGATACTGCTGTGTTGATCGAAAAGAAGCAATTTGAAGCTAAACTTAGCAGAAAGGTTATAGAAACAAGAGAGCAAGCATGAAAGACTACACACAGCCAGGCAAATGAGAAAGGGAAGAGGACACAGGCGAAAGAGCCCCAGGCGAAGGAGAGGGCTCCCTGAACCTGGCACTAGAGGTCAGCTGCAGTCTTGCAGTTAGGCAGCTGCTAATCCCTGAGCGGCTGTTGCCAGTTGTCAGCAGCAGCATGGCCCAGTGGCTGCTCCAGTAATGTGGGAAAAAAGCAGGACCTCACGGAGCAATGTTCTGAACCCATACCTCAGCGAAATCTCGATGTTCACGCTTTCAAATGCATTACTATATTGATGACGGCAGCTGTGGCATGATCGGAAAAGGAAGGAAAGGCATGCAGGCCCTACCAACTGGACTGGAGCTGGTGAGGCAGTCCACCTGCTGGTAAAGGACCCTGTGGAAGCACGGGATGCACTCCCCATCACTTGAACCATTAAGGTCAGACATAGCAAGTGCCTCTTGTTACAAGAGGGTGAGAATCCGGGGCAGTGGGTAAAGCAGTACAAACACTCGGAAAGAGAGCGGCCATCTGCACTTCCTCCACTTCTTACCGTTCCCTGCCTTTAAAGTCCAGTGGTGGAAAGCATCTCTTGTCCACACCTCACTCCTCTTATTTTGGAGATGTGGGTGAGGTCTTATTAATAGCAAAGAACCGCAGGCTTTACTCTGAGAAAACAGCTTGAGTGGAGCTTAAGACCTGAGCTGGGAAACTGGGTCCATTACTCTGTCATGCCTGACTTACTCTGTTGCAGGAAGAAGATGAAGCCACAAGCTATGGATTCGACTCAGTGTCTGCCACGGGATAGTTGAGTCCCTGGACAAAGTCCCTGACCTCACTAGGACTCCAAATCTTATTTGCAAAATAGAGACAATAATAATAAGATGATTCCTCCCACAGAGCATTGAAGAATTAAAGGTGATAAAATGAAAGAGCAATGCTTGGGAAATCTTGATGTGCCCAACTAATCCTATTTATTATTAGGGCATTCATTAATGTGTACAAAAATGTTTGTTCAGAGCCCTTGACCAGGTGTGTCTCTTTAATATCCCCAGAAGCTCCTAAATCCCTCCACTTTCCACCATCTCCAGTCCTCCCCCATCTCATCTTCCTGCCCCCAGCAGCTCCGGATCTAAAATTCTATCTTGCCTTGGAGTGTTTCCAGCTGTTTGCTCATTTTCCACAGCCGGCTGTGGGACATCCTTTGCGCCAGTATATAGACATCCCCTTGGGGCACACCTTCACTTGGAGAGCAAAGCATCTTTCAATCTAAGTTCAGGCAGCACCTGAGGTGCGGAGCTACAGGGTGCCTGGTGGGGAGAGTGTCCTAACTCTCAGAGCCAGACCAGCAAAGGGAGAGCAGGACCAAGGATCAGCTTGTGAGTCCCTTTGGGATACAGAAGGGAGCCAGCAGATTACAAATGCTTAAGGTGGATTTTTTCAAGCATCTGCAGTTGCTCCATGTAACTCAAGCCTCCTTCCTTGGTGAAGTGTGTGAATTTGCTATTATCAAGCATTCCACACAGAGATTCTCACTGACTTGATGGCCCTCTGCCTCCATTAACTCCACATCATGGGCACTTGCTCTTTCAGATCCAGGGTGACCAACCCCCACATATAGCCAAGTGGCATCCTGGTTAGTTAACCAGCCATCCCCTGTCCCCCTCTCATCTCAGAATATGTCATTCTCTAGCCAAAAACACGGGGTGCAAAGAAGAAGCCAGGAGTTATTTCTTTGAACGTTTGCTTGTTTTTGCCAAAGTGTAAACACAATGCTGCAGAATATGTGGAAATGTTCCCAAAATAGAACCAGTGCTGTGGCTGCCCTCATGCCTTGGCCTTCTCCGGACGGGTTCCTCCGTCTGGCTCCAAATTGCAATCTACGCAGAAGGTGCTGAGGAATTCTCACTTGATGTGGCGCTGAATAGCCAGTCCTTGACGATTACAAAAGCATCTTGATTTAGGAGACATTTGTTGTGGAAAGATCTCAGTCCCCCTTGGAGACGCTCTCTCCCTGCTTCGTGCCCTGGTTGTCCCCTCAGCAGTTTCTCAGGCGGGTTGTAGTAGTGACCACGATAGGCAACTGTGACGTTCCACATTCAATGTGTCCTTTCCAAGTTGTTCAAAGGAGACATTCTGTTTTCGGTGACTTGACTGCTCTTCTCCAGCATTGCTTAATGGCTTACCTTTAATTAAGGTGTATTGTTATTGAGCCTAGTTATAAAAGTTAGACACAAATATTACGACGTTACAAAACCACAACATCACCCTGAAAAAGGGTCAGACACATTTAGACACCACAAATACCTGCACTGCTTCCCAAAACCATCAAGATCATCTAAAACCAGAAGCCAGAGACACTCACAGCTCAAAGGGATCCAAGGAGACATGACAAGTAAATGTGTTGTGCTGTTCTGAGTGGCATCCAGGAACAGGAAAGGGGCATTAGATCCTTTACTAAGGTTTACTAAGGTTTTAACTGCAGATGATAATAACATATCAGTAGTGGTCTCAGTTGTCATGAATGTACTCCATTAGTCTTAAGATTCAGCAATAGGGAAACTTAGATGTAGCAAATCCGGAAATGTTCCATTTGTCTTATAATTTATTTATTTTTGTTTAATTCTTATGGGTGTTTTGCCTGCACATGTATCTGTGCATCATGTGTATACAGTGCTCTTAAAGACCAGAAGAAGGCATCAGGTACCCTGGAACTGGGGTTATATGTGCTTGTGAGCTGCCATGTGGCTGCTTGCAATTGAACCTGAGTCCTCTGGAACTCAGTGCTCTTAACCATTGATCAATTTCTTCAGCCCTGTCTTACAGTTCTTCGTAAATTTATTCTAGAATTAGATTATTCAAATATTTCAGCTATAGTATGTGTCCCAAATGTTTCCATTTCAATATTTCCCTTTGTTCATCTTTCAAAGTACACATGGTAAGGCCTGGGTATGTAGCTCAGTGGTAACCCTTGCCTACGTATATGAGGTGTAGGTTTAACCCCCAGCAATGTAAAAGGAAAATAAAAGAGTGCATAGCTGAGTTGCTTTGCTTTCCTTCGGGCTTTCTGTTTTCATGCATTGAACATGGCTTGCCATTCTTACCCTTTTTGGTCACTTAACAACCCTTTCAGGCAGAAGTAAAGACTGCGCCAAGGCCACCTTAGTTGCCCCACGCTCACACAAATCATGATAAATCCAGAACTCGAAAACAGATCTTTTCTATTACCAGAAAGAGCAGAGTTGTTCCCACTGAAAGTTATGGGAACTTTTCTCCCTACCTACTGCTAATCCCCCTACAGAAATATGTCATTGTGTCAGCTTTTGTGCTGTCAGCTCAGAATGGATCTTCTCAACTGACTCCTTGCTGCTGCCACATGATACATAGTATTCGTTTCCTTTGTAGTTTATTCCTGCCCTCATACAATCTTGAACATACCTAACCCTGTTTTAAGTAACTTATTAAAACTCCCTTCACAAGGATCTACTTAGGATATGGCTCTAACTATTATCCCCTCCCAATTCCCATTTCCTGTAGTGTCAATACCTTCTTTCTCTCCAGATCCTCCTATGAGCATTAAACAATTTTTTAAAACTTTTTTCCTAAATTTTATGTGCATTGGTGTAAAGGTGTCAGATCCCCTGGAACTGGAGTTACAGACAGTTATGAACTGCCATGTGGGTGCTGGGAATTGAACCCCCGGTCCTAGAGAAGAGCAGCCAGTGCTCTTAACTGCTGAGTCATCTCTCCAGCCCCTCCTATCAGCATTTAGACATACTCAAACATCTTCCTTCTCAAGAAATAGAAGCAAAAAAAAAAAAAAAAAATACATGCTTCACCACCACCCCTAGGTTCAACTCCAAAGTGTCCCTTCTTTTTTTTTTTTTTTATCTTTTTTAGAATTTTTTTTTCCCCCAAGAAAAAAAGGTTTTTCTGATTTAACAGCCTTGGCTGTACTGGAACTTTCTGTGTAGACCAGATGGCCTTGAATTCACAGTGATTCTGTCTGCCTCTGCTTCCTGAATGCTAGTATTAAGGAAATGTACCTCGACACCTGGCCTCCAAAGTGTCCCTTCTAATTATGCATCTGTAAAAGCAAATTTTGTGACGTGGCAGAAAGATTTCTGAACTCATATGTTTGTGGTACCATGCTGAGACCACTCTTTCTGAGTCAGAAGATGGGGGGGGGGTTGTTTGCTAAGGGGAGAAAAGATTGCTCTGATAGAAAGGGGAGTTTAGCTGAGGAGAGAAGACAGGCATGAGTCTTGTTTCCCCTCTGGCCCATGGAATTCCGATGAAGTGCCTCTAATGAGAAGAATGAACAGAAATCAGTCCCTTGAGGGCTTGTTGTTAGTGAGAAAAACACAGCAACTTGAGACTTCTGGCATGGCTTTGGGTCCCACTGAGCCAGTATGGAAGGGAATTAAAGAGAAAATGATTTTTTTCCCTGTCTCTGCCCATAACTCAGCTCTCTAGTGAAAAAGGTGGTACCAGCCAGGTAGATGCCTAGGCCTGAACTCCAACATGTTCTTGATGGCTACCCTCACCAACAAAACCCAATGTAGGAAGAAAGGAATGAGGCAAGTAGTTGAATGGACAGACCAACCAACTCAAGAGCATACAAGAGGTATGATTTTGGGAAATCTCTAGAAACAAACAGGATGTTCTCTGGCAGATCCAACTTCCTACCCAGCGCAGCCGAAAGGAGCGTGACTATGAATGTGACCCGGTGTGGGCTAGAGGGGCCCAAAGGGCTTTCTATGTTATAGGCCCATCCATGCAGAATCACTCAGAAAGAGCACACATCACTCTCTGAGACACCTGATCTTCTTTAGAAAAGAGTGATGGATCACATTTTTCTCATGGCTTCAGCTGCCTGTGGACTAAATTTCTGCTTCCTCTATGAGGGGGCAAAAACAGTGAGCTCTGTCACTTTGTCGGGTTATCCTGTGGTATCCATAGAAAACTGATATTGGAACCCTGTTCCGTGGGTGCTCAAATGCTTTTCATACACTGGTACACGTTTGCATGTAGCTCACATGCATCTTCCCAGGTAAGTTCAATCATTTCTAGACTACTTCTAACACCTGTGGTGCTGTGCTGTGGAACTGCCTATGAACAGTTCTGGGCCACGTGCTATGGGAAACAACGAACAGGAAAATCGTCCGACGATGTTCAGTGTGTGCTCAACTTTTGCCAGCTGTATGTACCCACTGCTTGATGGCATCTCTATGTATGAATCCTGTCGTTAAAACAGCCGACTGTATTGAAGTTGGCCGTGGACTTGGAGAACAAAAGTTGCCTTTGTCTAGATGGACGGGAACAGGCTTGTTTCATTGAAACCAAGGATGCCATTCTGATTGGCTGACAGGACTGACTCCATGGCAAGCTTCCCTGAATCAGCTCCACAAACCCTTCCTTTCTCCCAGTCATTAGCTTGCATCCAGTTCTCTCCTAGAAGAGACTCCTATTGAAAGAGATTCCCATTTAGGGATGGTGAGTGTCTGCCCAGACAGCAATTCCAGTTGCAGGGAGGTACTTTTTCCAACTTTTAGACGGCTCTAAGGCTGACTTAGGTATAGGAACAAGAAGGGGTACAATTAGGAGTGATACTCCAAAACCTCAAGGGAAGGAACAAAGACAGAAAAATCATGAAACTTTGGAAGAGTAGAAGGGAAACATGATGAAAATATTAAAAAAAAAAACCCTTTTTATTTGTGTTGCCATTCGAGAGAACCCTTCAAGAGCCAGAGTCATTGTGTTGATGAAGGAGACCTCAGCCAACACTTTTTCTCTGGGAGGATGGACACTACAGTTAGCTGCTATTCCAGAAATGAAAGCTACTTCATCAATACTGTGTGGCTTAAGCCGGGTTCTCAACCTGTGGATCTCAACTCCTTTGGCAATTGCCTATCTCCAAAATTATTTGCATTACAATTCATAACAGTAACAAAATTGCAGTTATGAAGTAGCAATGAAATAGTTTTCTGGTTGGGAGTCACCACAACATGAGGAACTGTATTAAAGGTTCCCAGCATTAGGAAGGTTGGAACCACTATCGGGGGAAATGTGTCTCAGATAAATACTTGTTAGTTATATACTTAGAAATCTCAAATAAGCACAGATATGTCTTGAAGTCAGCAAGCAATGAAGGTTAAGGAGAACCAACTGCCAGAAGTAATGATTTAAAATAAAATAAAAGCAACTTTCAAAGAGGAGGTTTGCATCCATGTAGATTTTGGAAATTTTCCTGCAACTTATAAGTGTTTCTGACCTCTCTGGGATTTGCAACATTCTGAAATGCGTTTCCAACCCTGAAAGATTCAGAAATATTTAGGAGAGTTTTTAGCAACTCATGTATTAAAGTGAAGGCATTAACATCGAGGGAGTATTTTAAGAGACCTTCAAATGAGAGCAGGAGGTGTCTTAGTTAGGCTTTCTATTGTTATGATAAAACACCATAATGAAAAACAACTTGGGGAGGAAAGGGCTTATTTCAGTTTACAACTCACTTAAGGTTAGGGTTAGGGTTAGGGATAGGGTTAGAGTTAGAGTTACTGTGAGGCCAGGAACTCAGGGCCAAAACCTGGAGGCAGGAGCTGATGCAGAGGCCAGGGAGGGGTGCTGCTTCCTGGCTTGCTCCACATGACTGACTCAGCCTGCTTTCTTCTTGAACCCAGGACCACCTGCCCAGGGGTGGCTCCACCAACAGTGAGCTGAGCCCTCCCATGTCAAACATCAAGAAAATGTATCACAGGCTTGTTCACAGGCCAGTCTGGTGGTGACATTTTCTCAATTTAAGTTCCTTCTCCCAAAATGACCCTAGCTAGTGTCAAGTTGACAATAAATAAATAAATAAGTAAGTAAGTACGTAAATAAATAAATAAAACCACCACATGAGGGTAGAGAAAGAGGAGGAGCGAAATGGGGAAATTTTCCATCTTACTGGTCAGCACCGCACTTTAACATCAAAGGCTCCGAAAATTTAAGCTTGCTTTTTGTTTCCTTGGGTATGCAAAGAAAGAACGTGCTTGTGTTAAAAACATTTTCCTTCCGAGAGAACCACTGATTTTCTACCTAGCCACACATGTGGAGAGCTTATGCAACTTCCTTCATTTCACTTTCCAGAGTAGTACTATGTTGAGCTTCATCTACTCTGAGCTGCTTTAGGTGGAGTTTAATTCCCACCACTTGGTTCCACTTGGAGTAACGTCAAGAATACTAGTCTTTATTGATAGCAGTCGGTGACTGCAGTCTAGGCATGAATGATCTCAAAGGTTATTTATATAGACTGCATTCAGGAACTTATTGATACCCAAGGATATTTTCATTGCCATTTACTAAGCAACTACTGGCAATGGCTCATCATGTACCTGCTTTCTCAGAGTGTATTTTGTACATATAATTTCACTGTAAAACTCTATGGAAATTGAGACTTCAAGAAGTTAAATCACAAGCCAGGCTTGCTTACACAAGCCTGTGGACCTAGCTAGTACTTGGGAGGCTGAGGCAAGAGGTTTATGACTTCAAAGTATCCGCGGGCTATACAATGAAAAGCTAAACAAAGCTAGATTTGTTGGTTCATGCCTGTAATCCCAACAGTTAAGATTTCATGAGGATCGCTCTGAGTTTGAGGACAGTGTGGGCTACACAGTGAGTTCCAGGGTAGCCTGGACTATAGAATGAAACCCCATCTCAAAAACAAAACCACACAACAAAAGAATATTTAACAAAGCATTGAGCCAGCCAAAGTTATGGAACAAGTAAGTGGCAGAAAGGGAAGTCTAACCTGTGCGCATGACTCAAAAGGCTTTGACTAACTGCTATCAAAGGTTTGCCAATCAATAATAATTCACCTTCACCTTATTTGCAACATTCAATGCTGCCTTCTTTTTGTTTTGTAACAACAGTTCTTTTTGTCTCAGGAACGTTAACCACGATGCCGGACAGAAACGACATACTCAAGGAAGATTTCTTTTGGTTCAGTTTCAGAGATAGTCAATTTGTCATAGAAGGGAATGCATGGTAGATCAGCTCAGTAGAGCATGGTGACAAAAGCATATAGTAGAGACTATTTGTATGTGACAGGCCAAGAGACAAGGCAAAGAAAAAAGAGAGGCAGGGTATAATTTTAAAAGGCTCAGTTACTAGGCCTCTTTGTTTTTTGAGACAGGATTTCTCTGTGTAACAGCCCAAGTTATCCAGGAACTTGCTCTATAGACCAGGCTGGCCTTGAACTCCCAGAGATCCGCCTGCCTCTGCCTCCTGAGTGCTGGGGTTAAAGGTGAGCAATAACACTGCCCGACTAGGCCCCACCTCTTAAAGATTTCGCAGCCTCTGCAAACAATGCCAACTTGCTGAAGAACTAGTGTTCAAATCATGATCATGCAGGGAACATTTCAGAGTTAAATCATAACCTACTTCTTCCCTCCGGCTTACCCTGTCCTCCACAAACCACGGCTTTTCCAGGGATATTCACCATCCTTCAGCTGCAACACATTTCCAGCAGCACATAAACTCTCCCTCTTGAAATCCGCCTGTGACCGCAGCAAATTTTCACCTTTCTTGTTCCCCCACCCGATCTTCCAGCCTCCTCTCTTTCCATCAGAGGGTTCCTCTGGGGCCTTTCTCCCTCTCGTAGATTTGGATGTTCCCCAAGGCTCTGCCATCCACCTCATTTCTATTGCCCAAACAGTTAACGAAAGCAGTCTAGAATGATAGCTATGATCCCTGAATTCCGGCGTCCCACCCCATGAAAATTCATTTAGACTGTGCTTGTAGAGCTCTTGAGCCAGTGTCTAACAAATAGGCTAGCCTAATACAAGTTTTAACTCTCGTGTAGTCCAGGCCACAGTCCCTGAGCTCCACCCGCACTTCATTTCTGTCTGCTCCAAAGGGTTATGTCATACCTCTCCTATGCAGGTCTCAAAGAATTACCATATTGGGCTGGGGTTGTAGCTCGTTAGTACAGGGCTTGTCTGAGTCCCACTGATGACGCCCCCCCCGCCACACACCCCTATACCACCATCACCATCATGTCCCTCTCTTTGTAACTCCTTCATTTCTCCTTTCAAATGACCCTGCTTGCTGCTTTACTCGTCTTGATGAGCTATGGCCACTATCCCCGTTGACATGCTGCAATAACCTAACGAACTTGACACATCCCTCTTACTTGTCATGTATATGTTCTAATTGCTCTGCCAGTTGGACTACAAGTGAAAATATTGCAAAACTGACCCTGGGGTCTAGAGTATGCACTAAAATCCATCAGCACAGTACACTCTAAAGTGTTTTATATTTTATAATATAGTATGTATATCTTATCACAATGAAAAAAATCTGAGCATGTCTCTCTATTCCCATTGCAACAGTAGTCCAGGCCACTGTTTCTTCTCTTGTGAATATTGTCACAGCCTCCAACCAGTGTTTTATGCTTCAGTTTCTGTTTACCCTTTGTATGCCTGAGGGAACTTAGTAGGCTTGGGAACTTGACATTTTCACAAGCAGGGCGTGCTTATTAAAGTTTGGGAACCAAACTCATTAGTCTGGAAAAGAATCTTTTATGGTCCCCTAGTTTGTCCCTTTTCATTTTACTTGACTTTAAAAATCCCTTATATCTTAGCCAAGGATGATGATTTGCCACACGTAGGGAGTGAGATTAAGCTAACCCTCTGGGTTTCAAGGAAGAAGTGTGGAGAGGGGAGGAGACTCTAGGACAGTGGTTCTCAACCTATGGGTCATGACCCTTTTAGGGGTAGCATATCAGATATTTACATTATGATTCAAACCAGTAACAAGATTACAGTTATGAATAGCAATGGAAATAAATTTCTGGTTGGGGGTCACCACAACGTGAGGAACTGTATTAAAGGGTCACAGTGTTAGGGAGGTTGGGGACCACTGCTCTAGGTTACACCTTGACTCAAGTTTTATGTCCGCTACTCCACTTTACTTACAAGTTTCACAACCCACAGTTATTTGGCCTCTGTGATCCTTAGCCTCCTTCCGTTAAATGAGAAAAACAACTGTACAAACTTGTAGGGAGATGAAGTAACAGATGAAAAGTGTTTAATACTCTCTGAGGAGGCGGCAGTTGAACTGACACAGGGACAAAGAAAGGAAGTGAACAATGCAACTTGAGCCTGCATCAACTTCTGTGTCCAGGAGCCCGGAGTACCAAAGTTCACAGATACTGCTATCTCTTATGTAAATAAAAGTGCATGAGTCAGATATGGTATTATGTACCTGGAGTCCCAGCTACTTGGGAGCCTGACATAGGATAATCACATGAGCCCAGAGGTTCAAGACCAGGTTGGGCAGCATAAGTGAGTTCCCATGTCAAAGGGGTAGAAAGTGTGATATTTGCATATTACCTATGTGCATTCTTCCTAACACTTTAAATCATCTCTAGATTATACAGATCAACTAATATTAAGTAAACAGTTGAGAGAATTGCATATTTTAGAGAACAATAACAAAAAAGTCCCAACATGATCCATAAAGATACATTTTTTCCCAGTTACTTTTGATCTTTGAATTGTTGAATACACATATTCAGAACCAACAGATATGGAGGATCAACTATTTTATGCGTTTGCAACACTGTTTAAAAAAATGACCAGGTATGGTGGTCATTCTTTTAACTCCAGCACTCGGGGAGCAGAGGCAAGACACTTTTAGTTTTGAGGCCAGCTTGGTCTACATAACAAGTTCCAGGACAGTCATGCCACAAAGAGAGACACTGTCTCAAACAAACAAGCAAGGGGGAATAAAAAGAATCTTTTCACTTAGGAAAAAGAAACAATATATGTTTATGGGACAGTCTTCAGTACAAGTCAAAGTTGTTTTCTCTGCTCTTGATTCAGGGCACAGACTTGTGCAAAGGCTGTTCACGCTTTCTTTTTTGTTAAATTGTTTGAATATCCTTAGAGTATACCAGTGGAAAGTTTAGCCTTGGCAAGGTGAAGAGGCACTTCTTCCAGAGAGCCGGAAGCATTAGAGATTGCTGTATAGAGACACCTCGGTGGGAGCCAAAGTAGCTCCTGTCAGTTGGCCTCAATCTTCCCAGTAATGAAGGAGATGAGGTCATCTCCTGAGAATGAGGGGGAGGACTGGGGTTGGGGGCTTGAGGAGAGGGCAGGAAGTTAGGAGCAGCTGTTGTAGGGAATGTGATAGGGAGTCAGCAAGCGAGGAATGAACGGATTGTTGAACAGTCAGAGGGGCCAGCTTAGGGTAAAGAACAGTGCTGGCAGGGAACCTGGATTGCTCCAAT